>NC_080743.1:101168200-101477081 GCF_020826845.1 Diceros bicornis minor
CACGTCATTGCCTCCATTTTAGAACTGGGGAAACTGAGCCCAAGAGAGTCAGGAGGGCAGGCCACTTCTCTTCCTCATCTCCGAGATGCCATGCACAGGGCAGGGCTCAGCGAATGTTTACAGAGTGAGAGGCATTCCGCCCCTTGCTGGCACAGCTCTGGGCTCTCTCGTCAGGCCTGGCTGACCACCTGGGTGACCCAGGAGCCGACCAAGCCCCAGAGGACAGGAAGCCTCTGCAGAGCTGCCCAGGGGCTGCTGGACTCCCTATGCTTGCTCACACAGGAGAGACTCCCAAAGTCCCCGCCATGGGGGTAGTCTCAGAGTGGAGACCCTGGCCCAGCCCAGGGGCAGGACCCTGGGAGGTTCCAATAGACAGGCCCAAAGCCCTCTCCAGTTAGAGCAGATGCGGTGTCCTGTGGTTTCTTGGTAAGTCATGCCTGTTTTATTTCAACTTCTCTTACCTGGGAAGTTCTTCCCCACATACAGCCACAGCGTCCTGTGGTCTTTTGTCTGGTTTCCTGACCTCTGGTCGTCAGAGGAGGTGGACTTGGCTTCAAGTCCCAGCCAGACACTCTGGGTCGGCCAGGAAGAGAGGCTGGGGCCCCTGAGCTTGTTGGCGGTTCTCGGGGCCGAGGTGCGACCTTCCATGAGGCACATTCACACGTTTTAGGCCTGGTAGGTTAGGAGTTCAGGGTCCTGGGTAGCCCCACTCCCACCCCACCTTCACCCTGGAATTGTTTTTCTGGCCGGGTGACTTGAGTGGAACCCATTCTGCAGGATGAAATAGGAGAAGATCACCAGCCCTAGGAGGCAGCAGGAGTAGTTCTGAACCAGGCGCTGCACTTGGCCTGTCTGGGCTTGTTTCTCTGCTGCATACTACTTACAGGGTCTTGGGCAAGCTACTTAACATCTGTAAGCCTCAGTTTCCTTATCTACAAAATGGGAATGTTGAGTTCTTTCTCCAGGGGTGTGGGAGGCTTCAGTGAGATGATGCATGGGAAGCTCTGAGCTGGAGGCCAGCAACATGGAACGTGCTGTTGTGAACACTGAAGCTGGGCGGGAGGCGCGGCCCTGAGAAGATGTGCGTGGACGTGCTCTGTGAACCGTGATACATGGCATCAGTGCTGGAGATTGTATTCCCCAGGCTGCTGCCTGCAGACCTTGCCAAGGCCTGACGCCTGGGTTGGGGGAGCAGACAATCACAGTTGCGGTCCCTCTGTGCTCAGTGAATGCTTTCATGAAGCAGAAGGGAGGCTAGGAAAAGCAAAGAAGAGAAAAGAAAACTCCAGCAAATTCTCCTCTGTCCTCCCCCAGTTCCACAGCTCCTGGGGGAACTGAGCTGCATAATACAATGGGATTTAATAAAAATGCCTTTAACTCACAAAGTTTGTCTGCTGCCAGCTCCTTAATTAAATTGCCTAATGGTGGTCTGTGATGGCAGCACAGACTCTTGTGTTTAAGGAGCACGGTGTTGCCATGGCATTCCCCCAACAGGGCCAGCGGGTGTGGAGGAGCATGCAGATGAGGCATGGGGTCGGGTCCCGCCCGCATGTCCTCCCTGCCACACATGCACGCACACACACCCACACACACGTGTGTGTGCGTGCACGTACTGCCAAGTCAGACTCCGATCTGGTTTTCCTGGGAAAGGATTTCATCCTTGCTAAGAATACTGAGCCCGGACCTTAGAAAGGGGGCGCTCGGGGGCATTTGAGCAGAGCAGAACTGGCCGGCCAGTATGGCTGCGGTGGTCCAAGTATGGCCCTAGGCAATCAGGGCAGCGGGCGTCTCCCCACTGTGCTCGCCTGCTGCGAGCAGCTGCCTCCCTTTCCCCAGGTGAACCATACGAATCCACTCGTCTGCGTGCACCACCGCTTGCGAAGGCTTGGGAAGCAGTGGACTAGAGGCTGCTTGGTTTGATGAGAAAGGGGTATGTTCTTGCACACACGGAGGGTGGAGGAAAGGAAACTCACCTGCTTGTGGAGTTTCCCTTCAGGTGCAGTGGTTCTCAGTCCTGGATTCACCTTAAAACCAGTTGGGAACTTTTCCCCCCAATACTTTATTATGAAAAATTTCAAACATAGAGCAAAAGTTGAAGGAATGTTACAGTGAGCAACCATATACCCACCACCTAGATTCTACCATTAACCTTTTACTAGACTTGCTTTATCACATCTCTCTACATCTTTTCGTCAATCCATCTTGTTTTTGGTGCATTTCAAAGTAAATTGCAGACATTGGTACACTTCTCCCTAAATACTCCAGTATCAACAACTGTGAAGTTAAATTTTTGTTTACAGTTGTTTTTTTCCTATTGATGTAAAATTTACATACAAAGAAATCCTGGAGAGTTTTTCTTTTTTAATACCACACCTGCATCCTAGCCCCACCCCCCCCAGATAGATTGAATCGGTCTGGAGTGGAACGTAGGCATCGGTATATTTTAAAAGATTCCCATATGATTCTATGGTGCAGCCAGAGTTGGAAAACACAGATATCAGGAGGCAAAGGATTGTCATTTTTATTTCCCCTAAGCAGAATGTGGAGCTCTCCTGGCCACACCCAGGCCTGTCCCCTGCTTACTTTCCAGCCCCTCCCGTTCCTCCAGTGTTCTCCATGTGTGCATCATACGTCCATATTTATGCTTCTTTTAGAGTGGACCTCTGTGTACATGTGAATCTACTTGTTCTCATGTGAGCATTATAGGGGTCTCATCCTCTAATGTACATTTACCAATGGCAGAAACCACATCTGTTTCAGATTCTGTACATGTCACAGTGATGAAGCCATACAAGGTTTCATATGATGATCAGGGTACTTATGATGACCCAGATTGTGGAGGTGGATGGAGAAGCTGCTGATGCTAGTGGAGGGTGTTCAAAGTGATGTGTGGTGATGGCAGTGAGCCTGGGCGTCCTGGTGATCACAGCTGAGGATAGTGGCAACGCTGGGGCCAGTGATACTGATAGAGATGGTGGGCGATGACATGATAGCGTGGTGTAAATCTCAGTGATGGCATTGCGAGGGTGGGATGGTGGTGATGCTGCTGATGTCACCCTTCCCTGTGTGTGCAAACAGATGCTTGTTCGCCACACTGATTCCCATCAGGAAGAGCGTTGGTTGTCACGTGGCAGGAAGGTTGGTCCCCCCATTTGAGAACCCCACTGCTGCAAAGTGTAGCTCCTTCCAGAATTCTGAGAGACCACCTGAGAACCTTCTCCCCTTGGAGCGCTGGGTGAGGCCCTGACAGAGCGGCAGCAGCTCCGTGCTCGGGTGCCCTGTTCCATTGCACTGTAACGAGACACAGCTCCAGGATTAAGTACGAGTGGATCATTAGGAACGTTTATTTAAGATGGACAGTTGTGGGAGCCAGCTGGACCTGGGATGCCAGCCATCTCAGAATCAATAGAGATTTTATTTGCTGCCTACGTGGTTTCCTGTTCCTTTCATGCCTGGTAAGCTCGAGGGAGGACAGAGGACAAGTGCTCTGGTTCCTCCCTCCCTTAACGCAGGCAGTAGGGGCAAAGAGGAGCGAAGGCCGAGCACTCCTGACCCCTTCTCACGGGACTTCGCCAGCATCTGAATTGTCCTGGGCACCGGGCTGCGGAGAGAGGTCTAAGGATGAGAATGAGGTTGGGCTGCTAAGACTTTGTACTTTTTTTTTTCTCTAATATATAAATAAGCCCAGAGAATGATGCCGAAAAATACCTTTAAAATAGTGTTATCCAACCCTTTCGTTTTACAGATGAGAAAACTAGGGACAAGTGGGCAACATGTAAAATCCCTGTTGAGAACGACAGTAAAATACCCTCGTGTATATACTGTCTCCTCTGACACCAAGAGGCATCACACAGGACCTGGTTGGACCAGACCTGCGGGCAGGTGGGGGACCTCCTGCCCACCTGAGGGACAGCCCTGAGCCCCTTCCCAGATTCTTTCCACCAGCGAGGAGCCTGGGTGATGTCTGCGTAGCACTTACAGCTCGTGGTGCCTGGTTCACACGTCCTTTCATTTGATGTGTACCACAGCTCTGTACAAAAGACAGAGGAGAAAACTGAGGCTCACAGAGGTTCAGCATCTAGCCAAGCTTGCACAGGTAGTAAGTGGCAGGGTGGGAACTAGGATCCAGGGTCCTAGTATTCGTCTCCTAGGGATGCCGTAACAAACTGGGTGGCTTAAAACAGGAACTTACTGTCTCCAGTTCTGGAGGCTGGAAGTCTGAAATCAAGGTGTCGGCAGGGCTGTGCTCCCCCTGAAACCTGCAGGGGAGAAGCCTTCCTCGCCTCTTGTGAGCTTCCGGTGCTGGCCGTCAGCGGCTGGCGCTCCTCGGCTTGCAGCTACAGTGCTTCAGTCACTGTCTCCGTCATCACGTGGAATTCTCTTTGTCTCTGTGTCTGAATGTCCCTATTCTTATAAGGACACCAGTCATTATAAGATTATAGTATTGTAATTAAATTTAATGTGATAATGTTTAGTGTAATGATGTTTTAATGTTATAAGGTTATAAGACCCCACCCTGATCCAGTGTGACCTCATCTTTACTTGATTAATCTGCCAGGACCGTATTTCCAAATTAAGGGCCCATTCAGAGGTACTGGGAGTTAGGACTTCACTGTATCTTTTGAAGGGATACAGTTCAACCCATAACGGTCCCTGACCCAAGCGCGTGGCCTTCCACAAGATGCTGTTTGCATCCTGGGCTCCATCCCATCCATTTTCTCCTCCGCGTCTCCTCCCTCCAAGGATGAGGTGGCCCCCTCTCCTGCAGTGCACAAAGTGGGGCCGGCTGGGAGCACTTTTCATCTCCCGCTCTTCCCAGATTATTACAAGCTACTAACGTAGAGTCATGAAATATAGGTGGGTTTTTTGTCTTTTATTCTTAGACAGTAAAAATCATTAAGGCTTGCTCTTAATTAGTTTAATTTTGAAGCTTCTAAATATTGATTTAACCTACACTCCTTTGTACTTGCCGCAGTCACTGAATTATGCCTGTTATTGATCACGGATGGGAGCGTTTCCATCCACCGGGCTCTGGGGCCCTGGGAGCTGCGGGTCCCCCAGTAGGTACGCTTGGCTTGGAAGGCGTCGATGGTGTGGAGGAGAGGGAGCCCCTGCCAGATTAGAAAGGGCCTTCTCTTGAAGGAGGGCTGCACAGCATAGGCCAGGGGCCAGTTTCTTGCTCTTGGGTTGGCCCAGGCTCAAGGGAGTTTGAATAAGGAGAAGTCCGTTGGGAATCTCCCCCTTCCATCCTGGGCGCGAGGAGAGCCGGGCAGTGGGGGCTGGAGGAGGGTGATGTGGGGTCGGGGTTTGGAGCACAGGCTTTGGCACCAGCCAGAACCTTAAGTCCTGGCTTCACCAGCTGGATGTTCTTGGGCAAGGTATCTACCCTCTCACATCTGTGAAATAGGGCTAGTAATCCCCATCTCATAGTGTAGTTACGAACGTTCAGTGCACCCACTCAGGCCCCTAGCCCAAGGCCCCGCTCATAACCAGCCCTCCGTCAAGGGCTACTGTTATCAGCACTGCCGTCCCGCTTGGAAAATAAGGGCTGGACTTGGAAGCACACTTATCTTCTAGCCCTGGCTCCGTTACTTGTTTGCTGTGTGACCTTGGGCAATTCCCTTAATATCCCTTCCATTAAAATGGGGGTAACGGCACCTATGACCTTGTAAGGCTGTTGTGAGGATCATAGAGGATCGTGGATATGAAGAATTTAAATTGAAGGTGCATCCAGTCCTAATAGATTATTACTATTAATGCCTATAGTGGTCACGGCCTTCGGTGTCCCCTTTGACCGGCCTCTGCCTGCAGTATCGTGTCCAGACCCCTCTGTCTCCCGCTCACTGCTGCAGCCCTTCACCACGTCGTCCACGCAGGGACCCCTCAGTTCTTGGAATCCGCTTCCTGGTGTCCTCGTGTGTGTAGAATGCCTCCCACATCTGTGCATCTACTGACCTCCTGATCTAGGGAACACTTCCTTGTGAAATTTTTTAAACAACTTTATTGAAAGGGACTTCTGGGCAAGGCCCCTGCATGTGCAAAGGCACGGGGGCAGGAAACAGCATTGTTTGCATCTCTCTGGAGTCTCTCCCCTCCTTTCCCCTACACCTAGCCCCCAGGGATCCACTGTGTCTGAAGGGATGTCCTGGGGCCCTGGCTGCAGGAGGGAGCCTTTCAAGAATGCTGCAGGGTCTGCCTTCTAGGAAGGGCAGGGGGAATTAGAGGGAGGGAGGCGGGAGAGGCTCATAGGTCAGTGGCTGGGCTTGGCTGCCCCTCTGGCTTGTGGTCAACATGGGATGTGCGGGCTGCCTTCGAGCTAGGACGTTTAGAACTCTGCTTGGAGGGGCCCTCTCAACGTTCCCAGGGGTACCTGGGGAAACAGGAGCTGCTTGCCTGAGCCGGGAGGAGCTGGGTTGGTTATGGGTGAGAGCTGTGTTAGACATCAGTGATCCGTAAGCGAACTGAGTCCTAGAGCTGTCCTGAAGACTAGAAATAGGACCCCAGTTGGAGGCCCTGGGAAAGCCTTATGGTTGACCTGGGAGAGGGCAGCCCCATCGGGAAGGAGTGTCAGCCTGCGGTGGGAGGGCTCCCGAGAGAGGGTGCCTGCCTTAGAGGCCACGTGACCCTCGGCGGGCCGGTCTGGTGCTGGCCTGGTACAAAGGTGGTCTAGAAGCTGGGGTCTGTGCCTCAGACACACTGAGGTGGATAAACAGGGAAGGGGACTCGACTGAGCACCAGGCACTTCACAGACATCGTCGTTTCCCTTTCGCCCCATGAGGTAGGCCTTCTGCCGTGTTACAGGGGAAGAACCTGATGAAGAGGACACTCAAGGTCACATAGCCAGCACCAGGATTCGGGTGCAGAGCTGACTCGAAAGCCCTGAGTGAGGTGGGTGGGGTCCACAAGGTTTCTGGAGGGGGAGCCTGAGAGTGCTTCAGAAGGGTGAGGATCATCGTGGGATCCTGTCGCGTCCAGAGGCAGAGGCCTGAGCCGGAAAGAAGTGTCTTCTCCACGAGGGAAAGGCTATAAAGTGGCCGTGCAGTGGCCAGAGCCAGGGTGCGTGCCTAAGGAAGCCGGGCCCTGTGTGATGCATGTCTCCTTCCGGCTGGCCAGGAGGGAGGTGGAAGGGGCCTGAGCCCAGACTCTGATCCACCTGGTCTTCTGGAGCTCTGACACAGCCAGCCCCCTTCCTCTCCCCGCCCTGCCCGTCTTGCCTTTTTTCCCTCCTTCCACAGATGTTTTCTGAGCTCCTACTGTGTGCCAGACTGTTGGAGGAACTGGCACTTGGAACACAGTTCCTTCCCCTGAGGGGTTCACAGTCTTGTGGGAGAGACAGACAGGTAAACAGCCAGTGTATGATGGGGGGATGCTGGGGCACTGTGGGAGCCCAGGAGAGGGGCGGAGGGGTCAGAGGAGGTTTCCTGAGGATGGGCAGGTGGTCAGCAGCAGCCTGGCTGCTCTCTGTGCCCTGGCACGCTGGCTCCACTCACTGCAGCCTTCTTGGGTGCAGTGCAACCAGACAGACATGACTGTGTGCTACCTGCTGGCGCCCTCCACTCCTACTTAAGACATAACAAGCAGGCTCCCCTCCAGGCTGCAGAGCTCTAACACCCTGCCCAGGCCAGCCAGGAGACCTGGGAATGTAGATATTTCTGCCCGGGGACAAGTTCCTTCCTTCCCAGGCCCAGGAAGGGGTTTTTACTGGAATACTGACTCCTCTAACTCCAGCACGGGATGGCGAGGGTGGACGTGAGATACCTCATCCTTCCCAGGAGATGCCCGCCCCCCACCATCGTCCATTCTTGGAAGTCAGTATCTAGCACCAGAATCATGGAAATAGAATGATTTTCTGGAGAATGAGACGTACACCAGGGGTCAGACACTGGCTCTTCCGCATTCTAGCTGTGAGACTTCAGTCTGATCCCTTAGCTTCACTGAATTTGAGGTTTCTCATCCAAAGAATACCTCCCTCACAGGGTTGTTGGAAGGGTGGGAGTAGGTATATAAGGTTGCCAGCAAACAGAAATCCTGGCACATAGAAGGCGCTTGGGAATGTCACATATTTCCTCTGGGGCTTTGCTTTATGTCATCCTTCCAGTGGCATCAACTAGAGTTAAAGGGACTCATCAAGAGAGATGCTCGGAAAATAATGGTTGTCAAGCTTTTATGTTTGGGACCCAAAGCAAAGAATGCATGATTTTGCGTCATGTCCCTGCACCTGTGTGTGTGTCTATCACATAGAGGGGAAATGCTTCTCAAAATAATGCCTAGTCTAGCTACACAATGCACTCTGATATTCTCTGTTTTATTTCATTTTTAAAAAATGCAGATTGGGACCCACTTGAAATTGTTGTCATGACCCACTAATGGGTTGCGATTCACAGTTCACAGCAATAGAACACTCCCCACTCCTACAGGGAAAGTCTGCACTGCACTAGGCTCTGGGGATACAAAAATCTGTAACAAACCCTCCTTTCCTGAGGAGCTCCCAGCCAGGTTGTGAAGACAGACTTGCAGCATGGCAGCAAGGAAGGTGCTAGGGTACAGCTCTGTTCAGAGAGTCTCAGGGACTGCCGTGGGGGTAACCTTCCCTGGAGGGAGTCAGGGAGAGCGCCCCAGAGGAGGTGGCATTTGGGATGTGTTTTTATGGCTGAAGAGGAGGTTGATGGTTGAAGTTGGGGAAGGGCTTTGCAGGCAGAGTGAGAGGCCCAAGGTGTAGAAGGAAATAGCATGTCTGGTTTGGTGGGAGCACGGGGTGTCTGGGAATAAGAGGCTAACTCCAGGGTGAGAAGGAGAGACCAAAAGAGGCTGTTGTAGGGTCAAGACAGGAGATGGAAAGGGCAAGTAAGCGCATGCACTATGGCGGGTGTGTGGGAGCTGGGAGACGGGGAGACTGCCAGTCTTGGAGACTGGTGGACGGCGGTGCTGACTGGTGGAGGTGGGACCGAAGAGGCAAGAGCAGATTTGGTGGGAGAAGACGCTGGACTTGGGACAAGTCGGGTGTGAGGAGCCTCTGAGATGGCCAGGCTGAGAGGTCCAGGGGCAGACAGAAGTGAGTCTGGGCCCCTTCTTCCTGGCCACTCCTCCGTTTGTCCTCTTGCCTGGTGGCCCAGACTCTGTAGTGAGAAGACCTAGAAGCGTGGCCTTCAGGCCCAGGCCAGAAGGATTCCGGCCAGACTGGGGCCCTATGGCGTACAGCAATGTCTAGATATGGGAACTGTAGAACAAGAAAGAGGGATCGGTCCCACTTCCTGGACATCACTGATTAAGCGTCAGACCCTGAGAAGCTGTAGCCCACTTGGAAGCAAGAGGGGGAATTAAGCGAATTTCAAGTCTGCAGTTCTGGAGTTCCCTGATGCCCAAGTCAGCTGTTTCAAAAGATGCTCATCCCAAATTGTGATGGAGAAGGAAAGGGAAGTCTGGGTTTAAAAGATGAAGCTGATTGATGTGAGAGAAGTCAGGACAGTGTCTATTCCCCAGTGGTGGCTGGTTGTTGACTGGGAAGGACACTTCTCGACTGCTGGAGGTATTCACATCTGGTTCTGGGTGGTAGTTGTACTGGTGTCTACAAATGTAGAAATTCGTTGAGCTGTACACTTGGGGTTGGTGCCACTTATGCATTCTCCTCTACATATGTCATACCTCAATAATACAAAAAAATGTTTGTTAGAAAAGGTGAGAGAGGAGGAGAGGAATGAGAGGCACTTCAGGTACCTCTCACCCTGTGCCGCTCACAGCAGTTCTGCGGGCAGTGTGTTGTCCCTGGTTCCCAGCTCAGGCGTTTGAGGTGCAGGTTACCACCTTGCCCAAGGTCCACAGCAGAAGCAGAGCCAGGCTCCAACTCTGATTGCAAAGCCCAGGCTTCTTCCCCTCCACCACTCCTCCTTTACGTAAGTTATTTATGGATTCAGACTCTGGAAGACTAGATAAATGCTGAGGTCCCCTCCAGCTCCGAGGTCCTGGTTGTCTGTGATTAAATGAGAGGTGGGAGTGAGGGGCCATACTCACCTCCCAGGAGGAGCTGAGGGCCAGGTGTACAGAGGGAAGGCTGGCCTCGCCCCTCTCTGCATCTCTCCCACCCAGCGGTTACCTGCTGGTGAGCAGGCCGGAGTTTATAAGCGCCACACTCAATTATGATGTGCATCCAGCTCTGCAGCTCAGGGGGACCTGGCACTGAAGCAGTGAAGACCAGGCAATCGATCATCCATCACCGGCCGCCTGCTCCTCCCTCTGGACCCTCGGCTCCCAGGGGCTGGGCGGAGGCCGCCAGGGAGGGCGCAGGAGTGGGGGTGTGGAGGGAGAGACTTCATCCACCAGCCGCCTGGAGGACCAGTGATCTCAATACTGGCTGGAGTGACCGGACTTGCTTGAGGCGGGGCCCGAGGGAGGCAAGGGAGAAGAAGGGAAGGGAGCAGGAGCAGCCCAGGCCCTGACAACAGCTTCTCCAAAACTCTTCACTTAGAGCTTTGCCAAGGGTCTTAATTTAATATGGAGGGTAAGGGATCAGTTCCACACTTTCTGCTCAATCCTGAGCAGCTGCCTGGAGGAGGTGGGTCTGATTGGGCTTGCAGAGCCAGCCCTTCCAAGGGAAATTTTACCCCTGGAGTGGGCAACCCTGCTTCCTTGATGTGGTCCTGTTGCCGCACAAATGGCACAATCTGCTCGCCACGAGACAAGCCAATCGTCAAGAGGCAAGATGGTGGCAGAGAAAGGGCAGTTTGTTACCGCTTGCTAGCAAGGGGGAAGATGGCCAACTCATGTCCAAAAGAACCATCTTACAGAACAAAGACTACAGGCCAGTTATATAGAGGGCTGGTCTCCCAGTGGGGGAGGCATCTGGTCTCAGGATGGGGACATCCATCTGATCTTAGTTCCTGATAGTCTTTTCTTTCACTGGATATGCATCAGAGACCGGAGCAACGCCCTCTACCCTGATCTTTCAGTTGTCATGATGATGGCTGTCAGCATAGACTCTCTGCCCCAGGAGAGTCTTTTGAGTTCCTAAGGAACTCAAAAGAACAAAGTTATCAACTTATTGCAGCTGGGAGGGGCCATAAAGTCCAGAGTTAGTTGGAGGTCATTCCAAGTCACAATATGGTTTCCCCTCTACAATATGGCTTCCGTTATGTCAACCCTGTATTGAGCCAGTATCAGCCCCAGGGCTCTCTGTCTCCTGTCACTGAAGGCCATGGCTGGCCAGCAGTCCCCAGTCAGAAGGCAGGCTGAGGTCTGTGGGCAGCCTGCTGGCTCTGCTGGTCCCTGTGGTTCCAGGCCCAGCCACACTGACACAGGAACAGTGTCTTCCCATGCTGTCCCCAAAGGGGTCAGTCTAGCTGGCAATCAAGGAATGCGGTCTGAGAGGCTCATCAGGTAGCCACGGGGAGGAGGAGCTGAGGACCCGGGTCATCTCTGAAGGGGTTTGCACCTGGGGCAGGCACTCTGAGTCAGCTGTGGGCTCTGTTCCTGGAAGGCAGGCATTGGCCTGCCAGACGTGACTCCACCGAGTCAAGGACCTGGGTCTGAATCCGGACCCGCCATCTGGAAGCTGTGCCACCTCAAAGTCACTTCACCTCTCGGAGCCCCAGTTGCTTCCCCTGCAAAATGAGACTAAATAATCTGTTCTCTGCCTACACACAGGGTTGATGGGGGGACTACAGGTTTCACTGTATCCACTAGGGTACCCTCTGCATGCTCAGTCCTACACTTGGTGCGGGGCACAAAAGCATGTAAGACACACGGCCCCTGCCGCAAGGAGCTTGAAATCCAGTTGGGGAAAATGTTCACGTGACGGTCTGAACTCCCGCTCACCCCGGGAGATCATAGATAAAAGACAATTAGCTTTCTCTGCCGCTCCTGGCAGAAATTGCTAACCAGCCCACATGAGTGGGCCACGTGCAAGACAACCTTCAAAGGTGATGGCAGGGGAGTGGGCAGCGTGGAGTCCGTCCTGGAAGGGGCTGCATGCTCCGCAGCAATGGGGAGGACTTGTCTAGGCCTTTGCCAAGCCTTGGAGTCAGAGCAAGAACGTGACTCATCAAGCCTCTGCCTCGCTCTGAATGGGCTCCTGGCTGCTGCCTCACCCACCCACCCACCCACCCAGCCCCAGGGAGCAAGGAGGAGGGTGCTGCCTGGTGGGGAGGGAAAGGCCAGTCTGGGGAGGTCTCTGATTAAGTTTTAAATGGATTCTCCGTCACAAAGGTGTTAGAACAAAGTGTTGGAGGAGGAGACACCTGGGGCTCAGGTAGGGTCTGAAGGCCGGGGAGATGCTTGGGGCCTGGCTGAAGACCCCTCTCCACCCACTCCAGCCTCCTCTCTGCTTAACAACGGTCTTGGGCTCTCCTGATCATTTTGCATTGTTGGTCCTGCCAGAGTGGCACTCCTTAAAGGTACGACGTGTTCTCTATTTCTGCTCACACCTCCCACCCCACCTGGGGGCCACACCAGCCCACAGTGGGCCAGCTTAATAGGGGCCTGCTGAGCCCTAGAATCCAACTTCTAGTCCTCCTAAGAAGTCCTATAGCTGGAGAGCCCCCCACCCCTGGGTGTGAGTGGAGCTGAAGGGAACTAGCGTTTACTGAGCTCTTGTGTGTACGCCGCACTCAGCTCTGTAACCCTGATGACAACCTCATTTGATACATAAGGAGCAGACTCTCAGAGGAGTCAGTAACTTTTCCCAGGGTGCTCTGGTCGGAAGTGGTAAGTAACAGTAAGATCGCTCTGCTGGCAGGTTCTGCTGTCTCGTGCCAGGTCTAGGCAAGGAGGCAGGGGCCTCTGGTATCTAAGTGGCAGGACTACTGGCCTTAGATCCAGTTCTGTGACGGCCATCCAGGGACTCAGCCTGTCCCTGCAGCCTCTCCACCCACACAGTACACCACCGAGTCCCCTCCCCTTCCTGACCGCCAGGCACTGGCTTGGAAGGCTGGTTCCCGGGCTCCCCTTGCACATGTGCGCGTGCGTGTGCACACGTGTGTTTGTTTGCCCTGAGTTTTACGTGTCAATGCACACAAACCCCTATGCAAAACCTCTGCATTTTAAGTCACAGGTGTTTTTCCCACCTTCAGAAATAGCTCCAGAGGAAGGTGGGAAGTAGTCACATGTAAACAGGCACACCGCTCTCCTGCTCAGGGAGGGCACCACGCCTCCCACTGCTCCCCTTCCCAGCCCCAGCATCCTGGAAGAGGGATGAGGGGGGCGAAGAGCCCCCGTGGCCAGCTGAGGGCACCTGCCTGGAAGGTGGTAGGAGACACAGCCTCCTGCAGCTCCAAGAATGGGCACCCAGCCTGCTGCGGCAGCAGCCAGTGAGCCCCAGGGTGCCCAGGGTAGCTCGGGCCAGACCTGGGGCAGAGAAGCGTGGTCTAAATAACACAGCCTCTGGACGGGGGTGCCTTCCTGTCTCCTGCCGCTTACCAGCTTTGTGTCTTGAGCCAAATTCTTTAACGTCTTCTGAACCTCAGTTTCTTCATCTGCAAATTGGGGGTATTAATGCTTATCTTGCAGACTCCTTATAAGAGTTAAATAAAATAAGACATTCAGAGTCTTTGAAGAGTCCTAGCAGATCGCACGTGTTCAATGAGTGTGCACTTCCCTGATGCCTGCAGCTGGAAAACTGCCTGAGTCAGACCTCCACCCAGGAGTCTCACCAGGCCCAGGAAGTCCCCCTCTTCTCCCTCATCTTGGTTCTAGGCCATGGCTGGACTTGCCTCCAGGGCGATGCGGCCTGGCCGTGGGGTTTGAGAGAGAACCTGGATTGGTTACCCATACCCGGGATGGATTCTAGATTGTGGTAGGCGTGGAGGCCCGACCTACTGGGAGAAGGGGCCCTAGGGCCCCAGAGATTGATTCGTACAATAAACACTCATTGGGCTCCTGCTCTGTGCTACAAGCACAAGGATGAGCAAGACAGGTCGCTAGCTGGGGAGACATTTCCACCTGGTGTGGTCAGGGCTGTGACCCAGGAAGCGTGGAGTGCTGTAAGAGCATGAAGCAGGCCTCTTAGCCAGCCGGGGGTGGGGAGTTTGGGGAGAAGCTTTCTGTAGGAGGTGACTGACTGTAAGTTGAGTCGTGAAGAACAAGTAGGAGCTGTCTGGGAGACAAGGAGAAGGAGACACGAGAAAGGGAGCATATCAGGGTAACTTCAACCTGAAAGGGCTGTGCACACTGGGTAAGTGGGTGGCAGCAAGAGAAGCCAGGAGAAGTGGCCAGGGCCAGGTCACATGAGGTCTTACCTGCAGGGCTGACGAGCTCAGACCCAGGCTTCTTAACCTCAGCACCTCCTTCTGGGCAGCTCGGCCAGGCTGTTGGGAAAAGGAAAACCCTTGCTTCCAGGTAGGGAAGTTGACAAAAAAACCAAAGCCGGCCTCTACCCCAGGAGAGCCTAAGCAGACCCCAGGCAGGACAACCCCTTCCCCAGCCCGTCTGGGTGTGGGGTCAGGGTCCACTGCCTTTCAGCTTCCAAGCCCTGCGAGCCCAACCTGGAGTTTAGAAGCTACACTTGTTTCCACTACCCTCTCCCCACCCTGCTCAGAGGGATGTCTGAAAACCATCGTTTTATTTTCCGTTTACCGAGGGAGCCACGCAGTGGGGAGGCGAGATGTAAGAAAGCTTTGAGCGTCGACTCCACATCTCTCTGGGCGCAGAAAGACTCTGGAGATGACAGTAATTGCAGCCATCCCCTCTCCCCCCACCACACACACACCCCTTTCCCAAGTTATCCTGGAAACTTCCAAGGCCCAGCCTCTTGCTCCTTCCCTGAAGACTCAGTCACTCACTCTCCAGCAGCTTGTGGAAAAGGACAGTAAAGCCTAAGGACTAGGACGGAACCCGGGAGCCTGGCCCCGTCCACCGCTCTCAGCTCCTTTGGCCTCTTGAGTCAAACAGGGAGACATGGGAGGAGGGAGTCGACTGGGCTTCTCTGCCGCCTCCCTAACTCTGCCTCTTCTTCCAGGGCTGCCCCGATGGGGCGTGGCGATGAGTGAGCAGGCCCAGTGGATGAGGATGGAGAGCTGCACCCAGGAGGGCAAGAAGAGAAGCCCAGCCATCCCCGCATAGAATGACTGCCCTGGGAGGGGGGTTCCCCAGACCCCAGCCGGGCTGCTGACCTTCAGCCTACAAACCGCTAAGAGCAGGACTCCAGACTCTTGTGGATGGTCCTCTGCCCTGCGGCTCCACCATGAGGCTCCTCGTGGCCCCCCTCTTGCTGGCTTGGGTGACTGGTGCCACCGCCGCTGTGCCTGTGGTGCCCTGGCGTGTGCCCTGCCCCCCTCAGTGTGCCTGCCAGATCCGGCCCTGGTATACACCCCGCTCTTCCTACCGTGAGGCCACCACCGTGGACTGCAATGACCTGTTTCTGACGGCTGTGCCCCCGGCACTGCCCGCGGGCACGCAGACCCTACTGCTGCAGAGCAACAGCATTGTCCACGTGGACCAGAGTGAGCTCGCCTACCTGGCCAACCTCACAGAGCTGGACCTGTCCCAGAACAGCTTTTCTGACGCCCGGGACTGTGATTTCCGTGCCCTGCCCCAGCTGCTGAGCCTGCACCTGGAGGAGAACCAGCTGACTCGGCTGGAGGACCACAGCTTTGCAGGGCTGGCCAGCCTGCAGGAACTCTATCTCAACCACAACCAGCTCTACCGCATTGCCCCCAGGGCCTTCGCCGGCCTCAGCAACCTGCTGCGGCTGCACCTCAACTCCAACCTGCTGAGGGCTGTGGACAGCCGCTGGTTCGAGATGCTGCCCAACCTGGAGATCCTCATGATTGGCGGCAACAAGGTGGATGCCATCGTGGACATGAACTTCCGGCCCCTGGCCAACCTGCGCAGCCTGGTGCTGGCAGGCATGAACCTGCAGGAGATCTCCGACTATGCCCTGGAGGGGCTGCAGAGCCTGGAGAGCCTCTCGTTCTACGACAACCAGCTGGCCCGGGTGCCCAGGCGGGCGCTGGAGCAGGTGCCCGGGCTCAAGTTCCTAGACCTGAACAAGAACCCGCTCCAGCGGGTAGGGCCCGGGGACTTTGCCAACATGCTGCACCTCAAGGAGCTGGGGCTGAACAACATGCAGGAGCTGGTTTCCATTGACAAGTTGGCCCTGGTCAACCTTCCTGAGCTGACCAAGCTGGATATCACCAACAACCCCCGGCTGTCCTTCATCCACCCCCGCGCCTTCCACCACCTGCCACAGATGGAGACCCTCATGCTCAACAACAACGCTCTCAGTGCCTTGCACCAGCAGACAGTGGAGTCCTTGCCCAGCCTGCAGGAGGTGGGTCTCCATGGCAACCCCATCCGCTGTGACTGTGTCATCCGCTGGGCCAATGCCACGGGCACCCGTGTCCGCTTCATCGAGCCGCAGTCCACCGTGTGTGCCGAGCCGCCAGATCTCCAGCGCCGCCCAGTCCGCGAGGTGCCCTTCCGGGAGATGACAGACCACTGCCTGCCCCTCATCTCCCCCAACAGCTTCCCCTCCAGCCTCCAGGTGGCCAGTGGAGAGAGCCTGGTGCTGCACTGCCGGGCGCTGGCTGAACCGGAACCCGAGATCTACTGGGTCACTCCAGCGGGGGTTCAACTGACGGCTGCCCGTGCAGGCAGGAAGTACCGGGTGTACCCGGAAGGGACCCTGGAGCTGCGGAGGGTGACCCTGGAAGAAGCAGGGCTGTACACCTGTGTGGCCCAGAACCTGGTGGGGGCTGACACTAAGACGGTCAGTGTAGTTGTTGGCCGGGCTCCCCTGCAGCCAGGCAGGGACAAAGGATGGGGGCTGGAGCTCCGAGTACAGGAGACCTACCCATTTCACATTCTACTATCTTGGGTGCCCCCACCTAACACAGTCTCCACCAACCTCACCTGGTCCAGCACCTCCTCCCTCTGGGGCCAAGGGGCTGCTGCTCTGGCTCGCTTGCCGCGGGGCACGCATAGCTACAACATCACCCGCCTCCATCAGGCCACCGAGTACTGGGCCTGCTTGCAAGTGGCCTTTGCTGATGCCCACACCCAGTTGGCATGTGTATGGACCAGGACTAAAGAGGCCACTCCTTGCCACAGAGCCTTAGGGGACCGACCTGGGCTCGTAGCCATCCTGGCTATCGCTGTCCTCCTGCTGGCAGCTGGGCTAGCAGCCCACCTTGGCACTAGCCAGCCCAGCCAGGGGGTTGGGGGGTGGCCTCTCCTTCCAGCCTGGGCTCTCTGGGGCTGGAGTGCTCCCTCAGTCCGGGTGGTGTCTGCACCCCTTGTCCTGCCCTGGAAGCCGGGGAGGAAGCTGTCCTCAGAAGGGAAGACACTGTCATCACCATTGTTGCAAAATTCCTGAAGCTCAGCCTGTTCTTAGCAGGAGAGAAATAACTAGGACTACTTTTTACCAAAAGGGAAGCAATCTGGGCCAGACGCCCTGCCAGGAGAGTGACATGGACCCACGTGCTTGAGGCCTGGCAGCTGGACCAAGACAGATGGGGCTTTGTGGCCTCAAGGGGTACTCTAGCAGCCTCCTCAAAGTTTCCCATACCTTCTGGGGGCTCCACTGCTGCCATTCTGAGGAGCATCTCCAAGGGACTGGAAGGACTCTGGCTCGAGACTTCCCCCACCCCAGCTGTCTACGTGCCCAGGGGCTCCTGGGCTCCACCTGGCTGTCCCCTGCCTGTGTCCCCAGGCCCTTGGCCCCCAGGATGCGCCCCTCCTCTCCTCTTTCTTTGTACAGTCTCAGTTGCTTGTTCTTCCCCCTTCTGGGCAAGGGCTGAAGGAGGCCTCCCCACCCACCTTGTGGGACTGCTCCCAGAGTGACCCCTCGCTGGATCTGAAGGACAGCAGGGGAGAGGGATGACCGGGAAGGCCTTGCGTCGGCAGCCCAGTGGGCACTCCGAGGTTGGCTTTCTATAGGCAGTTTTGTACCTTTGTGGAAAAACGTGTCACTCCCCCCAACCCAATTCACTCTTTTCTCCTATTTTGTAAAAAATAAAAATAAATAAGAACAACAATAGTAAGAGGGGAAAGGAAACAAAATGAAATAGTCCTTTGAGTACTGACTATAACTGAAGAGCTCTCAGCTCTGGAATCTCTTCAAAGCCCAGAGGCGACAGAGGGAGCCACTGGGTGGGAGAGGCCGAGGAGAGGGAAGTCAGGGAGGAGGACACAGTTCTTCCCTTTAGGTTTGAACTCTGGCCTGCCGGGTGCCTCTGGGCCTGCTCCCTGGAGAGTCCCTGTAACTGTGAGCAGGAGAGGCTGACAAGAGAGGGAGGAAGCACAGGAGGCAAGGAGAGGGGTGGGAGAGGAAAATGGAGAAAACCAGAGATGGAGAGGGTGGAAATTTCCATCACCAAACATCATCACCCTTTTCTTTCTCTGATAAGCAATTAACATGCCAGTGCATAGGAAACACTTCCCAGCCTATTTCTAATTAAACGCAAGAGGCAGAGTCATGCAGAGAATTGCAAATCATTGAGACAGCAAGAACTTTGGCTCCCTGGGCAGGAGGGGCTGTGGGGCGACAGGATTTGGGGAGGGGAGAGCTGTGGGACAAGAAAATTGGTGCATTTATCTTTCTGATCCATTTCACTATAATTTGCAGTGAGCCTGGTATTTTTTTTAAGGACATGGATTGACTTCCTAGGACCAGATGTGAAGAGGAACATCGTTGGAAAGACAGTAGAACCAAGGGGAGCTGGCTTTTGTGTCCAGTCAAGGGAGTGGCTCCGGGGCAGAGCCCTCTGGGCCGCCTCTCGTTTCTGAGATAGGCTGGGAAAGCCGTGGGTCTCCTGAGACTGAAATGAGCAGCACGTGAACCTGAGGAGCCCTGTGCTACAGACACATCTGGCAGACTTGTTGGAAGCCGGCTCTAAGCCGCCATCGAGACTGCAAATGTATACACAGGTGGAAGCGAGACCATCAGCCCCATGGAACCTAGAAGGAGAACACTCACCCCAAGGCAGGGGTAACGCTCCTCTCAGTGAGCGCATGAGAGAGCAGGGCTCCCTGAAGGCCTTCAGCAAACAGCCAGGTTAGAAGCTTTCTTCCTGTTGGCCAGGGATCTCACCGTGTCAGCCTACATCAGAATCACCTGAGGGCTCGCTAAACACAGCTGACTGGGCCCACCCCCAGAGCTTCTGGTCTAGATCTGGGTGGGATCTGAGAGTTTCCATTTCTGACAAGTTTTCAGGTAATGGTGATGGTGCTGGTCTGGGGACCACACTTGGAGAACCACAGAGCTCCGCTTGCAGTGCCTAGAATGTTTCCCTCCTTCCGCTCCAGGCCCTGGATTTTTTTACAGAGCGATATAGGTTATGGCCCTGGGACAGAGTTGGGAAAGGGGCTAGAGGATGGCCCCTCCGCTCTCCCCACCCTGTGGGCTGTCCATCACCCTGAGGTCAGCAGGCTCCATTCACACGTGCTCTTTCGTGTGGGTGAGTGTGTGTGCTTCAGGGTAGAAGCTGGGAAAGCAGAGATGTGACACTCTCTACCTTCCTGCACCTGTGGTGACACTCCTGATGCCTCACAGTGTTCTTTCCTGTGAGCTTTGGGATCATCACAGCCACATTCTGGGCAGCCCACCAGGTGGCTGGAGCTAGCCTGTGGGACTTAGCCCTGTTTGCCATCGGTGAGGGTTGGATCTGTCCTCCGTGATCCAGATCTCTGTGGAGAAGAGGTAAGGCAGGGCCTGTGCTGATCAGGGAAAACTGAAGTCAGAAGTCATTGCCTCTCCTTCCCTCTAGACAATCGGCAGTTGTCTTTCTTGACAGCCAACATGCCAGAGATTCAAGGTGCCGTTCCCTTAGATAAGCACCCAGAGCCCTGTCAAGGCTGCGGAGCCCTGCAACCCTCCCATCCCCACCTCTACTGCCACCCCAGACCTTCCCTAGGAGCCCAGCGCCCAAAGACTGAGCACCAGCACAGCTCGAGGGCCCAGGGCCTTAGCTAGCTCAGAATACTTGTAACGTGCCTGAGGCTGGAAGGTGGAAAGGAAGAGCTTTTTGCTACCCTGCTTTCCCTCAGACTCCTCAGTTACAGGCAGGAGGCCCGGGGCGAGTGACGTAAGCCATGAGCCCCAGGGGCCAGGGGTCCCATCTGGCCCCGGTCAGTGCCTCACTGACCCGCTCCTCCAGGTGCCACGGAACCGACAGCTGCTGGAGTCCTTGGAAATGAATCCCTTCTTCTGGGGGGAAGAGGGTGATTTAACCTCTCTCAACAGAATCCTGAACATGTTGGCCACCCGGGAGAAGTTAGCGAGCTGGGGAGAGGATGGGAGAGAGATGATGCTTCAGAGATGTAGCCAGTTGTGGGGTGGGGAGGCACTTGGTGGGTTGCTGTGTCCCAGAATAGATAGAAACTGAGCAAATGAAAGCAAGCAGCCTCTCCCCCAGGGCTGGGGGCTGGGCTTGGGGCTCAGGTGTGCTCCCACCGGGCGGGAGGACAGTGGGACCAGCCCTGGACGTCTATTAACACCGCCTAAGTGGCATTTGAGTCTTAGCTTTCACACTGGACTGAGCGTGTGGGAAACTAAACATGCTGGGTTTAAAGCAAACAAAACAGCTATTAAGCCTGGTTTCTTCTGTACATATAAGATTGCTTTTTTTTAACCCTAAATAGAAAGCAATATTTATTTTTGTTTAAATTTTAAGTTGTTAGATGAGGCCTATCATTTCCATCTATTGAGATGATTTCAAAACCCAGCCCAATGCTGAGCGTATTAGCTTTCCCTCCCTAGTGTGTGCCTCTGCAGGATTCTATGCTGCCTTCTCTGTCCTCATCCACGGCTCAGACCAACTGTGGAGCAGACCAGGGCCAGGACGCACGCTGTGGCTCACCACGCAGCCTTCCCACCAGCCAGACACAGGTCCAGCGTCAACATGTCTGGTGTGGCCACTCAGCCAACCACAAACTACTTCAGTGTACAATCTTGCAGCCCACATTTCTGCATTGTCCTGGACTCTGGGAGGCTGTGCCGAAACAAGGAGTGAATGCGTCTGTGGCAGTCCTGGGAGCCATCAGTCTAGTCCTCGTGCCACAGAAGTGCATGGGGCTGTCTGATCCAGTGCAGGGTGACCAACTGGCACTGTCCTGGTCTTGCGCTGAAGGCACTTTCTCAGTCCTAGGCAAACTAGGATGGTCAGGGCACGCTAGCGCAGAGACCCCTCAATAAGTATCCCAAACCATCTTCCTTCTTCCCTTTCTCCTCCTTCCCTCCCAATCAACAAATATTTAATGAACATGACTATGTGGTTGGCACAGTTCTAGGAACTGGGGATGCAGATAAACATCTCTGAGCCCATGGATCTTGCATTTTAGTGAGGGGAGAAAGTTGCTGAACAAGACCAATAAGTGAGAATATGTGGTTTGTGGATGGGAGTGAGTACTCTGGAGAGAAAAACCAGTCAGGGAAGAGAGTGAGTGGGAGTGTGGGGCTCATGTAGGGAGCTCTGGAAAGGCCCCGTTGAGAAGCCAACATTTCAGCGAAGACTTGGAGGAGGAAACCAAGCAGTTGTCTGGGGAAGAGTGGTCTAGGCAGAGAGAAGAGCAAGGGCAAAGGCCGAGAGCAAGGAGGCAGTGTGGCAGAGCAGGAGGGGGCGGGGAGAGGGCCATGAGAGCTGAGGGCAGAGAAGTAACCCAGGTCCTGTGGGGCCTTGTAGGCCATGGGAAGGGCTGGGGCTTTTCCATCCAGTAAGAGGGGAGCCACTGGAAGGTCCTGAGCAGACATGGCATGATTTGACTTAAGGGCTCCCTCTCGTTACTGGACTGAGAACCAAGCAGGGGCTGTGGGCGACTGGGGGCAGAGGCGGAGAGGCGGGTTAGGAGGCCACTACAGTGATCATCTGAGTTGAATCACTGCTTCTAGAGCTTTGCTGGGGATGGACACTGGGTGCATCTCTGTATTTTATGTCTGTCTTTCCCCCATTTGTGAAAAACAGTGCCACATCTACTCTTTGGTAGGCTCCTGACCCCTCTGCCTTTCCCGGTGATTCCTGGAAGTAGCTCCCGGAGATCAAGGCTCCACCATCACGTCAGCAAGGCCAGTCAGTGCCCTGCCTCCTGACAGAGACTGCAACTCAATCGGTGGTGAGAGATGACTGGACTGGCCTTCAAGTCCATCTGAGCTGTGCTTGTCGTCCATGCACGGCATTCCGAGGGAGCGCGGCAGTGACGGCGGAGTGCCTGTCCTGCCCGTCCTCTGTCGGCCGTTGAGAACGTTTCTACCTTCCTTCTCGATGATTTTACCAAGAGATCCCTGGTGTGTTCCTCACAGGTTTCACAAGTGTCGGATGAGCCTGTCTTGAACCTTCCCATTGGCGCTGTCCTCGAGCAGTTGCCCTTTGGTTAGGAGCAGCTTCCTGTGTTTGTATGGAATGGTAATGAGGTTAGTTAACACTGGGCATTAAGCGCGTGCTAGCCGCTCTGGAGGGGTTTCACAGGCACCACTTCCTTTCATTCACAGCTACTATTATCCCCATTTTACAGATTTAGATATCAGAGCTCAGACAGGCTAAATGACTTCTCCAAGGTCACACAGCTAGTAGGTGGCAGAGTTAGGATTCACACACCGTCTGATTCCAAGGGCTCTGTCTTAACCAGCCTGCTCTACTATATTCAAATTCATATACTTTAAAAGTATGTCAGTAGTTTTTCGAGAACACGAGAACTAGAATCTGTGTGCATTAGAGAGCTCCCTGCACAGCCACTTTTATTTTTAGATGCTGACCTTTTTTTTTTTTTTAACACTCAGGATAATTTGTGACTTTATTGTCAGGACTTCAGTTTTAAAACCTCTTGAACTATACTGTCTTGGGAATCACAGCTTATGATTCTTTTCTCTGAATTTTTGAAACATGCTCTTTGGAAGTCTGGGTGTGTCTGGTTTTCCGCCTCATCCTTTCCTTCCCAGATACTATGAACTCTAAAATTCCACAGAGGCTTCTTCTGGAGATTCTGGTCTCTGCCCTCACCAATCAGTTCTTCTCTCTTGGTCAGAATTTTGTCCAGAGCAGCCTTTGCCTATGGTCTTCCTTTGCTTCTGAGCTCAGATGTCAGCTGGGCAAGTCAGGGGCTCATGAGAGGCTCCCCGGTGAGCTGAGTGATGCACCAAGCAAGTGTCTAGGGAGGCGTCCCTGTCACTGCTTCATCTGGCCTTTGTGTCCATTTTATAGCATCGAGGAGAAGACACAGTCCCCGTGGCCTCCTTCTGGCCAAGTGGCCTGTGTTGTTCTCATACCGCACAATGCCCTCCTGGGCCATTCTCCTTTCATCTTCATCCCAAAGCTGCTTCTGCATCTTGTGACCTTCCGTTGCCCTGCTGCAGTCATGAATCAGTACCCGCCCTCCGCCTCCACCACACACCCCGAATCTTTGTGCCCCTCCAGGTTCCCTTTTCTACAGTCCCCAGCCAAGGAACCCAGAGGTCCTCTCTGCCTTGTTTGTAGAAATTTCCAATCGCCATAGTCCCCACCCCCACCTGCAGCGCCACTGCGCAGAAAGGACCTGGCTGTCTTGCTTGTGGATGTCTTAGAGCCCTGAGAGCCGCTGTGGGAAGTGGCGGCTCCCGTGGCAACAAGAGGACACGAGTAGGTCGAGGGAGTGCTGAGGAGCTGTTCCTCCACCCTTGCTGCGGCCCTCAGGGATCAGAGACGGCTGCCTGTCAGCCTGTGAGGAGGGGAGGAGCCCAGCTCCACTGCGCGCTGAGAATCACGTGCTGTGTGTTGTGGCTCGTTATTAAGCTCATCCACATCTTCTTTCTCATTTGCTCTGAGTAATGACTCCATGAGTTAGGCAGCACAGCCATGATCATTACTGTCATTTCACAGGTAAGGAGATTGAGGCTGGGAAGATTTCAGTAACTTACCCAAGGTCACATGAACCAATAAGTGTAGAGCTGGGATGTGAACCCAGGTCTTCTAATTCCCTTGCTCTGTCAACTCCCCCCCACTCCCTTCTACACAGAAAACGGAAGTCAGCAGAGCACTCCTCTCATGGCTGTGTGATGCTGGCCGGAAGTAACTGGGCACTAACCACCGAGGATGAGGAGGAGATGGTGTCATCCTACTGACGAGGGTTGTAGGAGCTAGGCGTGTGGTGCGCAGGAGCAGGTGGCCACACATGGATCCCAGGACCGGGCAGTGGAGCTGGCCAAGGCAGAGAAGCCACGGCTGAGCAGTGTGAGCTGTGGTGGGTGCGTGGCCCCAGAGGCCCCTGCTTGGTGAAGCCCCAGCTCCCGCAGCTGAACCAGCCTCAAAGGTCGTCTGGTGCAGGCCCGTGCCTCCTAATGGCCTCAATGTCACTATCTCCATCATTTTACCGTGAGGGGTAGAGGGGAACTAGCACCACAGTCTCTTGGCTCGGGGCAGGGCTGGACAGAGACTCACTGGAAGATGGACGGCCATTCTCCTCAGGGCCCTCCACGAGAACCATTGGTTCAGAGATGGACTCGGGGAGTCCATGGATCTCCGTGAATTGCTGGCAAATTTTTCTGCTGATATGCATATGTGAAATTTTCTGAAGAGAGGGCACTTTGGATTTAATAAGATTCTGAAATGGGTCCAAAACCCAGGAAGATCAAGAATTACCACATTAGAGGGTCCAAGAATCACACTTGCAGCTGCAGAACTCGAGACTACAGTTGGGAGTTGCCAAGGGAACAGAGCCACCCACGAGAACCTGAGGGTCTGTCGGGGAGGATGAGAGTGATGAGCATCCATCATCTCTGCACCTAAATGGGATTCAGATTTACATACATAGACATTTCCTTTACAATGAGGAAAATGAAGCGAATTCCCGGTGTTTTCATTTGCAAAGCAAGGGCTCCTACGTCTGCCCCTAACCTTCAATCAAAGCTTCAAGCTTCCAGCTCATCAAAACCTACAAGCTTCCTAGAAGTCCACTGCACACCCCCATGTCAGCTCCATGGGTCCCCCAACCCTGAGGCCCACATTCAAGCTCACTCAGCCAGTCAACAACATCTGTCTGACCACCATGGGCTGGGGGGCCAGAAGTCCCCCACGTGCCCTGGGAAACCCAGTCTCAAGCCCTTCTCCTCTTGAATCTGGGGTAGATTAGAATCATCCATCCTGTTCTGTTTCTTCTTTATGCCCCTTCCCAATTCCTCAGCTTCTCTGACACCACCCCCACGCACACCCATGAGCTGTGTGCGCACGTGCACCGACAGGTGCTTGCACAAACACACGCTTCATAAATGTTTGCAGCTCTGCTCCAGTCCCCGTCCTACAGGCCATCTGCCAGAAGCTGTTTTAAGCACCTAATAAAACTGTTTTAGAGCAGATCCTGGGGGGTTCTGCCCTTTGCCTCCCCAGGGCAAGAGCAGCTGGGCTCCAGATGGAACTACATATCGGCACCAAGTGAAGAGAAGGAGAAAGAATCCACCCAGGCCCAACGAGAGCCCCCAGTCACCTCCCCGCCAGCAGTGTGGTGCGTCTCAGCCTTGACCACAGCGACCGTAAGTAAAAAGAGAGGGCGTTCAGGGCTGCAAGAAGCACACACCTGATTCAAATCCCTGCTGTGGTCCTCACTGTCCCTGAGACAGACACCTGTCCGTCTGTGAACGAGGGTTGCTAGTACCCAACTCTGTGGTTCTCAGCCCGCAGCACGCACCATCACCTGGAGGGTGGTCAAAACACAGATTGCTGGGCTCTATCCAGAGGTCCCATCTGTGAGTCTGAGTTGAGGCTTGAAAGTCTGCGTTTCTAACACAAGTCCCCAGGTGGTGCTGCTGCTTGGCGACACGCTCCGAGAAAGAGTGCCCTAACTCAGGAGTTGTTGTGAGGATTCCATGAGAACATGTAAAGCATGTGGCACTTAGTGAGGTCGTGGTTTTCAGCTGTGGCTGTGCACTAGAATCACCTGGGGAGATTTACGAACTCCAGATGCCCAGCACCGCAGACCAATTAACTCCGAGTCTCTAGGGCTGAGACGCAGACATTACTACTTTTTTAAAAGTTCCCTGGGTGACTTAAATGTACAGTCAAGGCTGAGAGCCACTGTAGTAAGAGTTTAGTACCTTTGAAACACCCTTTATAAGCTCCCCAGTTGCCCTTCAGAGCTCACTCTCCTCGTCTTTCCCCAGGGCCCCGTCTCCCACTCTGGTTCCCCCGGGGGAAGGCCTGTGGGGCAGCTTAACTTTGGCTTTGGCCTCTGGAGTGGCCAGGTGCTGAGGACATGTGGAAGACGAGAGCAGGTTCATTCACTCTGCGGCTCGTCCTCCCCATCAGACCCTCGTGCACTTACGCGTCACCAACCAGGCTGCTATCACTGTACGTATGAGGTGCTGGGGGCACGCAGGGTTGAGTAAAACCTCGTCCTGTCCTCAGGAGTTTGTCACTCAGCACAACAGACATAGAGTAACAGACTCGGATTTGGAAGTCCTCCAGCCCCATCTCCCACCCACCGTAGAAGTTCTCTCTACAACCACCCCATCCTCTCGCCCCAGCTTTAAGAAGGTGACAGAGAGCTCATTACCTCACAAGGCAGCCCATCCAGTTGAACAGTTCTGCTCGTTAAAGACCTCTTCCTCAGACTGAACTGAAACCACGGCCCCATGACTCCCACTCACCAGCTCCTCCGGGCTTCCCTCCCGCACGACAGGACGGCAACTGTGTAGAGACTCCTTCCCTGGAGGAGGAGGGACAACCTGCAAAGTCGTGATGGCCGCCCACGCGTTGGGAGGGTAGCACAGAGTCCTTGTTATCTGGCTGTTAACTCCCCAGCTCTCCCAGGCTGTGCCGGGACACACGAGTCAACATAGCACAAACACACTCACTAATGAACCCACCACACTCACCTTCAGCCCCATTCAGCGTTCTTTCCTGTTAACCGCAGCCTCAGCCTGACCCAACCCACAGGTCCAAAGTCTTCGTCAGTCTCTGCTGATGGTAGGGGGCACCACCACACAAAACAAACGTAATCCGTACCCACTACAAAATGAAATTGCATGTTTTGCCCCCCAAAATGCAGATTTGCATGAGGCTGAGGATATCAATGTTAGAGAGGTGTTTAAATCACTTTAAATCACCACAAAGCCACTGGAAAAATAAGGCTCCAGGGGAGACCAATGAACAACTGGAGAAGAGAAAATGCACAAGGGTCGTGACACGCAATCACTGAAAAAGTACACGACTGGACATCAAGAATTAAGAGAGGCCCAGGGGACATGGATGAAGCACTACAATATTTTTGCAAAGCAAAGAGCCTCTTTAAAAGACCCTGCTGCAGGGCCAGCCCAGTGGAGTAGTGGTTAAGTTCGCACACTCCGCTTCTGCAGCCCGGGGTTCACAGGTTTGGGTCCCAGGCACAGACCTACACACCGTTCATCAAGCCATGCTGTCATGGCATCCCATATACAAAATGGAGGAAGACTGGCACAGATGTTAGCTCAGGGACAATCTTCCTCAAGCAAAAAGAGGAAGATTGGCAACAGTCTTAGCTCAGGGCCAGTCTTCCTCACCAAAAAAAAAGATCTGCTGCAGAAGTCAAACAAGAAGTGAAGAGTGTTTCCCTCTAGGAGTCTACCATTTGGTTAAGGAGTCAAGTTCTACCCAATAAAAGAATTTCTATATTATGCCCATAATACAGGAGAGTGATGATCAAGAATTAGAACAAGGGGGACGCAGATTAAGAGTTCAGAAGAGGAAGACTAGAAAGGTTAGTGGAGGCTTTGCCCAGAAGGAGCTTGTTTTTAAGAAGGACATACACACACCATCATTACCACCTGTCTTCTTTCCTGACTCCTCTCTGACCCACCACATCCTAGTCAAGAGTGGCCCCAAAGCTTAGGAACTGTGGGCACCTAACCTACTCAGCACACTGAGGAATTCAACTGCAGCGTTTATGGTCAACCTCCCAGGAACATGGACATGAATGGACCCTGCCAAACAGCAGAGGAAGGCCCAGGGTGGGAGGAACCCCTGAGGTGGTGGAGCAGGGCACGTCTGAGAAACCATTTGAGCGCCTGGGAGACTCAGTCCAGCCCATCTGGGTGTGCTACTAGCTGGCCCATGCCTAGGCCCCCAGTGGGTCTGGCTGCTTTACCAGAGGGGGCATGAGGAAGGGCGACTTCACAGTTGAGCAAAAGGGAAATCAGGGGCAGCCTTCCCCTCCATGCTGACTTTTCCCCATGTGGGCAGAAGAGGCTTCCCACCCACCATCCCAACCATCCCTGCCTCCAGCTGGCCCTCAGCCTCAGTTTCCTGGAGAGACAGAGCACGTAGGAGAAATAGGAAGGCAGAGACACCCCTGGATGAGTGTCAGACCAAAAGCAATATCCTATTTCACACCTCTCAGCCTCCCCGCTATGTGTACAGGGAAGAAACAGGCTGAGATGAATATCAAGGGGAAAGTAAGTTGTAAGTACGTGCTCAGAGGGGAGAGAGGTGTGTGTGGAGGAGGTGCAGTGAGGGGACATGGCAGCTGTGATCTTTGGCCATTTGGGTACCAGCTAAATGCTCAGCTCTCCTCCTCCTTCTGCCCGCCAGCTGTCTCTTGTCCTCACCAGTCCCTGGTGAGGGCAAGGGGCGGCCGGGGGAGCAAATGTCCTCACCTGGGGCAGCGCAGGGGCAGGGAGTGGAGTCTGTGTTGACCTTCTCTCACTTCCTACTGCCTCAGACAGGGGGCGCTACCAATACCCACCCCCACCCTGGCCCCAGCTTTGCTTTGTTTTAATCTAAATCATCTGACTTTTTAATTTTTATTTTTAATTATGGTTAAAAACACATAACAGAAAATGTACCATCTTAACCATTTTTAAGCGTGCAGTTCAGTAGTGTTAAGATTCACATTGTTGTGCAACCAATCTCCAGAATTTTTTCATCTTGCAGAACTGAAACTCAATGCCCATTAAACAACTCCCCATTTCCCTCTCCCCCAACCCCTGGCAACCACCATTCTACTTTCTGTTTCTATGAATGTGACTGTCTAGATACCTCAAAAAAGTAGAATCATCCAGTCTTTTTGTGACTGGCTCATTTCACTTAGCATAATGTCCTCAAGGTTCATCCATGTGTAGCAAGTGTCAGAATTTCCTTCCTTTTTAAGGCTGAATAATAAGACCACATTTTGCTTATCCACTCATCTGTCGACGGATGCTTGCGTTGCTTCCACCTCTTGGCTACTGTCAGTAATGCTGCTATGAAAATGGGTGTGTGAACATGGGTCTCTTCAAGACTCTGCTGTCAGTTCTTTTCTATAAATACCCAGAAGTGGACTTACTGGATCATATTGTAATTCTATTTTTAATTTTTCTGAGGAACTTCCATACTGTTTTCCACGGTGGCTGCACCATTTTACATACCAGTGTCTCCACCCTGCTTTGCTTTTAAGGAGTCATTGAGAACGAGGGGCTCCCCAGCACCTCTAGACTTGAAATGAGAACCCAGGACTCAGTGCAGCTCAGATGACTGCGGGCTGCCCTTCCCGGCCTTCTCCTCAGCGCCTCTCCCTCTGTCCCTTTCTGGTGGCATCTCATGGCCAGTACTCAGCCCCTGAGAAGCCCTGCCCTCTAGCAGGCCTGGGAGGAACAAAGAAAACAAGGACTTCCAAAGCCATGAGTAAAAGAAACACCCAAGAGCAAGGGTCCTCAGATAACAGCTCCCACTGCAGAGCACTCAGCAATGAGACAGACTCGGGGCAAGGAGAACAGTGGCCATCACCCCCTGCGCTGGCTCGTGGGCCAAGCAGGCATAGCACGGGGCGGGGACGACGGGGGAGAGGCTGGCTGGGGAGAACAGGCCATGCCAACTCTCCCGGAACCACCATGACAGCTTCCAGCCTGGCCTTCCTGCTGCTCCCTTTGTGGTGGGGAATGGGCAGCCGAAGGGCTCATTCTAAAATTCAGAGCAGGTCCCATCACGTCCCTGCATAAAATGCTTCAGGGCCCCACACTGCCCTAGACTAAACTCCACGACACAGAATCACAGCCCTCGCAGCCTGGCCCTGCTGCCTCGCACCTCAGGGTACATCAGCTGTGTTGCTCCCTCCTACTCTGAGATCCAGCCACATAAGTGTGTTTCAATTGCCAGAACATACCACCCTCACTGTCTGTTGGGCCTTTGTACACAATGTTCTCTCAGTTTGGAACATTCTCCCTCACAACACCCTCCTTCCTCTCTTCATCTAACCTGCTGTAGTCTTCCTGTGGGTCTCAGCCTAGATGTGGCTTCCTCTAGGGAGCCTTCTGTGGCCTCCCCGATTCTGAGTTAGGGCCTCTTCCTCAGGATTACCATGGGGATCATCACGAGACTGTCCCACCGGGTGTGTTCCCTGGTGACTCGCCTGTGTTCCTCAGACACTAGGTCTGTGAGCTGAGAGGAGTTTTGTTCACTTTGTATCACCAGCACCTAAACACAGCCCGGCTCAGTGTAAGTGTCCATTACGAGTTTTCTGATGTGTGAATGAGTGTGTAAGTGAATGCATGAAGGCCCGAATCATGACACTGATGAGACATGGGGGGTGTGGGGGCTGGTTCACTTCCACCTTCCTCCCACCCACATAACCATGAAGTGCTCTAACAGGCAACCACTAACGTCAAGTTAAAAATTAGCCAGACCTTTTGGCTTCTTTCTTGTCTTCTGGCATTCAGTGCCTCCCCAAAGTGATGGGGAATTGAGGGTAGGAAAAAAGGTGGTGAGGACCATGCAAACGAAACACAAACCCTGGAATTCTTTCAGAAGCTGTTCCAAAGCTCTGAATTATTGGCATCTTTGAATTTTCCTGGCTGTCCCCTGCCCCGAGTAATGAAGAGTTTATGGTTTCTTCCAGCTATCTCTGGCTTCCCAGCTTCCGCCCGTGATCACGTCCTGCCCCTTTGGCCCTCCCCTTCATTACTGGAGACGGCTGTGATCTATGACCCCTAGCCTGGGGAGCCAGCCTGGACTATGGGCCCAAGGAGCCAGGTGTGACAGTGATGCATCTCTGGGAGCTGGGCTCTAATTGGCCATTTTTTGCGGAGTGTAGAGACTTAGCAAGACAAGAATCTCCCCTACAGCATCCTGAATCTTTTTCCCGCAGCTAACAAACAGCAAGCCCCTGAGTGGGGCCGCGCAGAAGGGAAGAGCCACGATTCGGGGAGAGGGGTGCGGAAAGGGATCCATCCCAAAGAGCCAGGGCTCTCCCAGGGCCCCCAAGCTGCGCATCTGGGAGCGCAAAGTGTAGGGGATTCTGCTCAACACTACCTCATTATCCCTCTAACTAACAACAGCATGCAGAGCCCCAAAGGACCTCCGCATCTGCCAGTGCTTCCCCTCCCAGGCCGTCCCCGAGATGCTGCGTGCGAGGGGCAGGCAGGCTCCCCTCACAGTGATGGCTCCTGTTCTTTATCAAATGACCCTGTGAGGCAAGTGCTTTGTACACGTTCTCTTCAGTTCTCCTGACAGTCCCAGGAGGCGGAGAGTTTTACCTCATTTTATAGACAAAAGTCTGGAAAGTTTAGGTGACTTACCCAGTGTCAGGTCCTGGATTCAAACCAGAGTGTGTCTGAGGCCACAGCACACCCTCTCTGCTGTCCGGTGCCGTCCCCTCACATGGCAGGTGGTGAAATGGTGTCCTTCCTCACACAGCTCGCCAGGGCAATGCGGGGTGGAAGCCCTAGACACCTGTTCTTCCTCCGCAGCCACGCGGCGGCCGCTGGGGAGCAGAGCGCCACATGGCCCTTCCCAATCCCCTGGGCACATTTGGCTCCCCAGCCCTTACCCACTTCGCAACTTGGGAGGGTCAGATAGAGCATCCAAGACCTCCTACCCTCCTCCTCTCCTGCCATCAGGAACCACAGTACGTCTGAACCAGGAGGAAGTCCGAGGCTATCAGCGTGGGGCCACATGAAGGAGCACATTCATGGAGAGCAACCACCTGACTCGCAGAGGCCCGGGGACCCTGCCAGCTCCAGGGGGCTGCACTTGCAAGTCCTCGCAGCCCTGGCACACACTGGTTGCCAGAACTGGGCCTTTGGACTCCCGGGTTTCCACACAAGTGCAGCCCCCTTAGTTATCTCTTTGCACTGGGGGCTGGAGGGGTGAGAGGTCTGGAGGCCATCTCATGTGCAGCGCTCAGCTCAGCCTAGAAGACGGCTGTTCCAGTGAAATGAGGTTCAGTCACATCCAAAGTGAGAACGGAAAGGCCCAGATAGACGAGGCTGAGACAGTGCTCAAGAGCTGTTCTAGCAGATCACTCTGCCACACCACACACACATACACATTCACGTGCACACGTGTGCACACACACCCGCCGCAACATCACCCCACAAGCCAGGAGTGGCACTCCAGCTTATGTGCAACCCCTCCCCCATCTGCCCAGTTCTTAGTCACAGAGACCAGAATCACAGGTGACTCAGGCCAGACCCAGGGGAGCTGGCTGTTCTTGCCCTCTCATATTATTTCCTGCTTTGAGTGAAGTTCCACAGTAATTCAGCCAAGAAGGCCAGAGCAGTGGAAGAATTTCTCTTGCCAAAAAAGCTAATGTGAGGTGAAATGGCATTAATAACAGTATAGTGTCTAGACAGGAGGCAATGGTCCGGAAACTCTCTGCACTGATCAGACCTTGACTCGTTTACCCAGAGCCCCCCCCCGTGCTAAGAGCAGTGATTAACTGGGCCCTTCAGCAAGGGCACCAGGAGGGAGTCTGGGGAGACCTTCCCACACTTGCAGCCTGTGAGAGCCATCCTCAGACAGCTGGAGGGTGGGCGTGTAGAATCAGGAGGAGGGGGCTCTCAGGAGCTGCAGTGGACACCAGAACAGTGCACGTGACTTACAGGGAGGTAAGGTTTCCACGCGACATCAGAAAAGGTTCTAACAGCCAAAGCTGGCGAACGATAGCATATGAGTTATCTTGTGAGGTGGCGAGAGCTCCGTCACAGTACAGGTTCAAACAGGGCAGCATGGTGTTTACCAAACTGAACTGTGGGGCAGCTCTGTCAGCTCTGGCTTCAGTGCCTGATTGTCGTTTGCTAACTATGTGACTTTGAGGAAGTTACTTGAAACTGTTTCTTCATTAGTACATAAGTGCAATAACTACCTATGTGAGGTTAATGCCTATAAAGTCGAGCACCTCACAATGGTAAGCACTTGACAAATTTTAGCTGGAACTATGATTATAAATAATAACAAGCAGAAGCTGGGCAGCCACCGGTCGGGGGATGCCAACAAAGACAGTCTCCGAATGGCTGGGGGTGGGACTAGATAATCTCAGAAATTCCTTCCAACTCAAAGGATATGCAGATTAATTCATTCATTTTTTTCTTTTCTTTTTTCTCATTCAACAAATGAAACTCCTCTGTGACAGGAACTATGCTAGACCCTGAATAAATAGAGATCAGAGCCTACCTCACACTCTTCCCTTCCCTCTGAGACCTCTTTAATCATTACTTGTCTTGAAGCCCACTCCTGCTGATCAGAAAGACACATGCAGCACACACGCGTGCACACACACACTGCCACACGGCCCTGCCCTCATCAACATGACAATCACCGAGCCCTGAGCAAAGCATAGACGTTTCGAGACTTGGCTATTCACTCGTTCCTGGAGCCACTGTACCACCTCACAGGCTGTCTCTGGACCCCCCTGATGATCCATCTATGGCAGCAAGATGTGTCTGCCACAGTGTAGTTCTATTCCAGAAATCTGTCCCTTGGGCAAACCAACAAATAAATGAAGGTCTGCAGACCCCCATCATTACAAAAGTGATCCTAGTCGGAAGGGACCCTCATTCCACTAGGAATAAGTGTCTGTTCCACGAGAACAAATCATAACCTCTCCATGGACGGCATCTGAAACAACTGTCCTGGCCTAAAGCAGCTGACTGGTCCCCCAGGTTGTGGTATCAAGTCAGGAGCTCAGGGTCGGTTTCTGTTTTTGGAATGTTGGGCAATTAATAATGTCAGTAACCAGGTTAGTCTTGGTGAGACTATGTGGTTGAGCCTATGCCAAGCCCTCAACTTGGCACCATGGCCGCTCTGTTCATAAGCCTACTGAGCAAACCCTGGCGTTGCTGAGGGAAAATTCTAATATCGGCAAAGTGGACCATCTTGTCTACCTGATTACCAATTGGAGCTTGGTAAATATCCACATGGGACACAAATATTCTCATATTCTGTGCCCATTCCAAGAGGCCTGACCACATATCTTTTTCCTAAACTTCCTTGTCACCAATTCTTGACTCTTACCCCTTCCAAGTTCTTGACCATCTTGCTTAACAATTAGTGAAGACATGAATTAGTGAGAGCCTTACCTCAGCCATCTCTCCTTCCAAGCAAGTAGTCAACATGTTGTAGGACTCAAAGTGCTCCCACTGGAGGATGTCTGTCCTCTGCTTCAGGGGCACTCCTGCACGACCTGTAATGCTAGAGTAGTTTACCGTGGGTGGGTTCAACGTATCATGAAGAGTTTTGCAGAGCAGTCTTGGTTGTTCTCCCCCTCAGTCAGCTCTCCACGAAGCCATAGGTGTAGACAGAGGAAGAGGGGGCAGAGCAGCAGGAGTGGGTACACTCGGAGCTTGAGTGACTTGCTCCTACAACTTACATGAGCCATTGGTATCTGCTCGGCCCAGTCCCACTGGTATCACTTGCACTTGATTATGGAGTGCTGCTGGGCATGCCTGAATTCATGACTTGATCAGTCATGATGAGCAGCTTTGGTCGCAAACTCATGTAGTATCTAGTGGTCAGGGGTCTATGAGCACCAGCAACAAGCCAAAACTATTTCTCAAAAGAATAGTGACCTGACAAAGAGAGTGTGTGTTTGCTCCCAAAGCCTCAGGACCTCCACTGGGATCTCCTGTTGGATTGGCCTCATGTTCCACGCAGCATCTCAAAACTGCTCTCCAAAATCCAAAGGGACCAGCTTCCAGCCAAGATAAAGTAACAGAGACAGGATTTATCCTCCCACCTAAAACAACCAAAAACCAGACAAAATATATGAAACAACTATTTATAAGACATGGTATGCCAGGCAATGAAGGGCAGAGATCCCCTTGAAATGGGCAATAAATAAGGTCATCCCTATGATTGCCCCAGCTCACTACCTTAAGAGACTTTCCAGGGCATAGGTAGAGAGGGGGATCCCAGGTGGAGCTAGGTAACCCGGGTGACTCCCTGAGTTAAGGAGACCATGCTGAGAGTGCAGGCAGGCAGAATTCACAGGAAAGAAAACTGGAGAGGAAAGACTTGCACAGAGGAGAACTCTGGAGATCTAAAGCGAATCCCCCTCAAGTAATCAGCTGAGTACTGATCAGCACACACACATGAGGAATCTATGTGAGGCTGCAGGGAGAATAATCTGGAAGGATTAACAGGATTAGTGCCCAAAAGTCACACAGGCTGGGAATAGGACCTGTTCCTACAGGCCAGACTGCAAACCCCTGGTTCATGGGGCATTGAAGAAAGCACAGAAGAGTCTCGCCTCAGTAGTGGGTAATAATTAGCTCTAGATGATGGTTTCTCAACTTTCTCAATGACATTTGGGGCCGGATAGTTCTTTACTGCATAACAATTCTAAACATTTATATGCCTTATAATGAGCTTCAAAATACATGAAGCAAAAACTGATAGAACTGTAAGGAGAAATTGACAAATCCACAGCTATAGTCAGAGATTTTCATACCCCCCTCAATAACTGATAGAACAAGTAGTCCGAATTAGCAAAGATATAGAAAGTTTGAACAACACTGTCAACCGACTTGACCTAATCAATGTTTACAGAACACTCTACCCAACAACAGCAGAGTGCACATTCTTTTCACATAAACATGAAGCTTTTATCAAGAGAGATCATCTTCTGGGCCATAAATAAAACTCAATACATTTAAAATGATTTAAGTCGTACCAAGTATGTTCTCTGACCACAATGGAAAAAAATTAGAAATCAATGCAGAAAGATAACTTGAAAATCCCTAAATATTTGGAAACTAAACACACTGCTAAACAATCCATGGACCAAAGAAATAGGAAATTAGGAAGTATTTTGAATTCAATGAAGATAAAAACATGACATATCAAATCACAGATGTGCTGCTAACACAGTACTTAGGGGAGAATGCATAGCACTAAAATGCAGAGCTTAGAAAAGAAGAGAGGGCTCAAATCAGCTCTCCATGCTTACCTCTGTGGCTGCCCCACTGTGACGATCTGTGTGCATCTCCCCCATAAGAGTGAGGTACGCTGAGGACTGTGTGCATACCTGATCCGTCCTTAGTCCACCGAACCTGGTACAATGCCTGGTCTACCACAGGCGTCTGGAAACACCACTTGGCCAAAATCCCAGTCTCGCTGGTTTCCCCGTTACAGGAGCCAGGAGAATGCCTCTGGACCTGGCCTTCCATTTTGTTCTATCTGGAGTAAACAAAATTCTGGCCCCATAACATGGCCCAGGGAGACTCAGGACTGGAGGTGGGCCCATTCCCAAGCCTAATCTGTGAGGGAAGACAGAGCCAGCTACCCTCACCCTTGACAAGCCCCACCACAGAGCTGTTGCTCTTGCTATCCCTCTTGCCGCAGCTCTTGTCTGGCTCCTTCTCATCATTTTGGTTTCAGCTCATATCCCCAGAAAGGCCGTCTGTGATACAACGTAGGCCTGCTGTTTCACACCTGCACCTATAACCCCTTCTGCTGGTATCATCACTCAGAGTTGGCTTTGTATAGCTACCCCTCCCCCAATGGATCCCATCCCGGTGAAGCTGTCAGTCAAGGTGTCCTGGTCTCTCCTGGCCAAAGAGTGAGGACCTTCTGTTCCTGGATTATGACTCCTGAGTAGAGTGTCCCCAAAACAGAACACTGTCAGGAGACATTTGTCTGAAAGGCCACCTCCTGAGGAGACTGTCTGCTGGTGCCTGCCATAAAATATCCTTGGTTCCTGTGCCTTCCCTATTTTCTCTTTTATTCTTTCCTTTGATCCTATGAACTCCCTTTATCCTTCCAGAAATTTCCTTTTGCTGAGTCAGTTTCTATTGCTTGCAATAAAGAACGCTGACACTAGTGTCCCATCCTCAGTCATTATCTATTTATTCCTTTTATAGCATTTTTCAAAATTCAAAATGATTTTTTAAAATGTGTTGATACGTTTATTGTCTGTCTCCACACTAGAATGTCAGCTCCATGTCAGAAGGGACCTGTTCTGTCTTGCTCCTGCTGTCCCCCAGCACCTAGCCCAAGGCCGGCCTGTAGCAGGGACTCCAAAGGGAGGCAGGACCACACTGGCCTGTGTCTCCGTGCGAGGTCTGCATACCGGGAACTCAGCAGTGCAAAGCCGGAAGGAGGGGCTGCGGGAACCGGTGAGGGAGCGGCCTCCTCTCCTGCGGGAGGGCCGACTCCAGCTTTGGATTCCAAGCACAGGCTCCAGGCCCAGAGCTCTCCTCCCCCCTCCATCCCTACCAACCCTCCGTAAATCTTGAGCAGGGTCTTGTAAATCTTTAATTACAAGACAATTGCAACCCAGCCAGTGAATACGTGAACAGTGTTGATAAATATTTAAAGTTGCTACAGCAGCAGATCTGAAAGGATTAAGAAAAGATATATTGGAGTGACAATTATTAAACGCTAAATCCCCGTAAATGTTACAGGGCAGGTAAGTAATGCAAACTCCTGACAGTCGCTCTGTTGCTGACAAGACAGGAGAGACATCTGCTCACGGACAGGGCGTCAGGGGACGGAGCGGCCCTCACTGCCTGTGGAGGGTGTCAGGGGAGAGGCCAGCCCTGGACTCAGCTCCCTGCCTCTGGGAGACACACCCTGCCTCACACTCCCTCAGCACCACTGTGTCCACGGAGGGGTGGTGGGTGGTGGCTGAGGGAAGGCAAGAGAAGTCTCTGGAATGGTTGTATTTGGAGGACTCCAGCAGCCGAGCTCTTCCTCAGAGCTGCCCTTAGCCTGCCCAGCCCTGACTCTTCCCAAGGCTTGGGACTCAGCCGTTTGGGCTGCCACCACCACACCACACTTAGGAAGGAAGGAATCCAGCATTCCTCCACCCATTTAATCCTCTACGCATTCATTGATTCACCATTCACCTATTCCTCCACCTATGCCCTAATGGACGCATCCATTTACTCACACATTCACTAACATTAGCATTCCTTCACGCCTTTATTCAAGTGCTTATGCTTGTACTAATTTACTGATTAGTTACTCACTCACTGGTGGAACGTTTACTGAGCACTTGCTATAGCTGGGGAGAGCCAAAGCTCAGCCAGACCCAGCCCCCGCCTTCAAGATCTGAGCACCTAGCCGGGATGGGGACCAGAAAGATAAAAACATTACCATCTGGTAGACTCGTGGCATCTGCAGATTCCATATTTGCAGTTTGACTATTCAATAACCAGCCACAAAGGTCTGTGCCTGTCAGAGATGTGCACTGTTGCTGAGACATAGATTTGAACCACATGTGCACCGAGGCTGATGTGTAGGGATGAAGAAAGCACCTGACTCTGTCTGGAGAAGACAGGGAAGGCTTCCTGTAGGAGGTGATGCTTGGACACCATCTATACGCCAGGAAATTTGCTGTGTTGCTCGTTTACTTATCATAACAATCCCCCAGTCCATTTTAAAGATTAGGAAATCAGAGATCAGCTTGTCCAAGGTCACAATAGTAGCAGCAGAATAGAATTAGAACCACAGACTGAATCCAAAGCCAGTGTGCTTCCCACTACACTCTCTGCTCCCCGGGGCCGCCAGCCCCCATCTACAGTGAAGAAGAGTGGGAAAATAAATGCCTACCCCCTCAGAACAGCCAGACAAGGTTATTGTGTTTCTTTATTTGAGATATAATTTACATTCAGTAGATGAACAGATCTTAAGTGTACAGTTCACTAAGCTTAGACAAACACATGTATCGGTGTAACCAACATCTAAATCAAGATAGAGAATATTCCCATCACCCCAGAGGCCACCACTGTTCTAATTTCTGTCACCAAGACTGGTTTCTTCAGTTCTTGTACTTCATGTAAATGGACTTAAATGTATAAATGGCTTCTTTCCCTTAACATAACAAGAGCAAGTTTTAAAAATGGACTTTTGTAAGAAGTGAAGAGCAGTCCCTCAGAAATATCCAACACAATGAGGTGACATATCACCAAGTCCTGACTGAACCACAGAAAAGGCTAGAATGGTTGGCCCTGCCCAGGCCACCCAAATCCCTAGTTCCATGGGCTTGCCCCAGCCCTCCAGGGGGTAAGTGTAACCACAGAAGCTCAGGGGTCGGGCCTCCAACATGCTGGGTCTGGGGAACCTCACCCTCCGGGGCCTGTCCCCTTACCGCTTCTCAAGGGGTAAGCCCCAGGGCATACTAGGGCTGCGCCAGCCATCTGCTCCCCTCCTGCCCAGGGCCTCAGGAGTTACCCCAGCCTCCTGTGTAAGGAAGCCTCATTCCTATCTGGCTTCCAAATTCCTCCCCTGCAATTCTGCACGTCTTGTACTCGCCTGGCACACCTTCCTCGTGTCTCCAGGAAGCAGGAATCTAAACTGGCTCAGGGAGGCCCACCCTCTCCCTCAAGGTCCTGGCTGCCTCCTTGGTTCTGGCTTTCCAGGAGCTTGGCAGCCTCTGCGGTGGACGCCATCTTTTCAGGGGGGCCTGGCTTCACGGCAGCTTCTCTGTGGCTCAGCCCTGTCCTGTCCTCTTGTCTCTGTCAAAGCCATGTCCTCGTTCTAGAGGCCCACCAAGTTCTTGCTTCCCACACAAAAAGTGCTTCTTTTCTCCTTTAAGGAGCAGGAGCAACTAAAATGGCTTGACTCACAGAATGAACAGGTTAGCCCAGGGAACCAGCCCTGCCAGTTGAGGATGTGACACCCAGGTGTTCCCCAGGGAGGGCACAACATTCCCCAAGGCTGTGCAATTCTATTTTCACCTCCTGGGAAAATTACTTTATGTGACAACTAGACGGCAAAATTTCCTGACACAGGGTGACTGGGGAGGTGGGGGGATTCCCCAAGTGTCCGCAACAACAGAGACCTCCAATGTGGCCAGGGTCTGGGTCACATGCAGCAATGGGGGCAATGACCTTGGAGCCCCCTGGATGCTCCAGTGTCTTCCCCTAGAAAGGGCTGTGGCTGGGCCAGAAATGCTGGGGATGACTGATTGAATCTTTCTGATTGATGTCCTAGACCTCTCAGCAGTAATTATGTGTGGCTCAGGCTGTCTCTACCCCAGGCGGCTCAGTACTAATGTGCCCCGTGGCATCCTTCCAACATGCCCCTCACAGTGGATGCAGGCTTTGTCCTGCCAATTATCTGCCTCCTGCTGCTCATCCCAGAAGGAGGGAGGCGCTGGGGCAGGATATCTCTGTCCTAGAGTCCTTCTGTCCATCATTCGGTCAACAACCATTAAGGAGCCTTCTGAGGCAAATGCCTATTTCATTCACTCTGATCTTTAACCACCTGCTCTCTCATACTGTTTCCCAATTGTCTCCATCTCTTTCTCTCTGACATAGTCACTCATTCAACAAAGATGTTGTAGGGGAGGAAGACAATTCCTCTACCCTCTAGGTCCTTCTGGCTGGTCTGTGAATTAAATTGACATGAGACAGAATAACAGGAGAAAATCAAACAAAGCTTTATAACATGTATACATGGGAGAAACCCAGGAAAACTGAGCAACTCGAAGAATGGCCGAGATTGTCACCTTAAATACCATCTTCAGCTAAAGACAAAGGATGATGTTGGGGGTAGTGGTTTGGGGCTTCAAAGGACAGGAAGACAATTTACCTGGAGATGGAAAAAGAGGTTTGTTAAACAAGGGTTTGCTGGGCCGTCTATAGACAATGTTATCTTCTGGTAGTAACTCCTTCCTGGAACAGGCCTTCTATCTTAAATTCTTTTAGGCAGTTCAGGGGAACACCAAAGTTTCTTTCAGAGTCTTTTGTTCTTAAAAATATTCAAGACAGAAAGACACACTTTGGGGTGGCCAATTCTGATCCCTAACAGTCCTGCCTTTGAAATTTTAAGTTTCATAGTCCAAAAGCTGAGTTGCTAGATTGTTCTATCTCACTGAACATGTTTCTTAGTCTTAATAGGTCAGTCCAGTTAAATTCACTTCAGGAGACAGTGATGCAGGTGGGCTCCCAAAGCTAGGCCTATATTGTGGAAGCAAGCAATCAGGTATTTAATAAAAATTATTTCTATGGAAACAAAAAGAAAAACAAGGTTAATGGTTGGAATAAATTATAAACCAGTTTTTGAGTCCAGGGGACAGCCAGTCAAGAAGATTTCTAGATATCAGGGTCGAAGCATCATTTGCAGTTTGAAATGTCTCTGATGATGTCATTGGGTGTTCAGGTATCTTTTGAGTGGCTTACAGAGCAACAGGCATGCTATTGTGGTGATCTTTACAAAATTTATATCAAGTTGTCCAGCTTCAGTTTGCAGGGCTTCAGGAAAAAGAGTAGTTTCAGTTCTCAATGATTTCAAATGAAAACAATGGAAAAAATTGAAAATGTTAGTTTGGAGATTTGTAGCCAGATATTTCAGGAGAGTAGAAGAATTCAGGATCCAGGGGCCAGCCTGGTGATGTAGCGGTTAAGTGTGTGCCCTCCACTGTGGCGGCCCAGGGTTCACAGGTTCAGATCCCGGGCACGCACTGACGCACTGCTTGTCAAGCCATGCTGTGGTGGCCTCCCATATAAAGTGGAGGAAGATGGGCATGGATGTTAGCCCAGGGCCAGTCTTCCTCAGCAAAAAAGAGGAGGATTGGCATCGGATATTAGCTCAGGGATGACCTTCCTCACACACACACACACACAAATAGAATTCAGGATCCAGTCCAGTTTACAGGTAGAAAACAAAAACCTCAAAGATAATTAGCAGAACTAGAATCTAATATCCACAAATGTAAACTATAGTTTCTACTGAAATATAATTTTTCTTTCTAAAATCACCCTCATTTTTACCAAAGATAGCCAAATTAAGGCTAACTGGTTTGTAAAATAAGTCTAGTTTCAATAAATGTGGCCCAATTATTTACATAAGTACAGCAAGAATAGCAATTGATGATATAGGCCCCTTTAAATCTGCTTTGTGGAATTTTTTATAAGGAGTCTCAGATTGAAGTTTAAAGGCTTCTCGAGGCCAGGAAAGCCAAGGACTAGTCAGACTCTACCTGCAATATCTATAGATTTGGGCGAATGCCTCTCTTTTCGAGGTCCCCAAAATATTTTGAGGTTCCAGGCATCTGCCAGAGAAGTGACTTTCTTTACTCACCTGGTAAGGTTACTGGGAACCCTATAAACAAGGAACCAGGCCAATATTTCCAAGTCACTTTATTTCATAAAGTCCAATTTTTGTTCCTCAAAAGCTGTCTGGTCATGTCTGAGTCTATGCATGTTTCTCTCAAATATAGCATTCCAGTCAAAGCTTTAGTAATTATAACCAGTGTTTCCAATTTTGTCCTGTTATAAGGAGAACAGATTTTTATTGAACTTATGCAAATAACTATATTGCCATGAAAATAAGAATACTTAGTCACTAAGAGTTTTCAAATTCTGGAGAGATCAAGTAGAGAGAAAAAGATAAATGTTTCAATTCTCCTTACAAAAGTATAATTTACCAGGGGCCAGCCCGGTGGCGCAAGCGGTTGGGTGCGCGCGCTCCGCTGCGGCGGCCCGGGGTTCGCTGGTTCGGATCTCGGGTGCGCACCGACGCACTGCTTGGCAAGCCATGCTGTGGCGGCGTCCCATATAAAGTGGAGGAAGATGGGCACAGATGTTAGCCCAGGGCTGTCTTCCTCAGCAAAAAAAGAGGAGGCTTGGCGGATGTTAGCACAGGGCTGATCGCCTCACAAAAAAAAAAAAAAAAAAAAAAAGTATAATTTACCAAATTGCTATAAGTCATAGTTAGCTTACGAGAAAAAGTTTTCCCTAAATCTGAAAAAACAAAACATTTTTGAAAAATCAGCAATATTTTAAACAAAAAGTTATAAAAATTAAAATCATCCTCATCAGTTCATTCAGCCCCGTGTAATCAACTTGTTATCTTGATCTTTTGTTAGCAGTTTCATGAAGTCATCAGTTTCTCCATTAGACTTCTGTAATTTCTTACCCAGTTCAACTTTATGATCTGAAAGTTTATCAGAAACCTTTATTTTAGAGTAAGTGTCAGAGTTCTTTCAATGAATCTCTCTGAAGTTGAAACATATTTGCAAAAGCATCAGAGTAAGACAATAACTGCTTGTAAATGACAAAAGACTTAAAAATGACAATTGACAAAGAAACTCGTATTTCTGTAATGTAGAACACTTTAAGATAATAACTAGAATTATGACTGATAACCAGGACAGATCAGAATTTTAGGAATGTTATATAATTTTTAAAACACTTATTACGTCAATAATATTTACCCACATAATATCATAAGTCCCTATGTAAAAATGCTTAGTTATCCATTTAACTATAGTGACAGTTAAAGATTTTTAGGTGAATGCAGAAGATTAACAGCTGTAAGAAAAACCTTAGCACCTGTGATTCAAGACCTGATAAAAACAATACAGGAAATTTATTTTGATAAAACATAAAATCCCTACCCTTCAGGTAGACTACTCAAAAAAAAAAAAAAAAACTTTCATAATGGCTTTACCAAAAGCAGACTAAAAGTTCAAGAAAATTATCCTTCTAAGAGAGGAAAAAACCCAAATTCTAACCTTGCATCAACTTAGTTTTGATATTAAAACTCATTTACTTAATTAGATTTACTTTAATCTTAGCCAACTTGACCATGCATAAAACTTTTTCCCTAGGGTTCCTCTTCCACAAACCTTCTATAGCTTTCTTTTTACATTCAGAATTTGTCCCATGTCTTCTTTTTTTCCTCTTAGTTCTTTAGGACAAATTTATCTTTCTTAACAAAACAAAAATATTTTCATTGTTTATACCTTCTTTACTGAAAACATACATTTTACTTTCCTTGAATACAAAGATGTTTCCCTTATTAATTTTTAGTAGCTTTAATCACATATTAGAATTTTTAACCCTCAGAAACCTTAATTTTTAAGTAAAAACTAAGTAAGCAATTATAAACTGTCTTACATTAGCATTCTGTGGCTTGGAAAATTTATAAATACTTTTTATAATTTCTAGAAACATGCTACTTCATAGTATAATCTTTTAATAAAATACAAGACATGTTTTCTAATAGATCCAAACACTTTTTAGTTTCTCTGTAATAAGAAGCCAAAAGTAGAGAAAATTATATTTAATAATTAATGTGTAATATTTTATCTTATTTAGAAATGATCTAGATATTCAATGAATTTTTTTATCATTTAATTTAACCTAGCAAAACTTCAAAGTTTCCAGTTATCAAAGAGATTTTGGAAGTTATTTTAAATATTCATGCCATAAACTATAATTAGAGAGCTAAAGGTTTATCTATAAACACTTATCTCACTTACATCTAAATTATTTGCTCCCAACAATTATGTTTAGATTACCCATAAAAGCTTCATGAGACATTAGACAAAATTGGATGTCATTCTAAGTTATTATTTTGCTGACAAATTTGTAACAGGGATAATATGAACTTATTTGACTAGTAAGCCCAGACTGCTTGTCTGCATCACATCTAATGCTGATAATTCTGAGGACACGCCTAATTTTTTTTTTTTTGCTGAGGAATATGGGCCCTGGGCTAACATCCGTGCCCATCTTCTTCTACTTTTTTATATGTGGGATGCCTGCCACAGCATCGCTTGATAAGCAGTGCATAGGTCCGCACCCCAAAGTCCAAAACTGCAAACCCCAGGCTGCCGAAGCAGAGTGTGTGAACTTAACCACTATGCCCCAGGGCCGGCCCCAAGGACACAACTATTCTAATCAAACCAACAAACTTAAACAAGCTTGCATTCACCAAAGATTATTTTATATCACATTAACTTGAAAGACATTTGGGTTAGTTTCTTTTACATTTAGAAATAATTTATGTGGGCCGGCCCCATGGCTTAGTGGTTAAGTGCGTGCGCTCTGCTGCTGGTGGCCCAGGTTCGGATCCCGGGCGTGCACCGATGCACCGCTTCTCCGGCCACACTGAGGCCGTGTCCCACATGCAGCAACTGGAGGGATGTGCAGTTATGACATACAACTATCTACTGGGGCTTTGGGGGAAAAAAATAAATAAAAATTATAAAAAATAATAATAATAATAATAATAATTTATGTGAGCGCTTACTTTAAGCCAATTAAATAGAGCTCTAATTTTGGCCATACCATCCAGAGGTAAAAAATATCTCACATTTACAACATATACATATAGATATACATGAACACACAGGTAGACACAGACAGAGACCTTATAGCTTCCGTTAAATTTTTGTTATGAATTAGGTGCAAAACTCATAGTTCGCACCTAATTCAAACTAGTGACTCAAAACTCACTAGTTTATGAGAAATATTTGCATTTCAAGGAAATATTTGCATTTCTCTTCAGGTCCTAGAGAAGATGGGAGCAGAAAATTTACATAGCATTGTGAGAGGAGCAGGGGAGGCTTTAGAATAGGCAAAAGGCCATGTGAACTTTGAATTGCTTTCTAGAGCCACATCTCCGGCCTTGCAGAGATTTGCAAGACAAAGATGATTGCTTCCAGATCCCCTGAAGAACTGGATTACAGTATAAATGACAAAAGAGGTTGATTCACCCTTCTAGCTACATTTTTCCAATTGTTTCTTTATATCAGGGAAATTTTTAACTTAAGAGGTGGATCAAAATATTTTTATGTTTTAAAACTTCAGGGGCCCGGCCCCGTGGCTTAGCGGTTAAGTTCGTGCGCTCTGCTGCTGGCGGCCTGGGTTCGGCCCGGGGTGCGCACCGACGCACCACTTCTCCAGCCATGCTGAGGCCAAGTCCCATATACAGCAACTAGAAGGATGTGCAACTATGACATACAACTATCTACTGGGGCTTTGGGGGGGAAATAAATAAATAAATAAAATTATAAAAAAAAATTAAAAAAATAAAACTTCAGGACAATGTACCACATCTTTAAAAAGTCTGCACAAACTATTTAATAACACAGGCCCTTTTTTTTCCTAAGTGTACAATTTAACCCTAGACCAGTTTACCTTGGTGAAGGAGGAGTTTTTATCATCTTTTTTATTAGCACCTGATATTAGCCTCTAGCTTTAATCTCATACTGTGTGGGCTAAGGCAACCCTATTGACTTCCCTTTAGTATGTTTAATTACCATTGTCTGAAGGGCAGATTTATATGCTGTCTTACAATCAGGCAGGGGAAATGTTCCCCCCTGCCTGATAGATAATGTCTATCCCCACAATACCATCTATAACACAATCAGGCAAAAAGAGATGCAATCACTTCACATAAAGCCCATAAATATATCAGTTTTTCTACAAAATTTCGTCTGAATTCCATCAACTCTTATACCTCTAATCATAGTTTTCATTAGGATGTTATCAGTGGGTCTTGGTTTTATAATTTTGGATAGGGGAAGCATTCCCAGCCAGACATAATGTCCATTTTTAAAACACATTCAGGCAAAGTGGATATAACCTCTTTATATAAAATTACCTTGAACATTCCAACTTTTATAATCTTATCAACACTTATACTTTTATATCTTCTCAATTTAATTGTAACTTGAGTCAGGGTCTTAAGCTAGTCATTATTATTTTTTTTTGTATTTCTTTAATTTAATTTTTCATAGGTACCAATAAAACAATTATGATAAGAGCTCTCAAAAAAAAAATTTTCCCCAATTTAGAAGTTTTTCCAATTTAAATGATCCATCTTCTGGCCACATTGATGAGTAGGATCTTAATAGCAACTCAAACCAATAAGTTTAACCATGGATGCAAGAGGCATCTCCATGAGAGATCCAGAAATTTCACTCCCAAAAGTAGTCTAAGAAAGCAACAACAAGCAATGAAGGTTGAGACAACAAAGGCCTCTTATGAAAGTAACTGGAACCTCTTATGACAAACTCCCCTGATTGCTGACACAGCCAGACAAAGAGAGTGCATCCTGGAACCCCAGTCTGTTCCACTGATCGCCAAGATGTATGCCAGTACGTGCATCCTCCAGATGGTGGAGACAAGAAAGGTCACAAAGCCAAGCTCTCAAGACATAGAATAAGACAAAAGAAAAACCTCATCTGATGTGCACAAAACAGCTTTAGCTAAGCCTTGAGTCTCTTGGAGCCAGATTAATACCTAGGAGGGTGGTGCCACGGGGTTTGGGGAATGTGCATGGTTTTACAGAGTACCTCATCGCTGTACAGACATTTTATGGAAGTTGGCGGGGGACCTGTGTCATCTACCCCATTCTGTGACCCAACTTATCCTTCCATGGGAGACTTCTTGAGGTGGCGAGTGCCCTAATGGCTCTTACCTGCTCAACCCATACTCACCAAATCTGCCATATTTTTGGCTTCCGAGATGCCGTTAGCAACAGCTTTAACCTCGTGTGCATATTCCCAGACAACAGGCTTATTTGCCCTATGGTTTTTCCTTTTTATGACAAGCAACAAAGAAAAATAGTGACTATCTCTGGGAGGAAAAGGATCTTAACCAATGAGTACTCAAACCAAATTCCTAGAGTCGCTGAGTCCAAGAAGCTGACTTCACCAATATTTTCTCCTGCTAATCTAAATTTAGACAAGGAAACAAAACTCACCACTCTTGCTTCCACTGGACTCTGCAGGCAGAGATCCAGGAGACTGACGTGGTGAGAACTCTTACCTCCTGCTGGCTCTTGTCAGGGGTCCCGGATCTCTCAGCCGCCGTGGTCCAGGAGCGAGCAGCATCCAGCCAGTGAAGTTTTATCCCATCCAAGTCTCCAAATTGTAGGCGAGGAAGACAAATCCTCTACCTTCTGGGCCCTTCTGGCTAGGCTACGAATTAAATCGACATGAGACAAAGACATGGCAGAGACAGGAGAAAATCAAACAAAGCTTTATAACATGTATACATGGGAGAAACCCAGGAAAACTGAGCAACTCGCAGAATGGCAGATGCTGCCCCCTTAAATACCATCTTCAGCCAAAGACAAAGGGTAGGAAGGCAATTTACATGGAGATGAAAATGCAAATGTTTGTTAAACAAGTGTTTGCTGGGCCACTTGTAGACAGTGTTATCTTATGGTATTATCTCCTTCCTGGAACAGGCCTTCTTTCTTAAATTCTTTTAGGCAGTTAAGGGGAAGGTCAAAGTTTCTTTCAGAGTCTTTTATCCTTAAAAATAATCAAGGCAAAGAGACACATTTTGGGGTGGCATTCTTATCCCCACAATGTAATGAACTTGAGAGGCCATCCAGTATGATAAGGAATACCAACTCTGGAGCCGAGTTTTCTGGGTTTGAACCCCGGTTCCTCCACTTACTAGCTCTGTGATCCTGGGCAAACTGCACCCAGATACCTTGTCTGTGAACTGGAAATAATCAAATACTCACTCAGGGCCAGCCCCATGGCTCAGCGGTTAAGTGCGCGTGCTCCGCTACTGGCGGCCCAGGTTCGGATCCCAGACACGCACTGACACACCACTTCTCCGGCCATGCTGAGGCCACGTCCCACATATGGCAACTAGAAGGATGTGCAACTATGACATACAACTATCTACTGGGGCTTTGGGGAAAAAAAGGAGGAGGATTGGCAATAGATGTTAGCTCAGAGCCAGTCTTCCTCAGCAAAAAGAGAAGGATTAGCATGGATGTTAGCTCAGGGCTGATCTTCCTCACAAAAAAAAAAAAAAGATTGATATAATTAAAAAAAAATACTCATATTTGTAACAGCAGAGAGCAGATGAGTTAAATATATACCTACTGTTGACACAAATAATCCATAACCAATCTATAAATCAAAATTGGGGTGAGTTTATTATGAGCCATACCTGAACACCATATAGTCCAGGAGAGTCCTTTCACAAAGGAAGGGAGCACTTCAAAGAAGTCGGGGTTTCCAGAGTGGTCATATACCATCAAAGAGCGTGTATCACATATGATTGGAATGTCCCTTTTACAATCGTCATGAGATTGCTTTGCTGGCACAGCAATACAATGAACACAGCAGGTTGGTGGTCTCCAGGTGGGTGGTCACAGGGTGAGCGCAGCAGATCAGCAATCAATCCTTAGTTTAGGGAGAGATGCTTATCCTGAAGGAAATGCTGATGGGGGGAAAGTTACATCCTTATCTTCAAGGGCATTGTTCTTGTCTTTGGGACATAGTAAATACTTAAAGCAGATGTATAATGCATGCTCAGTGGCCATGTCAGGCCCCTTTGGAAAAAACAAGTTCAGGCCAAATTAGTTTTACACCAAATGGCTTCTTTATATACTCCAATATCCTATTGCTGGTCATTTATTAATCACTACTTTGGAGAGTTTCTGGCACATAGCACTGTCAATGTATTTGCTATTAAAATAAAAATTATTACTATGTGCAAAGCACAGTGCTAGACTCTGGAGGTAAATAGTGACCAACAAAGAAATTCCACCACTGTCCTGGACTTTACATCTTAGCAGGGAGCAGCATCTCACCGTTGTGACAATTGTGACGAGTGGAAGGAAGTAGAAGTACAGGGCTGGGAGAGATATGATGGGGGGAGAGGGACACCTGAGCTGCACTGAGATGCCAGGGAAGGTGCCCCTGAGGAAGCAGTGTTGAGTTGAGCTCCAGAGGACAGGTGGGAGTTGGCTGGGCAAACATTTAGGGGGGATGGGAACAGCAGGGGAGGCCGGAGGTGAGGAGGAGCACAGCATCTTAGGCAGTGAAAGGCCTGTGTTAACGGAGTTCACAGGGATCCTCAAAGTGAGGGCAGGAAGGGCAGGACATAAAGGACCTGAGGGAGTCAGGAGTCGGGAGACCACCGGTGTAGATGCAACACCAAAGGCACGATCCATGAAAAAAACAATTGAGAAGCTGGACTTAATTAAAATCAAAAACTTCTGCTCTGTGAAAGACACTGTCAAGAGGATGAGAAGACAACACACAGACTGGAAGGAACTATTTGCCAAAGACATATCTGATAAAGGACTGTTATCCAAAATATACAAAGAACTCTTAAAACTCAACAATAAGAAAACAAACAACTTGATTTAAAAATGGGCAAAGGACCTTAACAGACAGCTCACTAAAAAAGATATACAGATGGTGAATAAGCATATGGAAAGATGCTCCACATCATATGTCATCAGGGAAATGAAAATTAAAACAAGAGATACCACACCTATCAGAATGGCCAAAATCCAGAAAGCTGACAACACCAAATGCTGGCGAGGCTGTGGGGCAACAGGAGCGCTCATACATTGCTGCTGGGAATGCAAAATGGTACAGCCACTTTGGAAGATAGTTTGGCAGTTTCTTACAAAACTAAACGTACTCTGACCATACCATCCAGCAATCGCACTCCTTGGTCTTTGCCCAAAGGAGCTGGAAACTTACAGTCCACACAAAAACCTGCACACGGATGTTTGCAGCATCTTATTCATAATTGCCAAAACTTGGAAGCAACCAAGATGTCCTTCAGTAGGTGAATGGATAAATAAACTGTGGTACATCCAGACAATGGAATATTATTCAGTGCTATAAAGAAATGAGCTATCAAGCCATGAAAAGACATGGAGGAACCTTAAATGCATATTACTAAGTGAAAGAAGCCAATCTGAGAAGGCTACATACTGTATGATTCCAACTATATGACATTCTGTAAAAGGCAAAACTGTGAAGACGATAAAAAGATCGGTAGTTGCTAGGGGTAGGGGGTGAATAGGCAGAGCACAGAGGCTGTTTAGGGCAGTGAAACTACTCTGTATGATACTACAGTGATGGGTACATGTCATTAAACATTTATCTAAACCCATAGAATGTACACCACCAAGAGTGAACTCTAATGTAAATGAAGGATTTGGGGTGATTATGAAGTGTGAATGTAGTTTCATCAGTTGTAGCAAATGTACCTTCTGGTGGGGATGCTGATAATGGGAGAGGCTGTGCATGTGTGGGGGTAGGGGGATATGGGAACTCTGTACCCTCTGCTCAATATTGCCATGAACCTAAGCTGCTCTAAAAAATAAAGTCTACTAAAAAGAAAAACAAGATCGACCAGGGCAGCAACCATGGGGAAGGGGAGGGAGATAAGTTACATATGTGACAAACGATGAGCTGGGGGTAAGGGAGAGAGGGGGGTTGAGGGTGACTCCCTTGTTTGGCCCCAGGCCCTGGGGTCTGGTGAGGTGACTCACTGAGGGTCAGCAGGAGGAGGAACTGGCCTGGGAGTGTGATGAGATCATTCCTCCCTTAGACACACCGGGTTTGGGGAGCGTGTGCAGACGGGGTGTCCAGCAGGCATTCACATCTAAAGTTCAGAGATGAAGTGTAGGTCTGGGAGGCACACATGCAGAAGATGGTTTAAGCCAGGAGAGTGGAGACACTGCCTGGGACAACACGAAGAGACAGAAACACAGTCGGCTGGGTCTCTGTGAGGGTTACGAATGCCCTCCTGTGGGCCCCAGCCACCCCCTCCACCCACCCTCTGAAACCTGAAGTTGTGCCCTCTACCCAATTCCCATCAAAACGCAGGCAGTAGGGCTGGCCCCATGGCTTAGCGGTTAAGTGTGTGCGCTCCGCTGCTAGTGGCCCGGATTTGGATCCCGGGCGTGCACTGACCCACAGCTTGCTGGGCCATGCTGAGGTGGCGTCCCACATACAGCAACTAGCAGGATGTGCAACTATAACATACAACTATCTACTGGGGCGTTGGGGAGAAAAAGGGGAAAAAAAAAAGGAGGAGGATTGGCAATAGATGTTAGCTCAGGGCCAGTCTTCCTCAGCAAAAAGAGGAGGATTGACACGGATGTTAGCTCAGGGCTGATCTGCCTCACACACACACACACACACAAAAAGGCAGGCAGTGAGGGCTCCGCCTCTCGGAGAAAGAAATCTTGGTCAGACTTCAGGGCCCAAAGTTTAGGTGGCAGTGGGTTTGGCAGACGGAGAGTGGGACAGAGAGAGGGGAGTAGCTTGAGGGACAAGGGATACAGAGGAGCTGTGAGGTGAGGGGAGGACAGTAGGGAGGGAAAGAGAAGGTGAGGGAAGGGAGAAGAGAGGGGAGGGCAGGAGGGAGGAGAGACGAGGCCCAGCGTGAATACTGCTGACTTCATTAACTCCTGGAAGCTAGCATTTACCTGGGGCAGGAAGGGAGCTTGTCAACCAGTCCATAAATACAGGTGTGAGTGTAAGTGGAGGGATGAAATGGACAGCGACAGGGGCGTGGAAGTGGGTGTGGATGTGGTGGAGATGGAGATGGAGACGTGCAGATGGAGTACACATCTTGATACGGAAAGAGAAATGGGGAAAAGATCTGAAAATAAGCAGACGCCCTTCCACCGCCCCAGCAAGCCCGTGTCCACTTCCTATGCGCCCTCCCTGTCCGCATCCATGTGCGTGTGGTTTTACTCACTGTAATCTTGGTGAAGACGGAATTCTATATTCTGCTCCCACGAACACTTGAGAGGCAAGGTCCCGTACTCGGCTGCCTCAGCAAGAAGAGGGAGAACGAATATTTCAGACTCTAACTCATTAGGGTCCATTACCAGCTGAGGGAGGCGAAGCTGTGCCTCACCCGGAATAGTCCTGGACCAAAGACAGCCAATTCCTCCCCATATTCCCCTCCCCCTTCTCCCTCGCCCCGCCCCCCCCCTGGGCCCAGCGCTGCCTCTGTCCTCTCCTCTGCTTCGAGTTGCCACCCCTTCGTGCCTCGCTGTGCCTCCTGCTCCAGTCTCCCACTCCCTCTGGCACCGCAGCGTCTCTGCCTTCCCTAAGAAGAGGCCCCCACCCCACGGTCCTCGGTCCCAGGTGGCGGCAGGTTTTCACACAGCTAAGAGTTCCTGAGCAATCCCTGCCAGTCCCTCTTGATCCAAGGGGCTGGCGGAGCAGGGGCCACAGCTCTACAACGCCCCACATAAGTGCTTTCCCACGTCACATGCGCTCTGTGTGGTGTCAGTTTTACTGACTGCATTATCCCATCTACAAGATGTCCTCTACATGGCCATTGCCTGGGGTCAAAACGTGGGACAATTACTTTTCTTAAAAAAAGGGAGGACTTTTTCCCCCTGAAAGTGTTCCCTGTGAGTCTGAGAGATGAGGAGGAGTGCATTCCTGTCCATCCTGGAGACAGTTAAGTCCTAAACTGTCTGCTCTGTGGAGAGCCTGAAGATAACGGCGTTTGCCTGCCTTACCAGACCCATCTCCCTGAAGCCCCAGGGGAAGCATCAGAGGGGTCCCGATCCCAGGGGCAGACAGATGACTGTCCTTGGACTTCTAACAAAGTCCCCATTTTTGCTTAGTGTTGGTTTCTGTTACTTGCAACCAACAGGGTTAATACAGCGTAACTCAGTGGTTCTCCACCAGGGGTGATTTTGTTCCCCAGGGGACATTCTGCAATATCTGGAGACACTAGGGGGCTGGGAGTGCTACTGGCATTTAGTGGGTAGAGCCCATGAGTGCTGCTATACATCCTACAATTCCCGGGACAGCCACCTCAACAGAGAATTTTCCAGTCCGCATGTCGACAGTGCCTCAGTGGAGACACGCTGGCGTGGGCTGCCTGTACCACCCGTGTCTCAGGCAGGAGCGTCAGCACATAAAGCAGGTTCCATGTCTCACTTCTCCATCAGCAAAGACTTTTATATTGGATGCGAATATTCTGGTGGAGAATCCTCATCCCCAGAGAGTGGGAGGACCAGGAATTTGTGCAGCCTCTCTGAGAGTCATTTAACAACATGTATATCAGGGCCCTTAAAACAATCACTCCTAGACCTGGTAACTGACTTTGCAGAATTTATTCTTGGTAGAAAATCTTAATTCAGAGATATACACAAAGATTTATGCAGAAGGATGTTCATTTCAGCTTTATTTATAACAGTGAAAAGTTGAAATAACTTAAATATCCAACCATTGCATATTGGTTACATAAATTATGATATGTTCATATCACAGAATAATATATGTAGCACTTTAAATTATGTTTGTGAAGATTATTTAATAACACAGGGAAATGCTCATTATTTTAACTGAAAAACAAGAATATAAAAATTTTGAAATATATATAAGCACAGAAAAAAGGCTGCAGGGAAATATATCAAAACATTAACCATGGCTGTCTCTAGAGGGTAGGATTACAGCTAGTTTTTATTTCCCTAGTTTTTAAAAATATTTCCCAATTTTTCTACATGAAATATGTATTACTTTTATAATTAAGAAAAATTAGTACTAAAAATGAATCCTAAAATCAGAATTGAGGACAGGATAGATTTATTCATTCATCCAAAAATAAGTCTTTACATCAAGGGCCTTCCATGTACCAGATGTTGTGAACAATAGACAAGGCCCTGTCCTCATGCGGTTTCCAACCAATTCCAAATTCACCATCATAGAAACCCTTTGAAAAGACTTCGTTATGAATAGCTAAATAGCTACCGTTTGTTGAAAGCTTGCTGTGTGAGTACTAGATGCCTTACAATTTGGACCTCATGATCTCTGCACAACACCCCAAAGAAATAAAGTCAGGGTCACATGGCTGTCGGCAGTGGCCGGGATTCAAACCAGATCCATGACCCTGAGAACCAGTTACCTGTCTACTCTGCTCCCTGTCTCAGTGGCTGAGGATTGGTGAGTGTGAGGAGCAGGCAGACAGGGGTCATTCCAGAACCACGTAAGGTGGCAAACGGGATCACCAAGGAAGATTTTAGGGTTGAGAGAGCCAGAGAGTAGAAAGGGACGTGCAGGGGCAAGGTTGGCCACAGACCGGGCATCCTGTTGGAAGGCCAGCGTTAGTTCTTTGTAGTGTCAGGGAAGATGGCAGGGCCAGGGGCACTGTCACCGTGGTGCTCCCCATGGGAAGGAAGGAAGGGAGGGAAAAGCAAAAACCAGCTAAGAAACTGGGGATTAGAGAGCAGAGTACTTTGATGCAGGCTGGAACAGCTGCAGCTACGGCCAGGAAGGAGCACATTGCTCCCCAGAGGAAAGTCCATTAGAGAAGGTTCGAAACAGCGAGAGGCAAGTACAGAGGGGACTGTTTGAGCTGCAGACCACAGCCAGGGGACGTGGAGGAGAGCAGGAAGTCAGGGGGGTGCAGGGCTGAGTCGCATCCTGTTCACATCCTGGCCCAAGGAAACCAGCACAAAGTCTCCTGCTTCCTTGGTGACCGAGAAGCCGGGGACAAGAGGGTGTGGAGGGAATGGAAGTCCCAGAAGTGGAACTCTAGTCTCTCAGGATTTGGGATAGCTGGATCAACTTTGCAAACAGAATGAAGGAACAAGACCGGACGCCCAGAGTGGGGCAGTGTGTACCGAGGAGCAAGGGAACGGCTTCTGCACCCCAAACAGCTGGCTGACCGGGTAAAGTGCCGGCTCAGGCCCAGGCCCAGGCCCCTGCTCCTGGTGGGCCGTCCGGCCCCTTCAGTGTGGAGGCAGAAGCTCACTAGTGGAGAAACACCAGGGCAGCTGATTTCCACTCACAGCCTGGTGTTTGCTCTGGTTCAGACATCTTGTCCTGAGGGGCGGAGAAACCTCAGGCGAAGCACCAGGCCGGGAGCCCAGAGGCCTGAGTGCAAGTCCCCAGTCTACCAAACGTCACAGGACCAGACGCACGCCACGTGATGCCCCCAGCCTCCATGTCCTCAGTTGTAGAGTGGAGAGCTACAGAGCCCACTCCTCCCTCCTGGAGAGGTCATTTCTCTCAGTGCCTCAGTATCATTTCCCTTACAGGGCTGGTAACCGTGCCCACTACTCGGGCTGCGGACAGAGGCCAACAAGGTAACACACACAGATGCCCTGAGAAGAAGCCTGGAGCAGAGCAAATGCGCAACGTTGCTGCTGCCGCCGCTGCTGCTGTTTGTGGGCTAATCTGAGAGAACAGACAGGGACGTTCAAACCAAAGGTGTTATTGTCCTTTTTCCTGCTTTCCGCCTCGTCCTTCCTCAAAACTCCCCTCCCCACACCAGGCAGCTGCTGTCTGAACTACTGAGCGTCCTGCAGTCACCCCAAACGGGCTCCCAGCACCCCCTCCCCACCCCACACTCTCCCAGATGTGAACCCCCTTCCCCTGGCACACTCGCTCCTGCCTGGCCCACAAAGCTGCACCTGCTTCCTCTGCCCTGGAAGCCTTCCTTGACACACACACACACACACACACACACACACACACACACACATATGCGCACACACAGACTGGGCTGGGGGCTTCTCCTCTGGGCTCCGCTAGCACCTGTGCTGACCCCTATTAGCTGCAAATACTGCAATTTTCTGCGTTTTCAGTTTTTGTTTCATTCTGTGCTTTTTTTAGTCTCTGACCCTTGTCAACCCCCACCCCACCATGAGCTCCCTGTGCACAGACAGGGTGTCTAACGTGTCTTTGTGTCCCTGGAACCTAGTGCCGGCTAGGCACATTATCGTAGACCCAGTAAATGTGGACGGATTTGACAGAATGGGTGAATAAGATAATGTCCCTGAAATCACTTTTGCCAGTCTTAGGAATGATCATTATTAATAGTTCATTCCACAAATATTCACTGATCACCTGCTATTCTTTGCAAGGCCTCTACTAGGTGACTTACGCAATCCATACTGGAGTCCCTGCCCTCAAGGAGTTTGCAGGGGAAGGAGTGAGAAGCCCTAGCATAACTTTACTTCCTACAAACTACAATAACATAAACATATTAACATAAAGATGTGCCATAAGAGGGGCCTGGGCGACACGCTGTGGAAGTGCAACCAGGAAGGCTTCCTGAAGGAGGGGGTGGTTTGAGCGCTGCCTCATTAAGGAGCCTTGGCAAAGCCTGTGGCAGGCCCCAGCCCTCCCCCCAGCCCTGGCCCATTCAGTCTCTTCCTTCTGGGAAGAGAGTTCCCAGCCTGCCCTGGCTCCCTGAGGGCAGCAGCCATTCCAGGTCCACAGGGATCCCTGAGGCCTCTGCAGCGCTTCCCTCTAGCCCCGGCCTCGGGGCCAGGAGAGGCACAGGGTGGTGAAGCTGTGTGCAGCAAGGCTCTCTGGAGCCCACCAAACCCTGTCTGAGTCCTGCTCTGCCACTTACCGGCTGTGTGACTTGCTGTATTTACTTTATCCAAGCCTCAGTTTCCTCTTGCATAAAAGGGGGACAACAGTGGTAACTGGTGAGAGGGTAACACCTAAATAACACATTGGAGAACCTAGAACAAACAAACAAAAAAACCTCTCCATAAATGTGAATTCTTTTTGTAACCGCAGGCCCTCCAGGACCAGTTCAACTGACCCCATCTCTTATCAACAGAGAAGTAAGAATTGCCTTTTAGGGGCCGGCCCGGTGGTGTAGCGGTTAGGTTCATGCGTTCCTGCTTCGGGGCCCTGGGTCTGCCGGTTCAGGTCCTGGGCACGGACCTACGCACCACTCATCAAGCCATGTTGAGGCAGCGTCCCACATAGAAGAGCTACGACTCTATAACTATGATACACAACAATGTACTAGGGCTTTGAGTAGAAAAAAGAAAAAGACGAAGATAGGCAACAGATGTTAGCACAGGGTCAAACTTTCTCAAAAAAAAAAAAAAAAAAAGAATTGCCTTTCAGAAAATCTGCAAAATTTGCACATAGCCAGGGCATGTGCAAAAGAAGAAATCGTGATCTGAAACGAACAAAGATCCTCCCTCCCACGGAACCCAAGGACTGGGACACGATCGGAATCTGAAAGTCAGAATCTTATCAGAAGCGAGGGGTCCCTCATTCAGGAAGAGCCAGTGTTAAAATTCCTTCCCCACCCCATCATAAATGTTTAGAACCCTGTCATAAATGTTTAAAACCTTACTATAAATGCTTGAAGCCCACCAATCAAAACCTGTCCCGCCAGCATTTCCACATCCCAACCTGTTCTCCCTAACCTCCTAAATTTCACCCCAAATCCTGAATCGGGGAGACAGATCTGAGGGCACATGCCCCCTGTTCTCCCTGCAGATCGATCTCGCAAAATAAAGCTGATCTCTTTTCCCAAGAGCTGATGCCGTCAGTAACTAGCTTGTTTATGCACCTGCGGCAGAGAACCCCAATTTTGTGTGCTAATATTTTTCCCTCTAGGAGCCATAAAACTGTAGTGCTTCTCTGCCAGGTGGGTGCGCTCAGGGTGCATCACTCAGACCTCTCACAGGCCCCGCGCCTCCAGCTGGTCTTCAGGCCCTTCCCAGGATCCTAGAAAAAGGCTGTGGGTTAGTGAAGCCCAGACCACCTAGATTTTATGGGTATGTTTAGGAATCTCTCCCATCGGGCTGGGTCATGAATTTGTCTGTAATTAAATTGTAGATGTCTGAAAAGAAAGAATGGTCCCATTTTAGCCTCTGACCCTGTAAAGCACAAGAAGGCAGGTGTAATGACACCAGACAAGGAAACCAGGCCCAGAGAAGGGAGATGATTTGGCCAAGGTCACACAGCGAGCGAGCAGCAGAGCCCAGACCAGGTCCACTCTGGCCTCTACCGTGTACAGTTACCTCTAATAGACAAGGGTTGCAGGCGCCAGTGATCAGAAGTCATACCTAGAGCCACCCTCCCTAATTCCGGTATTGGTTAGGTTTGAGGGCGATGCTTCTGGGAGATGATCAGAAACGTCTAAAACCCTTGGGGAGTAGACCTGGTTCTTAGCTCCACAACTGACAAGCTCTGAGACTTTGACCCCCGTCCCTTTCCTGGTCTCCACTGCTCACTTGTGGAATGAAGCAGTTGTCCCTGAGGTCCCCAAAATCCCTTCTCCCCTGACTCTCAGGTGTCCCCAGGCACTCAGCAGGGGTGGGGTAAGGCCAAATCTCCAGCCAGGACCCCGTTTTCTTACACAAAGGCCCCAGGGATACCAGCTGGTAGTAGTGCTCTCTGCCCTGCCCCCCACCACTCTGCCTCCTGCCTTCTAGGCGGATCTGTCTCCTGTCCATCCACTCCTGGTCGCCAGCACTGCAGCTAGCTGGAGGGGAGGGAAGGAAGAGGCTGTATGCATAGCAGCCTTGCCCATATCTAGCAAGTGTGTTGACCCACAGTCTTCACCGCCACCCCCCCCCACTTGCTCTGCCACTGTGTCATCTCCAGTCTCCCCTCTCCTCCCTGCACCCCCTGCTCAGCCGCAGGAGTCTAACAGATTCGAGGTAAACATCTGGAAGCTTCTTGAAGCTGGACCCTTTGCTGGGGGCAGGGGTGCGCTCTGACTTGGGCGTCTCAGGGGCAGACGACGTGGGCCTCTGCTTGCTGGGTCTCCTCTCTGTTCCATTTGTCCTTTAGCTGCCCCCTGTGCACAAGGCTGGGAGGAGCAGTCAGCAGTCACCTTGCCCGTCACATTAAGGCTATTGCAGAAGCCCAGGAAGGTTCAATGGCTTGCTCAAGTTCACACCAGGAGCAGGAGGCGAAGCCACTCACTCAAGTTCCGATAGGCTCTTGGCCAGGTCACCAGGCTGCCCTGTCCCCCTCCATATCCACATCCAGCAAGGTGGTGGGTAGATGTAGGGGAGGGGCTCCATCTTCTAAGTCAGTTCACTGTGTGCATTCAGAACTCAGACTTCCAGGCTGGCAGGTGGGACGGGGAATGCAAAGGGGACAAAGACACATCAAGGGCCACACCCCTGAGGAAAGGAGGCTGCCACCTCTGCTGCCTCCTGCCTCACCCCTCCCAATGCCTGGCTTAGCAACCCCGCCTACTGAACATTTAATTGAAGGAACCGGCCTGGCCTTGCGTGGGGATGGGTGTCAAGTTGCACACTTATCTACAGCAGAGACAGCCCCTCTTGGAAAGGGGGACAGATCAGACAGTTCAACGCTCTCTTCAGTTCTCCAGGGGAGCCAGAAGCAACAGAAGATTTGGAAAACCACAGAAAATAAATGAGGAATGAGAGGAGAGCAGTGACTAGAAGGGCATATGAGGAATGCAGGCCAAGGAGAGCCCTGGGTTCCAGGCCACGCTTGGCTTCCTCATGTCTGTCCTCACCCCCAGTATCAGTGACAAGACAATTGGTGTCCTTAGCTCAGCGTCGTTGCAGTGAGCCCCCTGCCTCCGTGCACCTGACCCAACTGAAGATCCGTCCTGTGACTTCCCTCCGCCTCTGTTTCCAGTAACCTACAACCCTCACTGACCACACGCCTTCTCTTCTGTGTCCTCGGCCCAGAGTATCCTTGGGCTGGGTTTCTGTCACTTGCAATCCAAAGAGTCTAACAGAAGAGACTGCTCATCTAGCAGGGCAGAATAGATAGTTGTTAAGTGTGTGGACTTTGGAGGCAAATTGCCCAGATTCAAGACCCTGTGCCACCATTTGCTAGCTGTGTGACCCTGGGCAAGTCATTACTTATCTGTGCCTCAGTTTACTCATCTGTCAAATTGGGTGGTAACAGTACCTGACTCACAGGGCTGTTGTGATGAGCCAATATCTGTAAACATCTGACGAGAAGAGCTCATGATGTCACTGTCATGACCACAGCCCACTGGGCCGGCCGGCAAGGGCTCCAAAGCAGTGGTGTGAGTCCCTCATCCTGCCAGATGGGCCATGCCTGGTGCTGCTCCCCAGGATCATGCCCTGTGCGTTGTCCTACAAGGCCACATCTGAGAGTGGGGAGGACTGGGCCATCAGTGAGGGGGAGGTTAAGTCAGGGAGGAGCGTGGAGGGAGAGAATGGGGAGACCTGGGCAATGAGGGAGTACGCACCTGGGCATCGTGGGAAGCCTCTGTGGAACCAGGAGAGAGACGCCTGCAGGCTCTGCAGAGGGCAGGGCTGAGCTCTGGCCTCAGCGCTCCTTGCAGGAGGGGATCTCTAGCCCTCTGAATGCATGCTTCCTATCCTCACAGCAGCTGGCTACCTCCTAAAAAGTCTTAAGTCAGATACACCTTGCCACCAGAAGACTAATTTCTTCTCAAAGCTCCCATTTGGTCTACTGGAGGAATTCACATTCCTCCAACCATCACAACTTGACTCTCTCAAGAACTCAGAATCCCGGCCTTATTTTGCAAATAGAACATTTGTTCTACCCTTTACCTTACAAAGCTACAACCCTCACTGACCACACGCCTTCTCTTCTGCGCCTCCAGCCTTTGCAGCTGCTGTGTACTCTATTTGTTCCACCCTTTACCTTACAAAGCTTCCTCAGATTGAGCAAAAACTTCTTCATCTGCCCTACACAGCATGGTAGGGAGGCAAGTCGGGGGTTGGGTGGGAGATAATTAAATAAATTCTGCTACAGCATGAAAGCATGAACGGCATAAAGCATTATTGATGTCATGCTCTTCCCAATGAATTAACACAAAGAATTCCTCTCTCCTGTCTGGTACTCAATGAGTGTTTGTTGAATGAATGACTGTTAACAGCATGTGATTTTGTCTTTCCTGCTCTTGTAAGTCATAAAGTCCATGCAGCCAAATCAGCATTCAACCTTTTTTATACGCAGCCTTTGTTTTGGGACCCCAGGCCCAGGTAAAGAAAGTATTTGTTGAAAAGAAGTGAGAATGTTCATTTGGGACCGTCCGCTTCCTATATTTGGTAGGGTGTTGGTGGTGGGGCCTGGAGAGTGGCCTCCCCCTCCTGCAAGTACAGTTCTCTAGTTCCTGGACGAAGCAGGGTTAGGCTGCCTGTCCCACATGGAATGCGTTGGGCCACAGGCAGCCCCAGTCAGGGACCACCATGTGGGAACTCACTGTTCTGCTGAGCCCATAAGTGTGCAGGAAGGAAGGGGCGGGTCCTGCAGGCTGGGCCTGGGCTCAGTCAGGCCCTGCTTCACTCCCTGCAGAGACTTCAGTCTCTCCCTCGTCCTGTGACTCGTCTGTCTGTCCTTGGTCAGAGTTCCACAGAGGAATCACACACAGACCCTGGTCACTACCTCTACACCGAGCATACTGAGAGATTCTAGGGATAATAATTCCCAGGTAAATTACCTAAGTGCAGAGGGGTCCACCACGGGAGCTGGGGGGCATGGAGCAGGGACAGGAGGTGGGAAGAAGTGACTTGTGCATTAATCACACAGCAATCAGTGGTTGACAAGGGGCACTGGAGCCACTGGGTCCGTGGAGGGAAAGGTCACACTTGCCAGGGAACTCCCATCCATCACCGAGACACCCATTACCTGACTTCCATGTGCCTGGGCCTCCTGCATTCCGGCTCATTGTCCCTGATCCCCAGGCCATCCCAGCATCCATCTGCCCTGCCACACCTGGCCAGGGCCACGAGTCTCCTCGGCCTGGCACAGTGCAGAGGAGGGCGTGGCTATGGCTGGTTAACCTTTAGGAAGCCGTCTGCCTGGTTTGGCCTTCCTCAGTTCCTGAGGCCTGCATGCTCCTCTTCCTATGCCCTGTAGCTTCCCCCTCACCATCCAAGGAAAGAGGCCAAAGTGCTCACTGCTCTCCCACCAACTGACTCCTCTGACCCTCCCCAGCTTCTTCCCTCTCTTGTCAGATCCATTCAAGCCTTCAGTCCCACTGAGAGGAGAGGACCCTGCCGGAGGGAGCACAGGGGGGTGCTGCTGGAGGGAGCTTCCTTCTTACCTTCCACTGCTCCCCTCTGCCTGTGCCCTAATCCTTGGATCAAAACATGTTCCCAGGTTCAGATCAATTTGTTCCTGACATTATTTTCTTGGCAAGTGTATTGTGCCTTCCAGGTCATTTCCACTTTAACGGGGAGAAATGTCTGTGCCCAGGTGTACCACTTGGCAGTGGATTTTAGCAGTGGTGATAGGTTTAGGGGCAGAAGAATGTTGACTAGAAGGAGTAGTTCATGGCTCAGATCCATAGCTCTGGATTTAGACCCTGGATGTAAGTCCTGGCACAACAACTTCCTAGCTGTATGACTGATAAATAAATGAGAAGCAATGGATATATTGGAGCATATGAGGAAGACATTTAGTGTAAACTAATTCTGCCTGACCTTGTTTTTCCAAAAGGGCCTGATGTGGCCACCCAGCATGCATTGTATATCTGCTTTAAACATTTACGATGTCCCAAAGACAAGAATGATGCCCTTAAAGATAGGGATGTAGGTTCCCCCCACATTGGCATTTCTTTAAGGATAAGCATCTCTTCCTGGGAACTAAGGATTAATTACTGACGTGCTGTGCTCACCTTGTGACCACTGACCTGCTGACCACTGACCTGCCATACCAGCCAAGCATCTCATGACAGTAGTAAAAGAGATATTCCTGTCATATGTGATGTGTGCTCTTTGTTCCAAGACAGTATATAACCACTCTGTACACCCCACTTCTTTGGTGCCCTTCCTTCCTTGGGGAAGGAAGGCCCTGGGCTATAGTCCTCAGATCTGGCTCATAATAAACTCACCCCAATTTTGATTTATAGATTGATTAGGGATTATTTGCATTGACATAACTTTGGGCAGGTCATTTAACCTCTTAGTTCCTTGTCAATAACAGGAATAGACATATCCACCCTTCAGATCTGAGGAGAGGATTTAATAAGTATATATTTTAAGACCCTGGTGCAGGGTTGAAGCTATTCTTGGAAGGGTAAGGGTGGTGCTTCAGCTTTGGGGAGAGGGTGAGGGGAGGGGAATCCAACCGTCCTCTGCAGCTGAATACCAGCAGAACAGTTTATTTTACAGGCACATGGCCCCAAACATCTACAGCCCCTGTGTACCGCATCGCTCTGGATCTCCACCATTACAGTCCATCCTCCTTTGAAATGTGAAAATCCTTGGGAGTCAAAGTCACTACTACTGTAATGTGAAAAGTTTAATCAAAAGACTTTGTTTATGGGGCCGGCCCGGTGGCGTAGCAGTTAAGTGCGCGCACTCCGCTTCGGTGGCCCGGGGAGCCCTGGGGCTCAGAAACCAAGAGGAAACAAGGATTGTCCCAGCTATGGATGCCAGATCCCAAGCCAGGTGCTCACTGATCCATGACCTCATTCTACCTTCACCACAACCCACAGAGGTAGTTATTGTAAAAGGATAATTTTTTAAAGGTAAAATAAAGACCCTTGTACAAATATAAAATTAACACGTCACTGATTTAACTTAACTCCTTGATTGCTGAGGGAACCAGTAAGATGTTGTAACTGCTCAGAGGAGAATCCAGAGAGCAGACGTACATAAGCTGTCAGGAATGCAGCAATTAACTTAATAGATGCGAAACTGGCCAATATCCACAGGGCAATAATCAGCTGCATCTCCACTGGACACAATTTGCATTTCTATGGGCAAAATCATTTGCATTATTATCAGCTTTCTACAATTTACAGAGTTGTAAAACAGCTCAAAGACAAGAAAGGCAAAGAAAATTCAAAGAGAAACAAGACAGGGCACCCAATAATAATCTTTTTTGACCTTTCAAAGTCTTTTACAACTTTTCCTAACATTCTGATCATCCTCCTTTCGTGACAAAGCAGGAAAGACAGAGAGGAGCACAGAAAATGGAAAGGGCAAGTCCTCCAGCGCCAACCCCGAGGGCGTCTGCAACAGCGGTGTCACGTCTGGGATGAAACTAGTAAATAAGAATGAGGGAAGCTTCTCTACAGAGCTACATAATTTCAAAGGGCTGTCTTTCATTGGAGATTATATCCTTCACACATTTGTGGCATTAAAATGTCCTCTCTTTTATGAAAGGATGGTAGTAATACATGGTAGTAGTTTTCTTTTTTTTAATGTATTTATTTGACGAAATAAAGGCTGGCAACCCTATGTAAGTCCCCATCTTAAAAATATATATATACATATATGGTTTTTGCTGTTGTGTTTTGTTATTTTTCATTTTATTCATCTGTGATAGCCAAAAGTCTGGAAACACTGATCCTGTCCACAACTCTGGAATCTTGTGCTGTAAGTCAGCTAAAAGACGAGTCCTGAGCAATACTTCTAGGTAACCAGGACTGTCAGAGTTCCCCTTGTCCTCGTGGAGGATGGGAAGCCGACTGGGACAGGGAGGGCATCCAGATACTAGGGCTGAATAGAGAAGAAGATGAGGACTTATGGACTGACTCCTGGGGACTCCAGAGGGAGGTGGAGCTGGAGTAGAGATGGCAAACCACCTTCTCTGGTGCTGGCCTCAGATTCCCTGTGCGAATCGTGCTGTATGGCTTGGCGACAGCCTTCACCTACACCATCCTCCTTGTCTGTAGCAGTGAAGTTTCTGAGGCTCAATAAAACCTGGCCTATGCTAGCACACAGGCCAGAAGACAGGCAGCAGGGTTCGGGACCACCACCCTTCTTGAGATCCTGCCCCAGGGCCTGGGTGTAGGGATGTACGCAGAGCCAGGAAGGAGGGGGTTACAGACTTCAGAAGCCAAAGACTGACTAGATCTGGAGAATTGGAATGGAGATTTCCTAGCACATTAGATACTCACATTTGCAGCCTGGTTTTCCAAGCCCTCCACACTAGGAGCTTGGTTGGCAAAGCCCTGCTGCCCCCCACATCCTACTGTCCCACAGCTACAAGTGGGAACCTCAGCAAACCCTCTGCTTTTAAAGGCACAGTGCTGCCTGACCAGAGAGCAAGAGGCCCCACAGGCACCTCCCCAGAGAACAGGGAGAGCATGCGCACGGGGGCTGGGGTTTCATTCTAAGCAAGTTGCACATCCCGTCACAGCCCCAAAGCGGAAGGCGGGTTGAGGCCAATGAAGGATCTATGGGCTCCAGCGTTCCACATGTTAAGTACTGCCATCCTGACTACCTACTTTCTGCTGGATTAACCAGAGAGAAAGAGCACAGGGGAAGGAGATAGCTCCCAATGGTTTTTAAAGAAAAGTGCATTTAAACTCATAGTGTAGCTGAACAGCTGGGGTGGAAAATTGGTTGTTTAGCTCTGCAGTTGGTGTCCAGGACCCTCTGGCTGAGAGAGAATAAAAGCAGCTTGAGTTTGTAAACTGCTAGTACTGTGAACCAAGGCAAAGGGCCTCCAGGGAGCAGGGACTCAAGTGAGTTCTTTTCCCCAGTTCTGCACATCAGTGGGAATGATAGGACTGAGCTAAGAAACCACTGCCAATGGCCTGAGCTGGTAGCACTATAGGCATGGGCCGGGCTCTAGAGTTTTCGTGTTCCTAGCTCTGCCTTCAAGGAATCATAGCCCCAGAATTCCAGAATCTCAGATCCAGAGGGACAGGAGGTTACACGGGAATCCTGGCTTCGGCTCCCCTGCCAGATGGTCCCCAGGCCTCTGAGGAGCCCAGCGCCCAGGGAATGCTCACTGCTTCTCTGCCCTGCCTGCCCGGCTTTGCTAGCTCAGACAGGGATTGAATTCCTTCCTGTTTGTGCCGAAACCTGCATCCCTCCCATCAACCAGCACGGTGGGCATATGCTGTGGCACCTTAGATGGGAATGGCCCCCCAGAGACACCCTGCCTCACAGGTCACGGACTACCCTAATGCTCCTGCAGGCATTTTTTTCTCGGTCTACCTAACATTTAAAACTATTTTTTTTTACTCAACATTTACAATAGAGAGATTTCCTATAACAATCTGGCCTTGTAGATTCTCTTGAAATATTAGAAAGGCTGGCACCAATGACGCACGTTGCCACCTGAACACATCTGGTTGGAGTGGGCCTGGATCTCCGGCTGACTCTCGCCCCAGCACCCCCCGTTGTCCTCCTGAGCCAGCTGTTCTCCTTGTCTATGAAACCCGACTGGTCTCCAAAGGCGTGAGTTTGTGAGGCCAGACCTTGCCCACGCTCCAGGTTTCAGCAGTGACCATACACGAAGACTCTCCTTGGTCAGTGCTCATTCCCTTCCTTGACCACGTGGCCTCCTTCGTCCCAGAGCAGGGTTCACCCCGGGCACTTCCTTCCTCTTGCCCTACCTACTCCTTTCTCCACCTTGTGACCTTCATTAATATCAAAATAACCAAACCAGCAAAGCAATTTTGTTTAATACTCCTTTTCCTGGGCCCATACATTTAAGTCAGTGGTTCCAACCAGCAGCAGGACCAACTCTACCCTAACTTCTGGAGTTTTTGGTGTAATCAAATTTTGGTGTAATCATAACAACTGGGGCAATTAGTGCTTGGGGACCAGAGATGCTAAATACCCTGCTATGCAAGGGACAGTCCCATTTAAAACAAATAAACAAAAAACTTGTCCCATTCAAAATCCCGCTTAACACCTATGGAGAAACACTGATTGAAATGGAACACTGGCTAATTTTGTCTGTGCTTTTATTTAACTTCTCTATGCCTCTGTAAAATGGGCATACCATATTTCATTCATGTAACACTACATTTCTTCCACAGGGTTGTTGTGACGATTACAGGAGATCAAACAAAACAGATAGCTGACACATACTGTGCACACAATAAAAGTTAGTGATGATGGCTATTTAGAAAATGGAATGGTGTGACAAGAACTAGTATGTCTGGCCAAAGATCTGAATTCTAGTCCTGCTAAAACAGCTAGTCTGCCGTCAACCAACCATGTGACCTTGACCGTGTCATTTCTCCTCCCCGAACAATGACAGCTTGACAGGCTTCTGGAGTCCTGTCCATCCCAAATATTCTGTGGTTCTGTGTTCCTAACAAGATGTATGACTTACCCTTTTGATTTTCTTTCAGGGTTTTCCTGTCTGGGCTGGCATTCCCAGGTACAGTATTGAAAGCTGACCTGAGGCTGTATTTCCTCCCCCATCAGATTAAAGAACAAAGAAGACAGTAAAGAATAAACAGTATGTACAGGACAGACAGACACTGGACATCATTGCTCCCCTGAAGTCTGTCATGTTTGGAGGGAGCTGTGGTGGCTGGTGCCCTCAACGTTTCCTCAGGTGGGGAAACGTTCCTCAGGTGGCTCTTTCTGAGGCCACAGGATATGGCCCCTTGGGATTGGTACCTGTCTATCACCAGACTCTAACTAGAAAGGGATTCAGGGAACAGCTTTGGAGGCTCAGCAATAAGGCAGAGGAGCAGAAATAGATCCCCTCCTCACATCCCCTGCCTGCCAGAAGGAAGACGGGAGTGGGGAGGCTGTATATCAAAGGGAAAAACAGCAGTTCAGTTCATTTGAATAAACCAGGAAGAAAGGAACTGCAATAGGTTATTGTTGAGAGAATAATTTGTAACTAGGTTACAGATAGTCTGAAGAGATGGAGAATGGATGGTAGAAATGGACAAAATCAGCAACGGAAACCTAATTCTCCCGGTGGCTGTGTGGAGTTAAAGTACCATTTACTCTAATCATCTTCCCCAGATTTCCCTCCTGGATTTCAGAGGATCTTACAAATGATTCCTCCAAGCAGCAGGAGTAAGAACATTTAAACAAAGACTTGAAGCTAGGGGTGTATCCTCCGGCAGACTCAACAATGTTGTTTTAAGGGCAAAGGGACCTTCCTCTGAGATGTTCCAGGTTACTGGTGCCCTCTGGTGGAAGACACAGGTTACTGGTGGTTAGAGGCCAGCAATCGGACTGGTCTCTCCTGTGTGAGGAAGCTGCAGCCCCAGCTCGGATGCAAGCAGGAGCCGGAGGAAATACCAGGTGCTAAGCACCTCGTGTGCTTTACCTCCTTTGTCCCTCACACTCTGTTTTTTGTTTTTCGAATTTGACTTTTTTTTTTTAATTGCAGTAACATTGGTTTATAGCATTGTATAAATTTCAGGTGTACATCATTATACTTCTATTTCTGCATAGATGACATCATGTTCACCACCAAAATACTAATTACAACCCATCACCACACACATGTGCCAAATTATCCCTTTCTCCCTCCTCCCTCCCCCCTTCCCCTCTGGTAACCACCAATCCAATCTCTGTCCCTATGTGTTTGTTTGTTGTTGTTATCTGTCTGAAAGCTCTACTCTTTAACTCCCCTCCTCCCTCATTTTATGTTTTTGATATCATATCTGACCTCTTTTTTGTGCCTTTGTATCCATTACCCTCTTGTCATGGAAATAGATAATTTTTCCTATTTGTGGTCTTCTCTTTTCTCTCTCAGGGGTAATTTTTCCACGAGTAGTTGTAAATTGGCTGTGTCCGCGCGAGGAGGTGAGTTCAGAGTCTGCCTACGCCGCCATCTTGACTTCTCTCGGTCTCACACTCTGTTTTACAGATCAAGGAGCCGAAGCTTAGAGACACTAAGTGAACTGCCTGAAGTCACCCAGAGAGTAGTTAGCTGGCAATCCAAACTCATTGCCAAGGATTCCAGAAATACTAATGGTCACAGGGTTTTAAACACACACACACACACACACACACACACCCAGAAAGGAAAAAAGAAGAAAGCAGATGCAATTATCCCCAAAATGTGCCCCATATTCAGGTAGCAGCTTTACCCAGTTTTGAGCAGTGTACTTTGCTGGAGTTCAAGTTAAGATTTCCCAATTTAGGGCACCAGAAGTTTCAAGTCTCTTTAACTTGACTCAAATGCATGGCTTATTTCCCACCAGTCATTCTTTTAAAGATTAATGACGAGGGGCTGGCCCAGTGGTACAGCGGTTAAGTGTGCGCACTCCGCTTCGGCGGCCCGGGGTTCACAGGTTCGGATCCCAGGCACGCACTGATGCACAGCTTGTCAAGCCATGCTGTGGTGGCGTCCCATATAAAGTAGAGGAAGATGAGCACAGATGTTAGCCCTGGGCCAATCTTCCTCGGCAAAAAGAGGAGGATTGGCATCGGATGTTAGCTCAGGGCTGATCTTCCTCACCAAAAAAAAAAAAAAAAAAAAGATCCGTGATGAAGGGGAAAGAGCCCCAGAGTGAGAGGAGGTGAGACTGGGTTACCCAGACCACATGTGTTAATCAGCCAAGCAATGCTTGATACCCCTTCTCCTCTTTGTAAAAGACAGATGTTGAAAAAAAGGGTCTTTAAGGACATATTAACCTAAGAGATATTTTTTTTTGCACTCCTTGCCCTAAACCTGAAATGAGTGCTCCCTCCTCAATCCCTTCTTTTCTCCGTCCCTGACAGGTTTTCTGCACACGTGTGTAGCAGAAACATTTGAGTATCTGCCTAACAAAGATCTGTGAGTCCAGTAGAACAAACAAAATCCATGCTCAGCTCCATGCTACGTTCCTGATCTTGTCCCTAACCATTCCCCACTGCTCCTCTCCCTCCAGAAACTGTCCCTCGTAGTCTCAGACTACTGACAGCAGTGATTCTGAGTGTGGCTCCTAGACCAGCAACACCAGCATCACCTGGGAATCTGATGGAAATGCAGATGTGTGGGCCCCACCCAGACCTGCTGGATGGACCCCAGAAGCAGGCCCAGCAATCCACCCCCAAAGTCCCCCAGGTGAATGCTAAGGCTTGAGAGCTACTGCTCCAGGACAGGGTTCTTAACCTGGGTCCACACATGGGTTTAGGGGTCTAAAAGTTGCTTGCGTTTGCATATAAAATTTTACACGTGTCTATACCCTTTCTCTGTAGAGAGGGTCCAGAGCAGCCACCTCTTGACCCCAAACAAGTTATGAACTACTTACTACTCTATAATTCTGTTTCATGATAAACATCCCCCTGCCTGCATCCACAAACTCTTCTCTTTTCTCCACTTCTGTGCCTTAATAGATACCTGGCTTTCCCTCAAAGAATCTTGGTGGCCATTTTCCCGCAACTCATGTACCCTCACTCAGTACAGAAGATAGGGCTGCCCCTGTACTGCACCCAGGCCATTATCCCTCCACACGTACGTCTCTGCTCTTTTCAGACTTAGACCTAGACTTCTCTTTACTCCTATATCATGTCATCTGCTGACCTCCCACTTTCACTCACTCATTACAGAGCTTGAGTCCTACAGTCACCCTGGGGGATATTAACATCACATGAATGACCCATCTTACACTGCGGCCTCACCGGACCTTGACCACCTCAACATCAATTTTACCTCCATGACACTTCAACCATTCACTCTATGCCATCCCTGGGTCTTGCCCTCACCTGGGACTGCTCCACCTCTGTACCAGTCAGCTTAGACTAAGCTGCGGTGTAGTACCAAAGCTCCAAATCTCAGTGGCTTCCAATACAATGTCTGTTCTCTGTCCAGTGCTGGACAACTGCAGCTCTGCTCCCTGCTCTCGTCAATCTTGGAGCCAGACTGAAGGAGCAGCCCCATTTTGGGGTGCACTAGCCTCATGCAGAGGGAAAGGAGCACTGAATGATCCCAGCAAAGGTCCTTAAACCTCTGCTTAGAAATAGCACACTTCATTTCCATTCACATTTCATTGACAAGCCTGCTGCCAGTGGGGCAGAAAGCCCAACCCTCTCCAGGCCTGGAAGAGAAAAGTGGCAGATGTTTTGACAACACAATCTACCACAATCTTCGAAGACTTTTATAAGCACATCAGTCTCTCTCAGAACATAGAGACCTGTCCTTTCTGCTCTTAGTCCACTCCTATTATACGATTCTTTTCATTTCCTGGAGGCTCTCCGCTCCCTACCAGCTCCTCCCCGAAACAACAATAGATAACATTTACTGACCACTTAGTAGGTGCTGACTTAACATTCCATTACCCCGTGAGGTATTTGAGGGTTAAAGAAGTTAAACGACCTGTCTTCACTTTCTTCTTCTTCTTGTCCTCTAGGTTAGAACCATCACTTCAACTATTAGGGAAAGAGCAGAACCAGGTAGGTCTGAGAGCCCAGGCTGGGGACATGACTGTAGTAACAACAACCAGCCAAGTTGTGTAATTCTTCTCTTGGAGCACTCAGTGCTGGGCATAGCGCCTCTCAATCAGAGCGATTCTCTCCTTAAGTGACATTTGCCAATGTCTGGAGACATTTTGTCATAATTGGACAGGTTTGGGGAGGGGGTCCTACTGATATCTAGTGAGTAGAGGCCAGGGATGCTGTTAAGTGTCCTACGATGCACAGGATGCCCCTCCCCCCAACAAAGAATTTCCCAACCCAAAATGTCAATAGTGCTGAGGTTGAGAAACCCTGGTCTAGAGATGGGGTAGTCTCAGGCAATCGTCTTGCCAAAGTTGCCCTAGTCTGCTCTCTCTTCAGTTCTGCAGAGAACCCGTTTCAGACTTTCTCCCCTCTCTTCCAACTCATCCCAACCCCCTCTATTGTACTCAACTCTTCTTCCATGCTTTCAGCTACACGGACCCTCTCAGTCTTCCCAGATGCCTCTGTCTCCTCACCTAAAGCCTCTGCATGTCTCCTCTTCTCTGTGGCACCTGCCCCTCCTCTTCTAGCTCCTATCCTTCGAGTTCAGGCTCTCTTCTCGACAGTTTAGGCTGTCCCTAAACTCTTGACTGAATTAAGCCCTCTCTGTAATTCTCATAGCAGCATGTATTCTCCCAACATCACATTTACTACACTAATATCATACGTTTAACTAGTTAGTTTCACTAAGCCATGAGAGTGGGGGCCATGTTCATCATCTTCACACTGTATCTCCAGCACCTAGAAAGTACAAGATACATAACGGGTACTTAATATTCACAGCCCAGTTCTCTCCTGAGCTCCATTTCCATTTGCATCTCCTCATACGCATAAATTCAACACATCCAAAACTAAACTCACCATTTTTCCCTCCCTCACCACCACCAAAATCTATACTTTCACCTACATTCTTTTTTTTTTTTTTTGTGAGGAAGACCAGCCCTGCGCTAACTTCCATGCTAATCCTCCTCTTTTTGCTGAGGAAGACCAGCTCTGAGCTAACATCTATTGCCAATCCTCCTCCTTTTTTTTTTCCCCCAAAGCCCCAGTAGATAGTTGTATGTCACAGTTGCACATCCTTCTAGTTGCTGTATGTGGGACGCGGCCTCAGCATGGCCAGAGAAGCGGTGTGTCGGTGCGCGCCCGGGATCCGAACCCGGGCCGCCAGCAGCGGAGTGCGCGCACTTAACCGCTAAGCCACGGGGCCGGCCCTCACCTACATTCTTTATCTCAATGAATGGCACCACCATCCATCAAGGAATGGTGCCCAAGCCATCCTTGACTCCTCCTTTTCCCTCACACCCACATTCATTCATTCATGAAGTCTGTCACTTCACCTTGGTTTCTCTAAAATCCATGCACGTCTTTTGGACTTTTGTCTTAGACACGATCATTTTAACCACTGACTGACTCTGCAATTCTTAGTTACCTTGGACAGGCTGTTTAATTTCTCTAAGCCTTAAATACCTCATGGGATAATAGATGCCAGTCAGCATCTACTAGTGTTAGTAAATGTTATCTATTATTCTTCTTTCCAGGCCCACTGCCATTACCTTAGGAGTACCATCATTTCCAGCCCAGACTGCTGCCACAGCCTAATTGTTCTCCATGCTTCTGATCTAGCCAGCACTCCACTCTATTGTCAACAATGCAGCCAAAATGTCTTTCAAAAATGCAAATGAGATCATGTCACACTCCTGCCTAAAAGCCTTCAATGGCTCTCCACTGCTTTCAGGATGAGGTCATTATTAGCTTAGCCCATCACACCTCCCTCATCAGCCCCCTTCAGCGCTCAGCCCCATCTCTTGTCACTTCTCCAGTCACATCCCTGGCTCCAGTTACTCCCCAGACAAGCCATTCTCTCCCCTTCAGATCTTTCATTTGCTGATTCCTCATGTAGAGACTGTCTTATGTCCCTAACTCCATTGCTAGACCATAGGCAACTTGAGGGAGCTTCCTTGTTCACTATGGAATGCCCAGCACTAAGCAGGCTCTGGCTCATATTAACAATTGGTAAGTATTTATTGAACGAATTTAACTCCTATCCTTTATTTTGAAGAGGAAAGAAAGCAAAAGGAAAACATTAATCAAATGAGTTCATGTACATAGCAAGAGTATCGCTGTATTCCCCAACCTGTATTGACCTGAAATATTTCTAATGGCACTAATTCTTTTCATACCTTTAGCGACAGAATTTGTGCAAATTCAAGCAACAAGCACTGGCGAGGCTTCTGCTACCGACAGTTCAGCTCAGCTAATAGTTGCAGCTTGCCTTCCTCTAGCCTCAAGACCACGTTCAACACAGATGATCAATCTCCAGCACCAGGATTCAAGATGAGTAGGATGCAAAAACCCAGAAAACAAAACAGGTTATGCAGTTGGCATCATTGAAAAGTACCTTCAAGAGCTCACAAAATGTGGAAAAGGTTGTGTGGACACAGAAGCTGGCCTCATTCTTGTCTCTAACGCTCCTCTTGCTTTTTTTGGTTTTCATTTTTAAAATGCTATCCCTGGGATTTCCAGTATCATCCCCATCCCACCCCCTGGGCCTCTACACAGAGGTGGACACTACATGTGTCTAGGGGATATCATTTATATGGCAGCCTATGAAGGGTGCCCCCAAAAGCTGTGCAGTATGCACCAATCTGCGCCAACTATGTGGTGGCCCTAAGCTCAGGACAACTGACCGGACATTTCCCTCACCTCAATGGACTTAGCTATGAGGGAAGGACCTCTTGAAAAGCATGTGGGCTAGCAGCTCTTTGTGAGCAGGTTCACTTTTCTTTGATATCCCTCCAAGGAACAGAACCTGAGGGCCATGGGCCAGTGGCTTCAATGAAGCTCCTGAAAGTGAATGTAAAATGTTGTGCTTTTTCATAAGAAGAGGTTTCGTAAGTTTCACTAGCTTTTCAGGGAGAGCTATAATCCCCAAAAGTTTAAGCATCACTGCTAGAGACCATAGCAGATGCTTGGCATATAGGTGAAGAACGTGTACTTTGTGACAAACCCTTAGTACCTCTGGCGCTAGAACCCTGCACCGGGCACGGCTATATAAACTCAATGAAGAGGCACATCTGTCATCTTGCCATATGAAATCTCTTTCACAGCAATGAGGGTGGGCAAGCTGATACAGTCATGGGCTCAGAAGAGTTAAGCACAGACTTGTGCCTAGAGAGAGGGCTTGCCTTAACTCACTCTAGACATGCAGGTCATATACGTTCTCTCACTCTCAAGGGCTCTAGTAGGGGAAACTCCACAACTCACTGCCTAACTAGCTCATGTTGAAAAATACTCTGTAAAATTTCGAGCTTTCTTTCAGGATTGGGAACCTAAAAATTAAATACAACAATTACTCTAATAGGTAATGGGGAAAACATCAAGTGTTGCTGTTGATTTTAAGTCCAATAACTTCTATTGCAAAAGCTATTCTCTTTGTCCCTAAATCAGACCAAAGATAGTATATAAAAATAGAAAATGAGATTTTGCTGTATACAAAGAAAATTACGTATTTCCCCAATAATGACACCACAAAATGGCAAAATGAAAATATTTAATACACAAAAAAGCACAACAGAATCAACAGGTATTAAAAGCATTACATAGTGCAAATACCAAAAGATACAGAGCTGTTAACTTAGTGGTGCTTATCAAGACTAGGCAAGAACACACGAAAATGTCTCCTTTCCTTATTAAGTGAGCTGGCCACTATTCAAAAAGTTATTTTAAATTGCCTTTTTCTTCCCACCTTATGAAACCATACTTGCTGCTCCCGATCAGATACGTTACGTTTTCTGTATACTGACAGTACATTTTACGCCATCTACTCAAGTGCACGTAGAAAGAGAATTTTTGTATGTCAAGACCATAGCAAGGCAGTTATATCTGCTGTCCAAATTGACACATACTTCTCTCAGAACCTAGAGACAGAACTCTTCTCTCGTCGAGGGCCTCATACCAAGGAAAGGCTATCTGAACTAGAGACATGGGTGAAAGGAAGCAACGCAGGCTCTGCTAGGCAGGCATCAAGAGAGCTTGTGCCCAGCTTCCAGGACTTGAGGTATTCTGAACATATACCCCAGAGCTTGGTCTACCAAAAGTATAATAACTTCTAATATCTTGTTCAGGGAATTATAGGTTTTTAACTTGCTCCCCCATACTTAATCCCCACAACAAACTATGAGGTAGAAAGGGTAAAATGTGTACTCATTTTACAGGTGAGAAAAATTGAGGCTTAACCCAGTCAAGACTGGGTTCAAGGTGGTGGAATAATCTTCCTCCTCCTCTCTATCCAAGAGGAACTTAACAGTGCCTAGCTATAAACTAAAGAGAGAGTCCTATTCCGAGGCTGCTTAAGACTTCTACCTTGCCAAGTGCTGAGGAGGCCAGAAACATTTCATTCCCCTTTTAAATTTTTTTATTCCTCTTTTACATTTTCTATTACCTTTAAAAGGAGGAAAGAAAAAACCAAAGGAAAATTTTGATTCTTATTAAAAAGCAAGTGAAAAAACGAGGCAAATGATAGGAAAAAAGAATAATCCTCCTGTAGGAAGAGGGATGGCTGCTTTCAATTTCTTAGTGCTGAGACAACAGGGGAGCTAATCTCCCTGTTCCTCCATCATACACACAAAGGAAGCCTCAACTACAAGTTGTTTGATTAGACAGTAGCTCTGATGTCACAGCTTCCCTTCCTTATGCTAGAATCCACCACCTAACTCTGCAACAGAAACATTCCCCGGGACTGACTGGAAAAGAGAAATCTTCTCTGAAGATACTGTAGTTACAACCATCCAAGAGTGATACAGAATACCTCTGGTATGAAAGCAATATCCAGAAGTAGATAAAACTTTGAACTCCTAGGCAAAAAGAACAACAGTAAGGCAGGGAGGAAGGGGAAATGTTTGCCACTAAAGTACTTACTGTTAAAAAATCAACACCTTGGGATGAGAAATTAGACACTCTGATAAACTCTCAGTGTTATAATGATAATGTCAATTTTCAATAAAGCATTTGCCAAATTACAGCAACTGTTCTGAGGAAAGGAATTGCTCTGATAGCACTATTTGGCCCTTCTTAGGATCCTTGACCCATTCTACCCCAAGAAATGAGGGATTCAACTAGCTGTGCTCCCAGAAGACATTAAACAAGGATCCTGGATGAAGGAAAACAATCTGCAGGAGAAGCAGTATCTTGGATCTTAGAGAAACTACCAAGAAATAGTAACTACCTCTTTCTGCAGATACACTTCTTTCTCTGTAACATTTCAGTCATTCAAAAGGCTCTTGACAGAGGTACAGTAAGCCTAAGTGTAGGTTTATTATAATATTGCTTTAACAATGCCACATTCACCAATAACGGCATTACTTGGGATTGCACGTTCATTGCATCGAAAGATCTCAAATGCTTATGGGACATCCTCCCACAGGAGAAAAGAGATCTGGTGGCTCCATAAAGGAAGAATGTAGCAATGACAAACAAGGAAATCTCTGTCAACAGAAAGGACGTCTCAAAGCAATCTGGAAAAACTGTCCCCAAATTATGTCTGGGGACACTTGAACCTCGGATACTCCTCATTTCCAGTTTAGCTTTAGAGTCCTCAGTATTTCTCCTCATACGCTAAACTGCAACTCTGCTAATCACAAATCTGGGAAATTCCAGCAAAGTAACCTCGGCATACCCTATGGCAGTGCAAAATTCCAGACATTTGTAAACATTGTACATTTTACTTTTGGCATAAGGGAAAGTTTGCAGGTTCCTTTATGTTTGAAGTGCAGATTCCAAACAGAGCTAGTTCCTAATCTGTAGCCATTTTCAGCAAAGGCATTAACAGTCTATCAAGTGTGCGTGCACACGTGTACACCCATGAATGCGTGAACCATCAAAATGAATTCTTCTTTAGGACATGAGTTTGAACAATTTAAGCAGATACCTGGCTAAACGGAAAACAACAGATTCACAGTATCTAAAACCATATACTTTCAGAATTTCACATAACTCTCTGTGGATAAAACCCAAATATCTGGTTAACAAGTTTCCTCCTTTCTAAAGAGAACCAAGAGGTAACACTACAATAGCTTTCTAGAACCCAAGAACTAATATTCGCCAATTTCTCCATAATGACTTCTCAAAGGAGCTAATATTGCATTGAATTGACGTTAAAAAAAAGTTACAAATGAGCCTGACCTTTAAAATAAATTCTTACAAACAAAATAACGTCCCACAAAGCATTATATACATCTAAATATACATAAATTATTATTAAACACAACTGCATATCTCAAATACTTGACAGTGATTCAATCTTATATTAGAAGAGCTCACAGCAGTTTGGAGGCTGGCCTGGCTGGATACCAATCCATTGTTCAAGCTTAGGATTGGGAAACTATGACATTCCATAGATGGACTGTGGAGAAATGGTAATATCAGTTTAAAAGCTTGGTCTAAATGTATATGGGTGATGGACAAACAAAAATGTACAACCAAAAATTTCACAATGTTATAAACTATTAAAACTTCAATAAAAAAAAAAAAAGCTTGGTCTAAGATTTTTGTAGTCTAAGTATTAAAATATGTATTTACGTACTGTGCAAGTAGAGTGAGTTAATAAGAGACAGGAGACATTTTTAGCTGTAATCTAGAAATTCACTGTTTTTCTAAGGATTTGTCATTTCTGCTCTGAACTTTCTGTCCAGGATAACATGATCATAAATATTAATTTAAACAACTAAAATAAGAAATTTGATGCTAAAGTGGGATTATTTCATTAGTCACAAGTCTATGGCATGATACAACAGAAACAATAAACTCCACTGACAGCTACTTTAACAGATCCTTTCCTCACGTTTCATACAATAGCCAAGATATGCAAACCACCGAAGTTTTATCAAAGGATGAATGGATAAAGAAAATATGGTATATATATACAATGATACTGTATTGTATACAATCTTGCCATTTGTGACAACATGAATCGACCTTGAGGGCATTATGCTGAGTATGTCAGACAGAGAAAGACAAATACCGTATGATCTAACTTGTATGTGTAATCTAAAAACAAAAAACAAACAACACCAAGCTCACAGACACAGAGAGCAGATAGGTGGCTGCCAGAGGCAGAGGGTTGGAGGAGGTGAAATGGGTGAAGGGGATCAAAAGATACAAACTTCCAGTTATAAAATAAATAAGTCCTGGGGATGTAACCTACAGAGTGACGACTATAGTTAATAACACTGTATTGTATATTTGCAAGTTGCTAAGAGAGTAAATCTTAAAAGTTCTCATCACAAGAAAAAAAAATTCTGGAGCTACGTATGGAGACAGATGTTAACCTGACTTACTGAGATCATTTCTCAAGGTACACAAATACTGACTCATTATGTTGTACACCTGGAACTAATACAATGTTGTGTGTCAGTTATACCTCAAAAACAAAAAAGATTTCAAGTGAAGCACGGCTTACCTATGACCAGGAAGACCACATAATTTAACATACAGATGAAGACATTCGAGGGTGAAAGGGGAGAGACAAGGCAAACAGGACAGGATGCTGAAAAATAAGAGTAAACCAGCACTGTCCCCAGAAAAACAGAGCATATGGTCACCCTAAGTACAACTAAAGAGCAATGGTAGTGTTTGGAAGTCCAGAGTTTCTTTATCTTAGAGCAGTACACCATGAAGACTTCACATACAAATCATGTCTTGTTTTAGTGGCAGTGAGTAAAATATATCCGTACCACAGTAGCATTGAAAAAAGAGTAAAACTGAAAACAGATTTGAGAAGATGGTTTAAAGTTTCCTGAAGGTAAAGATAAGATTCAGCTCAAACGCACAGCTTTTTTCTAAGCAATGTGCTTAGTGCTAATGGGGACAGTGAAAAACCCAGGTGAGCAAATGGGAAAAAGAGAAAAGCTGAGTAGCATAAGACAATTCTGTGCTAGGCAAGGATGTGCCAAAACTAGCATTAAATATCTATAAACACAAATAAAATTTAAAAACTTTTTCTTACTTAATTTTCTAAAAAACTGCACCTTTACATAAGGGGAATCACAGGGTACAAGCGCAGATCTCCAAGTTTCCCTGCCCTCCCCATCTTAAGTTATCACTTGCAAAAGCACTGGAGTGGCAAAAATAAAACAAAATTGAGGGCTATCGAGCTATTATGAAGAGAGTAGTAACTGAGGGGAAATAGGGAAGAAAGTAATTTAACTTTCTGAAGTTTTAGAGCATTTACCATGGTCTAACAAAACACTGAACTCAAAAAACTGGTTCTACTTACTGAGTGAAAAGAACCCTTGCCCCTGATGCCTGGAGAGAGCCAGAGATGTGAGCCTCATTCTCCAAGAAGGAACAATGTTGGAGAAAATGGTTCCAGTTCCTCTGCCCTGTTACCTGCCCTCCCAGTGGTAGAAGTAAGTTACCTGGTTATACAGGAAAGCCTGATATTTACTGGGCCTTTTCTCTTTGGGGTGAAAGAAAGTGTCAAAGTCACTGTTCTCTCTAAAGTCCTATTTTGGCTGCAAGTCATACACTGCAATATTTTAAGGTTATTAGTTGTCCCAGATTCAACAAGCACCACCATTTAAGTATTTACAAATAATGAGAAGGAAGCAAGTATGGTTTAAAGATTGACTTACAAAAGAGACTGGGATTCTAGTACTAGCTCTATCACTAACTGTGACTCAGTGGTCATTTAACCTCACGTGCAAAATAAAAGAGGTTGAGTACATGAGTCCATTCTAATTTTAAAGTACCTGGAAAAACTCTTCCTTCTAGGGCAGGGCTTCTGAAGGTGTGGTCAGCCCTGGCCAGACCTTGGGGATGAGAGTGAGGGAGTGAGGGAGGGAAGGAGAGAAGGAGAGAAGGAGAGAAGGGAGGGGGGGAGGGGGGGAGGGGGGAGGGGAAGGAGGGAGGGGGAGGGAGGGAGGGGGAGGGAGAGACAGAGAGGGAGAGATAGAGAGGGAGAGACAGAGAGAGAGAGGAAGGGAGGGAGGGAGGGAGTCGTGGGAGGTGAACTGAGCTTTTTAACAAGCAATCCAAGTAATTCTTATGATCCTTAAATTTGATAATTCTAGGGCCTTGGTCTTCAAAATGACATATTCATACCCCTGGATATACATCAAGATTTTTTCCATGGGGAAAGCAGACAGGGATATCTATAAGGAAATCGATTTAAAGATCCTCAATTTCCATACATAATGTCCTAAGATTTATGTGCTCAGATAAGCTCTCTTCAGATCTACCATTTCTCTTTAACTTCTTTCCTTTTCATAACTGCCATACTCCCTATTTTCAAAAGAAAGGCTGCCTCTCACCCATCTAGAATCTTTCTATGGGGCATTGCCTCAGAATGTAAAAAACCTCTAGAGGCATCAAACGAAAGGACCAAAACCCTGCGGACTCTCAAGAGTACAAAGTAGAGAGAGCTTTGGTTAAAAATTCTGTGCCGTATCTATCTTAGAACCGTAACTGAGAAGGCTGTGCCAGAGACGTATGTTAATGCATTTATTTGAACCAAAAATAAAGTCAAACATTTTCTGACTGAAAGTGAAGTCTGATTTGGCTTATTAATTTTATAATGAGAATAGGCTTTGCCAATTTATATGACAGGACTTTTTTCTAGAAATTTAATCAGCTAAATCCATAGCTCCCAAACTTTCTTAAAAATATCTTTAAAGCACATAGAGAATATACTGGACAGTACATCCTTTGTAAGTACTTAAAATTGTTTTAAAAATTTAGGCATTAAATTAAACATGTGCAAAAAGAAAACTAATCTAGGGTGACAGCCATGAAGTAGTGGGGGGGGGCGGCGCACAAGGGAATATTCTGCAGTAACAGAGACATTCTATAGCTTATTTTGGGTGGTTACTCAGATGTCTACAATTCAGCAGAAGGGAAGATTTCATTGTTTGCTAATTATACCTCAATTTTTTACATGTGCAAAAAGTTATTACACTCTTTCAAAATTCTTTTAGGGGTATGTTAGGAAAAATGTTAGATATAATTGTTCTAGCCATACATGAAAGAAATCTTACTTTTCAAGACTTTTCTTTTGGCTTCTCTGAAACATGCAGCCTGATGGCAACATAAAGTGATCTACAGCACTACATAGCTTGACTAATCAAATTAAGTTTTTTCATTGGTACCTTTAATATTTTTCTAACAGCAACCTTGGATTTTGACACGTAACAACATTCCCTAATAGAAAAGAAGCAAAGAGTAGGGAATAAAATTAACTAAAGAAATGATTAAGTAACTTGCTAAGTGGAAGAATGAATTTTTGTTTGTACTGGTAGTTCTCAATCCTAGATCCTCATCTTTGAAGGAGAATGAAGTGATTAACCTATCTTTTCATGTTAATGCAGTCCCAAATTGATAATCTAGTTCTAAAGAACTCATTTTCAAATTCCATGTAAGTCAGAAGCAAAAATTCCTGGCACACAGATGTTTACATGAATAAATCAACAGATGCAACAGGTGACACTGAGTAGAGATGCTCGAGACTGGAGTTTTGAAATACGGCCTGGCCCTGTTAATATTTCTCTGCAATTCATTGATTCAGCTATGCTATAAAAACCTTAATAACCAACTGAATCTCTTTCTTGCAAATAGGGCATGAAGCCCCAGCCTTCTTTAATCTTCTGGCGCAATGAAAACAAGTGACAAGATGACCAGTCCTCCCGTGAATGATGTTCCCGTCTCGTGGCCTTTTCTCACATAGGCTACATGGCTTCAAGAGATTCTGGCAATCCTCCATGTTTTCTGTATCTGTTCTCTGTTCAAAAAGGTTATCTGATTGTTCTCCCACGCTTGATATAGTCTCTTGGCTTTCAGAACTGTGAGCCAAATCCAAGAACTCCACCGAGTTGCAGGGATCAAAAAGTTTAGGGTTTTCTTCCTTTATACACACATCTTTAGGTCTAACAACTGGGGCTGAAATGGTTCTTCGGCAATCAGGGACATCAATTCCTTCATTTTCCTTCTTTTCAGGTATGGCAGTGATATCAGATGTGGAGAGAGAATGGGTTAACTTAGAACAATCTGAATACCAATCCTTCCTCAAGGCCCAGCAACGAAAACAGTACCTCTTGCTTGGAGAGTTAAATTTCTTGCACTCAGTACACTGCCACTCATCCTAAAAAGACAAGTGCAGCCAATTAACACTCACTCAGTGGTTCACACAATGCTGAGAAAAAGGGAGGGTAGGCCTAATTCTCACCATCTCACTAAGCTAGTGAGAATCCAGACATTCCACACAAGTGTTCTAACCTAGAATTTGAACAAATTCTACAGGTACATGTAAGAAACTCTTGAGAAGTTTTACACTGATAGTGACACAACTGCCATTTCAAGCCAAAACTTGATATAGCTTTCTTTGAGAAAGTTGAATTAATTATTTTGGCTTTCTATCTACTCTGGGGGAAATTTACATTGTTTGTTTTTCCCCACTGCCCTCTTTTTAGGTCATTTCTCTTTGTACACCTTACTCTTATTGAGCAAGAGGCTAAAGAATGAAGAAGAGATAACACTCTGTCATTCTTTCCTACTAATTAACAAATGTTATAAAATTTAGCAAAAAGGAAGCTAAAATTAAAATGAGATTTGAAAACTACTAAATTGACTTATGCTCTCTCACTGCTCCCAGGATCACAGGTAGCTAACTGTATGCCTAAATCATAGCCTCTGAGACGTGAATGCTCTTGTCCTTTGAATGCCAAGTACTTTTTTTCCTACTTCTCCATATTCAAATTAGGAGATACTAGAGCTCACTGAATTTTAAATGCCTTGCTTAATTCAAAGGTAGCTACCTGGAACAAGTCAAGAGTATTTAACGTGGATAACTGCCTGGCTTTGACAGGATCAATGATTTGACACAGGCTGACTTGATTAATTTCAGAACGAAGGCCAAGTACTTCAAGTTTAGAAGTCATAACTCAACTGCCTAGACCAAGAGGCAGGGACACAACCATTTGTTAAACTGGAATGTTCTCCAGAGAGCCTCAAAACATTCTTGCCAGTTTAAGATCCTCAGATCTCATCTGAAATGCTATACATATACTCAAAGGAACTTCATAAAGATTTAGAATTCATAATTGATGATGTGTCATAATCATCAATTGGCATCACTTTTTCTTTTTTAGTAGTACATAAAATAACTGGGCTTATAAATTCAATGGCATCTTTGATTTGATGAAATATAGTCTATTTGCCTAACAGATTTTCTGGGCCAAAGTAGCCACAGAAGTCTGATTAAGATGGAAACACTTATCTCTGCTATTTGTATTGTGGTCAAGAACAGTTAATGGACCAATATATTCCACTTGATAACTTAGCTATGCACAGACCGATCATTTGCAATGAATTACTGTAAGGGCCAACAGTGGGGGGGGGGGTCAACACAAGAGATAACCTAAAATTTTTCTATTCCCAAGCAGCAAAATGTAAAATTCCCTCTTTATCCTTCCTCCATCACCCTTCTTCCCATAGTGAGTTAGCTGAGGGAAGCAGTAAAAGGAAAATTGGAAACTAACATGAAAAGAGAAAAGCAAAGTATACAGTTGAGTCTAGATCTGAGTCGTCAAGCGGTGACAAATCCATACCTATTACCTAATAGCTTAAGATGAAATCTTCATTTATTAGCCCTACAGTAAAATAAAACTGTCTGGAAATTAAGGCATTTTCCATTTGTTTCTTTTTAAGAAATCAGTGAAAATATTACTTTTGAACCTGACAAAGAATAGATAGTTTGTAGGTCCGTCTTGGGAATTCTAAAGGTGTTTCGTGGGAAACGTAGTGCAAGACTATTCTGAATAACTCTGTATATCCACTGCATCATGTCCAAAGAGTTTTGATAGCAGGGAGAAAGGAACACAGAAAGGCATTTACATCATCCCTTTTCAAAACAGGGAGAGGATGAGATCGACTCACCCCCTTCTCTTCTCAAATTCCAATAAAAATCTCTAACAAGAAGTAAAGAAACCAACATCTCTTTACATCTAGGAAAGGCAGATAGAAATGAGGAGAAAATGGCATTCTTCAACACAAGTGAACTGCTGGAATATTAACATCTGAAGATATGGGTAGTAGAAAACAGCTCTTTTACTCGAGAGTCATACCTCAGAGGTAACTTCTACATCAGTGTCATCACTTAAGGACTTAGAGTCCTCAAGGTCATCATTTTTTCCCACTTCAATCACCTGTGAAGGCAAAAACATCTCATTAATAAGGTTCACTTCTTTTAGATGAGGTTATTACCCGAAAGCAAAAGACAGAAGAGCTTCAATTTAAAACTCACACTCTGCCTCCATCATTAGCACTTAAAAAGGAGATAGCTTAAATGTGAGAGCAAAACATGATTCCGTACACACCTAGCCAGCATTTCAGCAGAATGACTGAAAAGCACCCAGAAGAATTACCAAATATCTTCAGCATTCAGAAGAGAGAGGGTGCCCAAATTTATGACTTTAAAGAAAATAATATCGAAGCAGAAAAGCTAAAAATTACTCAATGTGGAAATTTTTTTCTTGGGAATCTAGGTAGGTATTCAAAAGAATAAATAAGGGTTACATGAGAAAGTGAAAAGTACTGTATGCAATAAGGAACTGAGATGTGAAAAATAAAAACAAAGTATTTCAAAATTTTACTTTTCATATTCAAGAGTAAAACTAGTTATGTGATATTCTGGCTGTCATATAAAAATATGCTCATGGACTAGGAAACAAAAAGTGGGAACTATCACCTAAATTTTAAAATTCAGAACTTAAAATTCTAAAACTTAAAACACCCTAGTTTTGTAACCTAGTAAATGGAATAAAATTATGATACAATTATGAACCTCTGTATAGAAACTTTCTCACATAAGCTCAAGTATTTTATGTCCCATCTCTCTCTACAGAAGTTTCCAAATGTCACCTCTGTCTTCATTCTGGCCACTTGCATTCCCTTCTAATGCTACCCACATAATTAGTCCAACAGAACCCAAGCATCTATCTGCCTACCACAAACATATCAGGATAACCTTCAGGAACCCAAATTACTAAGAAAATCCCTAAAATTAAAGGGATGAACCAATTTTGGTCTGTTTTTTGCTATATTCATTCAATGGCTGTTTACTGAGAATCTTCTTTGTTTTGGGCACTGGATCTGCTGCCCAACTTCTTCTGAGACTTGAGCATGTGCATGTATGACTCTTCATCTTGCTGTGCTCACACCATATTTACTCTGAGTTCTAACTCCCTTCTTTCCCCCTATTTAAACTCTAAAATACATAGGAAGAACTCATCTATCTATTTCCATTTAAATAAAAAATGGTTATGGAAGCTATTGAGATGTCTAAGAAATAAGGATTTTTTTCCTACAGGCTGTTGTGGCCATTTAGAACTTCGTCTTGTTAGCAAAGCAAGGTCTCCAGAAGAAAAAACTCCATAACGGGAGACTATACAAGCAGAAAAAGGGTAGCTTATTGCTTCTAACGAAGTAGGAGCTTTACTCATGAAGTCCTATCCTACTTTTAAGGCAGCTTTGATTAACTTACTGCACATCTTAAAATTGAATATAGGAAAATATTAAAAAGTAAAAAGGGATTATATGAGTCATTTGTTGTACAAAGAGGTATAGGTCAGGTCATCAGATCTGAATAGACTATACTATGTGCACATAAATACAGTCAATGTGAAATTTTTCCATAACATACCTTTTTGTCTCTCACTTTCCCTACTTCTTCATTTGCTTGTTCAGTATCAGCAGCTTCAACTTTTATTCCAACACCAAACTGCTCTGATACTGACTCATTCAAAAACCACAAGTCATCTGTGGTGTCTGAAACAATGGCAGTACCTATATCCTAAAAGAAAAAAACAAACATGAGTTTCTGTAGTCAGAGGCTTATCACAGATGTTGAACCAACATAAATGAACCCAAAACTCAACGTCCTCACCCATCTCCAAAGAACACCTAGCCTTTCTTCAACGGACATCTATTCATTCAGCTTGGCACCTATGTATAAGCTAATGGATGGATATAAGGGCGCCTGGCAAGGAATTTTCTATTTTAACAGCAAATCAGGTATGACACCTGAGAAACAATACTGAAGAGCTTAAAAGCTAAAGATGCATAGTTGCTCAACTAAATAGAATCCATTCCCTACATTCCTTTCCACAGGTGGCATTTTAAGGAGTTAGAAAACATTCTATTAATTGTGACATATTCTTTCCATTAACGGTCAATGATGTTAATTAAAGAAATATAGTCATGTGCCACATAACAATGTTTTGGTCAACAATGGACTGCATATGCGACAGAGGTCCCGTAAGATGAGTACCATATAGCCTAGATGTGCAGTAGGCTACATCATTTAAATTTGTGTAAGTACACTCTATGATATTTGCATGATGAAACTGCCTAAAGACACATTTCTCAGGATGTATTCCCATCGTTAAGCAATGCACAACTGTACTGATGGTAACTCAAATCTCTTGTCCAGATCCTTTCTGAATTTTTAAACAACTTTAAACGTTCTTTCTGCATTCATCTATGGAGAATTTATGACATGCTTTTCTACAATATTCATAAGAGACAACTTATTTTGTGACTATTATATGTCCATTCACTTACTGAAGAAATACTCACGGTATGCCTAATAGGTGTCACATACTGTCCTACGTTTTAGGCGATAGAGTAGAGTGGTGAATAATACAAAAGCCTGGACTTATATTTCAGTGGGGGTAAACAGACAACAGACACATAAAAAAAATATAGTAATAGTTTTACAAAGTGAGAAGTAGAATGGAGAATATAAAAATAAGATAAAGGAACAGACTGATAATGGTTTGAATTAGGTCATGACAGTGCAAGTAGTAAAAAGTGGTTAGTTAGATTTCAGATACGTTTGGATAGAGATGATAGCCTGAATGTGGCATATGACAGAGAAAATCAATGATATCTTGTGATATTTGGCTGGAATAACTGGGTAGAAAGTAGACTGATGAGAAAGGAAAAGTTGGAAAGAAGTGTTTGGTAAAAAAAAAAAAAAATATATATATATATATATATATATATATATATATATATATACATATCAAGAGTTCTGTTTTGAACACGCTAAGCATCAAATCACCTAAACGGAGGTGTTGAATAGGCAGCCGGATAGGGAAGCTGGGCATTTAGGGGAGAGGTCAGGGCCACAGATATAGATTTGGGCATCACATGCATACATATTGTACTTCAAGTCATAGCACTGAATGAGAATTCTTAGAGAAGGCAATGTTTGGTCAAGAGTAACCAAGAATGTTATTCTTTCAAAAGAAAAAAAAAAGTTCCCCTTCAAATGTGAAATTTACCTGATTTGTCTGTAAATCAGTTGAGCCATTACTTCTGGGTGTATAGTTGTTTCTCAAGTTTCCTAAAAACCACCAAGGCAGGCCAGCTACATCCCACTCCTCAAACCCAAGGTCCAGCTTAGATGTCTCATCTTGAGTTAAATTTTCTATCAAGTCTTCATCTACAGAAGTCAAATGAAAAAGATGATAACGATGTACATAACACTTAAGAATCAAGACTCTACAATACTTACAATCTCTTTATAAGACAGGTAAAAAGAAACTCCTAATCCCAGTAAGAAAGAATCAGAAATCAAATATCTGCGTCAGTTGCAGAGCCCAAATCTCCTCCCATGTTTAGGCTTCATTAGCAAATAATGACACTAGAGATAGACGATCATTTATCAAGAAATTTAAACTCTGAAAGCACCCGAACAATGACATTGTTCTAAAGGGATTTCTAAATGGTCATTTTATTGGCATTTGTTGGCATTTTAAACATTCCTACCACTGTAGTAACTAAAGAATGACTTGGTCCTTGATAATGGCTTGATCCATTGGATGGCAAATGGTGATGGCACAATGGCCCAACCCTTGAGATAGAAGCAAGGCAGTATGTAATGGCCATAACTGGCAATCACTAGGTTGTCAAGGCAGTCTCACTAGTACCACATATTTTGGGACGTTTCTCAATAATTCATAGGTTTTGATAGGTAACAACCATTATAAAACACTGAACTCTAGGTTGTCAAAATAATATGCCCTTTCTCAATCAATGGGCTGTTTTGAAGTTAAGATACCTAAAATCTAGAAATGCCACCAATCCAAAACATATTAAGGGCCCACATACTCCAAGTAAAAGATCTTGTGTTGTACATCTAAATGACATTCAAAGCAGTTAAAACATAAGTCTGTTGCTACCACATGAAATTCTTTTCTTCTTTCCCATCGTCCAATCTTTTTTATTGTGCTTTACTCTTTCCCTACTTTCTCACTCTCCACTCACTTTTCCCAATGCACTAAGGCATGCCAATGGCAACCACGGGTGTTTAAATATGCTGAGGTACATATGGTTGAAAAAATTTCCGCAGTAAATGGATCCCTGCCAGAACAAAAGGTCACCCTATTTACTTACAAATTAAGTTGATCCTGCCTATTAAAAGGAATACCTGTGCCCAGGGAAACTTCAACTACCTTTTTACTGACTCATTGCCGAAATTATCAGAAACCAAATTCCTGAGATGGTGCCATATTAAAGTTATCTTCATCTATTCAAGCTCTATAACTTCTTGTGAAAGGGATGGAAATAGGCCATTCTTGCCATATACAAAAATTCTGTCCTTTCTACCTATATACCTACTAAGCTATTTATTCTCAAAATTTACATCACAAACTGCATACAGTCTCTTGAATTGGCTGTTCTTATATTTTATAACAGTCTTCTCAGTAGAAAATAAGCAAGAAACAAAATTACACATTTAAAAATACCATACAGACTAGAATAAGATCCAAGGTAACTAGGTAGACCAAAATTCAGTTTATATTCAAATGTAATTTGAAGAAACAATCCATCATGATAAACTGATTCAACTTTAATTCAAACATTTAAAGCAATTTCAGCAGAATAGCTTTCTGGGATGTTGCTAGAGGTCTAATCTGCCATTGCTGCAAGTGTGAGCCAGGTACCTAGACTAGAAACTATCATGCCATAAAACACCTTTGAGGAATTCATGTTTTTATACATCTTTGCAGAAAAAAATTTAGGAGTTATTTTATAAAGTAAGGTTTGAGGGAAACTTCCAAAATAGCAATTAAGTCATTTAACCTGCCCATACCATATCTAGTATGGATGACAAAGATCTGATGACTACCATCCAAGGGCAAAAGAACTACTAGGCTTCTTATATCTCATTCTTGGCTCTGAGATACCACGTATATTTTATCATCTTTGCAAACTTCAAAAATCTATGAAAATTAGGCTTTGCCTCAACCAGACAAATAAAATAAAAATTCTAACCAAATTGAATATATACAGAGATGCCAAGATTTAAAAGGCTAAGGCAGCTGAGTTACCAGGCGGCAAACTGATAAATGTGTAGCTATCTTCTATTAGCATGCTAGCTAAAGGGAGGGTCTTGCTCCATCCCAGTAGTCATGGGTTGCTAAAAGAGCACTACCATCTTCTTCAAAGTTAACAATGATGACTAGGGTGAAAAAAAAGTTTTCAGAAAAGAATAAAAAATAAGGATGATGGGGCCAGTCCAGTGGCGTAGCCATTAAGTTCACACACTCCACTTTGGCAGCCCAGGGTTCACTGGTTCAGATGCTGGGTGTGGACCTACTCACAGCTCGTCAAGCCATGCTGAGGCGGAGTCCCACATAGAAGAACTAGAAGGACCTATAACTAGGACATACAACTATGTACTGGGGCTTTGGGGAGGAAAAAAAGAAAGAAAAAGAGGAAGATTGGCAACAGATGTTAGCTCAGGGCCAATCTTCCTCAAAAAAAAAAAAAAAACGAAAAAGAAAGAAGGATGACATATGCCCCTCCTACTTCACATGTGAAATGACAGCATTATTATTTTTTGAGTTCTCTACATAATGGTCTTAATTACAGCTAGTGCTTAATACGGATAGACATCATTTCTAGATGTCATCAACAAAAAAAAAAAGAGAGAAAGAAAGAAGGAAAAGTCTACATAGCCTAATCCAAAACTTACCTTCTCTAGAATTTCTGCATTTATGCTGTGAGGTAGGCAGCATAGGAACATTCCCTTCTTCAGTTCTTTTCCTGGAATTGGAACTTTCCTCGGCACTTTGCTGAAAAAAAGGGAAAGGAGTCTATCAGCGCAGTAGAAATGACTGAGACCAGGGGATGTAGCAGTTCCACTCTGGCTCACCAGTTAGTGTGCAACACAATGGGTTACGCACAAGAAAGAGACCTCTAGAGTTCACAACAGTCATCAAATAAAGGCAACATCTCTCCTCAACCCACCGTGAGCAGAGCTAGGAAAATCACAAACCTGGGGGAAAAAAATCTCTGCACAAAAGGCCAAAATCTACTGTTAGAAACAGGCCATCAATATAAAGCCTCTAGCCTACTACAAAATTAGGCATAACTCAGAAAACATGTGACACCCTCACCATACACCAAGATGATCATCAAGTTTTCCCAGGTTTGGGGAAGCTTTAAGAAATGGCCCAACATGAACTTAATTGCAACAAGCCTGTTAAAATCTAATAAAGCAGTTTCCTCAAACACCTATGTACACACACCATCACACACATGGGCACACACAAACCCCAAAGAAAATGTAACTGGAAGAACTGAAGATCAGAAGTGCTACATCCCAAAGAAAGATTCAGAGACTGGAACTCTGTTATGGGCAGAACAGAGAAGGTTCACTCTGTCCCTGGTCTGTGAACTCCCAAGAACCTTTCTTATTAAATTCTTACCACATTCAGGGAAAGGTCTTGGGAGTCCAAGATCCATAGGTACAGAGAAGGGGCCACTCTGTACAACAAAAGAAGTCACCAGGTGGTGATTTTACCTTCAGTTGGTCTTGACTTGGAATATCCATACTGTGATCCTGTGCGAGAGCGAGAGTCTGAGCGGCATCTGGATAGCAAGTAAAACAAAAGGAAAACCTTCCCTGGTAATAACCATTCTTTCCACACAAAAAGGACCTCAGCAAACAACTCTGGAGACAGGTTTGGTCCCTAGAGATGTACTTCTCCATGTTGGCTGGATAAGGCTCTCATCCAAAAGGAAAGGATATAATCAAAACTGATAAAAATGGCAATGACCAAGACCGGCTATATTCAAATTATTTTTACCAAAATATAATCTAGGGGAAACAAAAAATGACTAAAAAGATGTTCTTCCATAGCAAGTTTTCAAATTTTAATATAAACAGTGATTCCAGGGGCCGGCCCCATGGCGTAGCGGTTAAGTATGTGCGTTCTGCTGCTGGCGGTCCAGGTTCGGATCCCGGGCGTGCACCGATGCATCGCTTGTTAGGCCATGCTGTGGCAGCGCCCCATATAAAGTGGAGGAAGATGGGTACAGATGTTAGCCCAGGGCCAGTCTTCCTCAGCAAAAAGAGGAGGATTGGCGTGGATGTTAGCTCAGGGCTGATCTTCCTCACAAAGGAAAAAAAGTGATTCCAAGCAGGGAATAATGGAGAGTATTTTTATCATCTCTTCCAATAGGTGGTTATTACCAAATTTGCCTAACTTGTAAACGACCACAAAAAAATGTTCGGCTTTTTAATTTAATTTTTATTTTCAAGTTATACAGGGTTATGAGATCTGAAAATCTGAAATTTTCCCCACTTGCTTCATAACACAATAGCATCTTCATGTGAACTTACATTCTAAGTGTCAATGATGATTTCACGGTTTAAATTCCCATCACCTGAACATAGATTAGTTTTTTTAATCAACAAGTCTTATTTTTCCCAGTTACTATAAACATTTCCTAAGAAGGAAGAGGAAGCAAATAAAGTTTTTCTCAACGGCCAATAAAAAGAAGCAAAGAAAACAACAACCTAAGAGAAATTCTTAGATAGTCTGAGAGAAATGTATTTCAAGGACATGGAAATTTTTAAAGCAGAACAGAAGATGAAAATCTAGCTAAGGGAAAAGAACAAGTTGCAGAGAATTTAATAACCTGGACCAGTCATTATATGAGGCTATAAGTAACTGAGATGTTCCCAAAAAAGTCTATCGTGGATTGGGTTCATCAGTTACTATCAAGTCCAGAGATAAGACACAGAAAACGTCATCCTCATCTAAGAAAGACTGCCAGGGAAAGAATACAGATCTTACAACTGATCTGACAATCAGTTGTTTTGCACAAAGGGAACATTTTCAAAACTGTAATTGTAAAGAGCGTTATTTCTAGAAGCATTTTTATAGATAAACGGAGGTACTGAGAAGTTTAAGAGAAAGCACTGTTTGACCACAGCGGTCTTGAAAGATCGATTAACATACACTGCAGATGAAGCATTTTTTTAATAAAGCAATTTGATTACTGTCATTTATAGTTCTAAAGCCTTACTGCCTTACTTAGGTTAAAACAATTAGAAGCAAAAAGAAATTATCTGGGAAAACTACAATGTACAAAGGAATTTTAAAATCAATACAAAGTTTGTCATATATATTTCATTTTATTAGTATACATGTGGAAATGTGGAGAAATGATTTATCAAGAACCACCTTCACTTTAACTAATGGCATTTTCTTCAATCATCAAAATAAAAGGTTTAACTCATTTGCAAAGGTATAAATAGGTGATATGGGAAACACTTTTCTCATCTGTCCATTCAAATAAAACACCTGCCACCCAATTTGTGAAGATCAACAGAGATGGCAACCACAAGCACAGTGCAAGTCAGAGCAGACCATCAATCAAAATTACTTTAGGGCAATTTCCTGGTTTTGATCATTGTACTATGGTTCTATAAGATGTTACTATTTGGGGAATCTGGGTAAAGAGTATATGCAACTCTTTTTTTTTTTTTAGTGAGGAAGAGTGGCCCTGAGCTAACATCAGTTGCCAATCTTCCTCTTTTTGGCTTGAAGAAGATTGTCCCTGAGCTGACATCTGTGCCAATCTTCCTCTATTTTTTATGCGGGACACCACCACAGCATGGCTTGATCAGCGGTGTGTAGGTCTGCGCCCAGATCTGAACCTGCAAACCCCAGGTCGCCAAAGTGGAGCACAGGAACTTAACCACTACACCACCAGGCCAGCCCCATATATGGTACTCTTTTTAATATTTGTGCAACTTTTTCCTAAGTGAAAGTACCTCAAAGTGACAAGTTAAAGAACAAACAAAATGCTTTAAAGATTTAATGTTCAGAAAAAAAAATATGTTAAAAAAATTAATTTGTGGGCCGGCCCCGTGGCTTAGCGGTTAAGTGCGCACACTCCGCTGCTGGCGGCCCGGGTTCAGATCCCAGGCGCGCACCGACGCACTGCTTCTCCGGCCTTGCTGAGGCCGCGTCCCACATACAGCAACTAGAAGGATGTGCAGCTATGACATACAACTATCTACTGGGGCTTTGGGGAAAAATAAATAAATAAATAAAAATTATTAAAAAAAAAAATTAATTTGTAAATTCTGTTACAAACAAGGGTCAAGGAGATAGCAAGTGTGGCACAATGAAAAGAGCAAGGACTGGCTGGTCAGAAATATCTGCTCTGCCACTTATCAGTGGCATGTAATCTTGGACAAATCACTCATTCTATTAAAAAAACCTCAGTTTCTTCACCTCCAGACCTTCCTCACAAGGTTGTTGTGAGGATCAACTGAAATGTTTGTCACGGAAATGTTCATTTTAATATATGACATGTTAAATTCTACAGAGGAAGTGCAAGGATGAAAATGAGAGCAAGAAAAAATGAGAATTATACCTACTCTAGATATTCAGAAAACAGACCAATCAGAAAACAAATTTTACTGGAAGTGTAGATCAGCAAATATAAAATCCTCTGTATATCTCAAGCCTTTAGTGACCATCCCAGGAAAGCCATACTATTTCACAAGTGACTGAATTTCAATAAAGCACTGTATCATTTGCAAGGCCTTCTCTCTCAAACAGAAATGTACAACTGAGTGAAGTGGGCAAATGGCTCCATGAAACCAACAGACTTCAAAATTCAATCTAAATACAAAATCACATTTCAGTATGAAAGCAAAGTCTTTGCTGTTACTGTAAAGCATAAATTTTTATTAGGAATGGATTTTTTCCAAGCTATTTGTTTCAGTAAACTAATGAAAGTCACCCAATCTAAAGATATTACAAACTTGGGTTTTCTTTAAGGGACAGTGTTACCAAAAATCTAATTTGAAGCTCACAAAAGGGCTTCATGTAGGAATGGACAAAGAACAAAGTTTCATTATTTGGAAACGAGTGAGAGATAGGGTTACATTTCACTTGTATCCAGTTTATTCACTTATCTCTAACACACCACACTTCACACCGCAAATCAGCCAGTTTCCTGTACAGATCTAATAAACTCAAAAGGCAGTATTTAAAAGGTATGGAATCAAGCAAAGGCTTAGACAAATTGGCATTCAAATAATAGAAAGCTAAAACCATTAGGTGAAAGGTTCTTGGGGGACCTTTCTAACAGATGGATCAAGGTGACACCACCTGAGCCCACAGAATCTTAACATCATTAAATAGGCACGGGCAGATCTTACATGACTCTGATGTGATGCAACAGATGTACAAAGCACCACCTAAGAAACCTTCTTGGCAAAAAATTTAAACTTGAATTTATTTAAGCACTATTAGTTTCCCCAAAATAGAAGAGGTAGAGAAACACATTAAACAACATCACAAGGATACAATCTACAAACTCTAGAATGTGGGAAATTCTACAGAACAAATGATCCATTTCTTCAACAAATAAATGACATAAAAACAAAAGGAGGGTTAAGTTTTATGGATTAAAGATACTTAAGAGACATATCAAGTAAATGCAATGTGTGGACTTTGGATCTTGATTTGAACAAGCCAAATGTAAAAGATATTTCTGAGATCACTGGGGATAACTATACATAAACTGGCTATTGGACAGTATTATGGAGTTATTTATTTTATTATTATTAACTTTGTTGAGTGTAAATTATTGTAGTTATGTTTAAAAGAAAAAAGTCCTTATCTGTTAGATTTTAAAAGTATGTCTAGATGAAGCAAATATGGCAAAATGTTAACAATTACTACGCCTAAGAAGTGGCCATTAATTACACCAACCTCTCTATTTTCAGTATATTTGAAATTTTCACAATGAAAAGTTAAATAACATAGTAATAAAATTCTGTGTGACAGGTATCCCTCTCAGTCATGCCAAGATAGCATTCCATTTCCATCTTGATCCTCCTTGTTTTCCCATCATTTGCCCCCTTGAACTCAAAGCTGTGATACAGACTGAAGAAATATGACGTTACATACCTGTAGAAGCAGTGGCTAAAGTGACAAGATTCTTTCTTAGCATATCATAGAGAGGGCTGTCAAAGATATAAAATAAAAAGTTAACCCCACAATTCTCCATTAAAATGTTAAGTGTATTTCTGATATGCTATCTCCCAACTTTATAACATATGGAGAGGCAGAATTCTTTCCCCCAAATAGATTTTTTTTTAATTATTTAAATATCAAGATGTTAATACCCAAGCCCTTGTGTTACTCTGCCCCCATCAAAAAACTAAGTTCATTAGTTAACAGTAACCTAAGTGGGGAGATTTCCTTTGGAGACTATTCCTCCCTTTTAGGAGTGAAGTTTTACACTTTAATTGGGGAGTGGGGGGTGGAAATAAGACAAAATGAGCTCAGAAGAAACAGTCATGATAAAGCTATAGAGAGAAAAAGAACACTGGCTTCTCAATTACTAACTGGCCTTTGACTATATAATAACCATACACCCCATGCACCTGGAGAAAGTCACACAACAGGTCAGAGTAGCTCTACTGTGATTCTTATGAAGCTCTTCATCCACCTCAAACTGCCCAGCAATTCTACATTTCTCTCATCAGCTCACTCTGTCTGTCTCTACAACAACTGTTTCACAAAATTCTAACCTAGCCACATCAAGCTCCCTCCTACCAGGCCTTTACACATGAGGTTCAATCTGCCAGAAGCTCTCCTTTAAACAGCCCCCTCTAATTGACTCTTTAATTATCCTTCAGCTCTCAGCTCAAATATCACTTCCTCAAGGAACCTTTCCTTGACTCCTAAGACCCTAAATCCCAGCCCCCAACACAGCTTCTTGTACCTCTTTTCTGTCATGTTTACTGTAGTATAATTTTACCATGTAGTGGTGTGATAATCTGAATGAGATGGGGAAGAGCATCTACTACTCTTTAAAAGCTCCATACACTCAGAGACTGTGTTGCTCACTACTATGTTCTCAGTGCCTCACAGGCCACTTGACACATCAAGGCCCTTAAATATCTGTTGCTAACGGAATAAATAACCATTAATAACCTACGGAGATCAAGTGGTGAGGTGTAAGCACCCAAAAAGATAAACAAACCCTCACTCTTTTTACCTTGGATCTTTCACAGAGAAGCTCTGACGTCCTAGTAGTTCTCCTAAAAGATCTCCACCACAATATACCATATGCTGCTCCTGCTGATCATAAAGCTGCTTCACCATTATATACTGGCCTAGATAGTGCATAACCTGCATGGGAATAAAATACCATGAAGAGATCTGTCCAGCTGCTGCCAAAAACACAGAAATTAATTAGGAGATAAAGTAAGTTAGTTTGTTGGAATAAGAGATAACATATTCATGAACACAACTGTCCATGCCTGTGTAAGGGGTTCTACAACACAACAGTTGCCCCCAACTAGGGTCAACCACTTAGTGTCATTCTGGACATTAACAGACTCTTACTTTTCAGAACAGAAGTGTACCAGTCTGACAGTGAGAAAAAGTGGTGAATCTACGTAGTATCCCCTTAAAAGTTTTCTCACCAATCTAAATAAAGGGGTCTATTCTATTACTAGAAGTAACAAACTTCAAATTTGCCTGGGTCATGGGGCCGGCCCCGTGGCGTAGCAGTTAAGTGCTCGCACTCCGCTGCTGGTGGCCTGGGTTTGGATCCTGGGCGCGCACCGAGGCACCGCGTGTTAAGCCATGCTGTGGTGGCGTCCCCCATAAAGCGGAGGAAGATGGGCACAGATGTTAGCTCAGGGCCAGTCTTCCTCAGCAAAAAAGGAGGTGGATTGGTTGATGTTAGCTCAGGGCTGATCTTCCTCACAAAAAAAAAAAAAATTTTGCCTGCGTCATAAAGGTATTTTCCAAGTCCAGGGCGCATAACTACTATAAGCTTTTGATGTGTGTTCACTTAATTCGACAAATGAAGTACAATGTCTAATAAGCCATCATCATTATCAGTGCATGCAACACAGAATCTAAGTATTTATCAAATAAAAATTTAGTCTATCTGGCTTCTTTCACAGAGTTCACAAAATGGAGGGGAACATGAACAAGTTCATGATTCACAAACTTAAGCAGATCAAAGCAGCTATCCTTATCTTCAGGCCCCAACTTCTCAGGAATTATTAGATATTTGCACAGAAGATTTTTCTAACACTGTTCCCATTATATTGGAGTAATGATGCTCCTAGGTTCCCCTCCATCTCAGGCAACATGCGCCAGTATTAACAAAGCTCTCATATCTAATCAAATATCTAGCGGAAAATAAGATGAGGAAGAGCATCTACTGGAAGAAAAAAAAGGAAGTTTTATATTTATGTCTGTCCAACTTTTTCAGAAACAATAAATCCACTCTAAGTATACAAAATAAGATCTTCTAAAACACTACTCTTAACTTGTATATAATACTTCTATTCTCATTATACCATACTGCCTCAATACATATACTAGAACCAATATTTAAAAATAAAAAATTAGAAAATTCCTCTTTATGCACCAGGTAGGGTCACAATTCATAATAGAGAGCTTATCATGTAAACTCTGTCCAACTTCTTCCCCAGTAAAACATTCTCCCTGAACAATATGTACTTAAATTCCTCTTAACCCAAGCAAACTCTGCCATGCTACTGAAGGAGATAGGATAATTCATTATAACAACTTTACAGATATAAAAATCCACACTTTAATGACAGTTTGGAAAAAAGTCTTATTTAGAGATATAGTCCAAAATTACACACTGGATTTAAAATGATAAAGGAAATATGAGTATTCTAGAAAATCCGAAATGCCTCCAGATTTGTTTCCTTGAGAGGGATAACAGCTCAGGAGTACAGTGCTGCTGATAGATGTTAAGCTTTTAAGAAAAGTCAAAAAAAGTTTAATAATTTTGTTTCCTCTGTTTAGGAAGGGTTAGATCTTTACCATACTAAATGCAAGCAGTTCGAAGAGATTAACATTTTAATATTGAGTCTTTTCCACTTAAAGAATTCAATTTGTTTTTGTTAAAAAAAAAAGAAAAAAAAAAAACTTAAGAAGCTAAATAAGTTATTTAAATGCATAAGTGTTTAAAATGACTCACAGGGCTCAGAAGACTATCTGACACATTATAATGAAAAACTACTGCGTTTAATTCCTGCCTGGCAGCATATCCTGTAAATCACAGAGAGTGTCATTTTTTTAATCTTGTACATGTTTTGCATTTTAACTCTGAGGTCAATGAACTCATGGTTAATCTTATGTTTAGCTGACAACACACTTCAAAAGGAAATTTAAAGGAAATATGAAGTTCAACCTGGCTCTTTAAAATAGAGCAAAAGTTGCCTCTGCAGTACCTCAGGAGTAGAACTTCCTTTCTTAGGTCTGATTTCAGGATTACACATTCATCAGCTTCTACTTCTCAGCTGTTCTTAACAGTGAGAATTTTCTTTGATGGCTTACCTCTTTAACAGTGAACATTTCACCTTGTGCACCTGCTGCCTGCAAAATCTTCAGAAGTGGCAGTTTTGGTCGTACCTGACATAAACATAAAGTAAACCTGCTATTTATATTTCAATTAGATTGGTTTTCTGAAACCCTAGGGAACGAGAACCTCTTTAAACATTTTTTTTAACAAACCCTGGCAAATACTTATCATCTAATACCATACAGTCTTCCAATGCATAAAATAACTACAGATGATCAGACTACTACTTGTTACCTTCCTGAAAAATTGCATTTTCACAAGATAGCACATTGACACCAACTAAGATGGCTATAATAAAAGGAAAAAAGAAAATAACAAGTGTTGGTGAGGATATGGAGCAATTGGAACCCTCGCACACTGCTGATAGGAATACGAAATGGTGCAGCTGCTGTGGAAAACAGTTTGGCAGTTCCTCAAAAAGTTAAACATAGAATTACTATGTGACCCAGCAGTTCCACTCCTAGGTATAAATCCAAAAGAACTGAAAGCAGGGACTCAAACAAGTATTTGCACACCAGTGTTCATACCAGCATTATTCACTATAGCCAAAGACGGAAACAACCCAAGTTCCACTGACAGATAAAAGGATAAACAAGATGTGGTATATACATATAAGGGACAGAGATTTTGTTTGCCATCTCTTGACTATGGTTGTAGAGTCTTTCTTCAGCCACACTATTTTATTTTTAAAATTTTATATGGTCAAATTTGTTTCTCTCTTCCTCCTACAGCCTTCTCAGTTTTGTCTTCTTTACGGACCCCCTCATTCTAAAGTTTCACAAATATTCCCTAAATTTTCTTCAAATATTTATCATTTACCTTTTACATTTAAATCTTTACCCAGAATTTGTTTTTGTACAACGTTTGAAGTCTTCATTTGTTTCTGTTCAGAGATGGTCAATTATGTCAAAACCATTTATTATATAAGCCACATTTCCCCCTATCAAATCCAAATTCAACCCTTTATCAGATATTAAGGTACATAATACTATATATTGTGCAATGTTTATGAAAACACAAAATTATGCACTTTTATATGTTAGAGGAAAAGGTCTGAAACAAGACACACCAAATTGCTAATAGTGGTACCTTAGGGGGAAGGGACTTTGGGGGAAGAAGGGAGCAGATGATCAAAGGAGTCTATCTATAGATAAAGTTTGAATTTTTTATAAGAATACATTTGCTATATTTACAATTTAAAATTAATTTTTAAAGAAAAACTAGTTACAATGAAGTGAGAGAGACAGAAAACAAATATATAACATGGCCCCAAATTCTCCACTAGCCCTAAAACACACTTATTTTCAAAATGTACTACTTTGAGCAATCTGTAACCTCCATATACTTATTAATCAACGATCAATTCAATTTATGAGTATTGCTACTATTGACTAGTTTCCTTAATATGACTTTTTTAAAAATAATCCTTTCTGCTGTGTATAAAATCCTATAGTCAGTGAAGTCAGCTACATGCCCCAATTCAATTGTTTAGAAACCCAAAAGAAAAATAGGAATGGCTAAAGTTAATTTACCTGATTGATTTGCTCTGAAGAGATCCTACAAGCACTGTTAGATGTTGAACACTGGGCAGAGGTGGAAAATGATGTCATTTTGGCAGTGAAGAAGCTGCAGTCTGTTGATAAATCTAAAAGGAAAAAAATTATAAAATCTCCTCTAAAATAGAGAATTCTCTCTTGAGGATTTACAAAAAAGCAGCCAGCAGAAGTAAAAAGGACACATATATCAGACCACCCTACATAAATGCAATATACCCATGCTGAGGTTCTTGAAACCCTCCTAATCACTTTCTAGTTCAGATCCGGCAAAAAACTGAAGAGAATTTAGAGTAAGAACCATCTATGCTTCCCCCTCAGGTAAAGACTGAAACAGAAACAGGTTCAGGCATGCTCCAACCTCTACACTGATGATAACAAGTAAATTGTTTTAGCTGAAAGTCAAATTTACAATCATTATCTCCCCAATGGAGAGCAGATAGTTCTTCAGTATCTCCTCCTCTCTTGGATAGTGCTCAAGAGCACCACTCTGGAAGACAAATGCAGGGCTGGGGGAATTACCAAGATTAAGTAATAGATTTAAGATTCCAAGAGCACGTCAAGGAAAACCTCTGCAACATGTTGGAACATGTCTTGGCAAGGGACCAGAGGAAAGTGAGAGTCCAAATATTCAGTATCAGTTAAAGCAGCTTTTAAAATGTGCCAAACCCGGGCAGTGACTGTCACCGGCAACGTGATGCAGTTCCGCTGCTCTGGGGAACCCAAAGATTAGAACCTGGGGAGTCATGGCAGTGGGTGGCGCTGCGCCAGTGCCTATGATTATACAGTACCACCTATGGAGAAAGCCCTTGTGAACACTGACACTCAGATAGCTCTTCCCTCTGGGTGTTACGGAAGAGTAGCCCCACGTTCTGGCTTGGCTGCAAAACACTTCATAGATGTAGGAGCTGGTGTCACAGATGAAGATTATAGAGGAAATGTTGGTGGTGTACTGTTTAATTTCGGCAAAGAAAAGTTTGAAGTCAAAAAGGGTGATCGAATTGCACAGCTCATTTGTGAACGGATTTTTTATCCAGAAATAGAGGAAGTTCAAGTTTTGGATATCACTGAAAGGGGTTCAGGAGGTTTTGGTTCTACTGGAAAAAATTAAAGTTCCAAGAACAGAAAATGAGAAAACGTATTTTTTCCCTAGAGTTTTTGCTTAAAGCATTTTTGGTGTTTTGTAGTTCTGTAAACTTAATAGCTTTAACTTCTAAAAATATTTGGTTCTCTTATGATCAGGAAAAGGGCACCTCTGTTGGGATCATAGAGAAACATACTTTTTTGTTTTTCTCTACATTTGGTCGTTGTAGAAATCTTTATGGTGACCTAATGCAAACAGTTTTTTTAATCAAATGTACACCATTTACAGATCCAAAAAAGACTGTATTATTTAATTCACTAAATGCTACCCCTTCAGTGAGTTATTTTAATTGCTTTGTAAATCATAAGCAATGCCTCTCATTCAATAAATCTGAATTCTTTCAAAAAAAAATAAAATAAAATAAATAAAATAAAATGTGCCAAACCCAAAAAGTTGCATATAAAAGCTTCATTTATATGCAACTAAATACCTACAAAATAGGTTAAACCAAGGTGGACGTATATCATCAAGGAAAGACAGAGCATGAATTAAAATAAAGACTAAAGTTGACTTAAAATTTTTCACCTTCTCCTTTTTCTCCTTTAAAAAAAAACTATAGAGAAGAAAAATAAAATTTTAAATGAACTTGCTTGAGTTTACCTTCAGGCTTTTTTCTAGTAAAAAGGTGATGAACAATCAGTGAAATTTATGAATAACCAGCCACATCAGGGGAAGGATAAAAGGAGCCTAGAAAAACCAACAAATAATCCGGCTAAAACTAACAAGATTCCTCACTCTTCTGAGAAGACTTATTATAACTATAACAAAGTATAAATTTCTCCCTCCCCCTATCAGCCTCCCTTGCTACAAAACGGGGAACTCAAACAGGATACAAGCATAACTTAGAATTTTAAAGCAGCTAGCTTTTACTTGGCATTTCAAACCTCATAAATAAAAAACCAATCCTGATCTTCCCAAACCTGCTTGTCCTGTAGTCTTCCCCATCTCAGTAAAGAGCAACTCTATCCTTCCAGTTGCTCAGATCAATGACCTTGAAGCCATCCTTGATTCCTTTTTCTCTCACCCTTCACACCCACTCCATAAATAAATTCTGAAGCTACATCATCAAAATATATCCAAAATCTAACCACCTCTCACTACTTCTGTTGTTCCTACACTAATCCAGGCCGCCCATCTCATCACTGTTTAGCCTCCTAAAGGTTTCCTTGCTTCCACCTTTGCCCCTCCAGCTCCTAACCTCCTTTTGTCTTTGCTCAAATGTCTGTTTATCGATGAGGCCTTCCATGACCACCCCTCTTTTTTTTTTCTTGGTGAGGAATATTGGCCCTGAGCTAACATCTGTGCCCATTTTCCTCTATTTTGTATGTGGGATGCCACCACAGCATGGCCTGATGAGCAGTGTGTAGGTCTGGCCCAGATCTGAACTGCAAACCCCAGGCTGCTGAAGCGGAGCTCTGGAACTTAACCACTATGCCACTGGGCAGGACCCATGACCACTCATTTTTAAAACTGCAACTCCCAGCCCCCAGTATTCCCTATCTCCTTCCCTGCTTCATTTTTCTTCACTTACCTTGTTACCAACCAACACACTATACATTTTATTTAGTTAACATGTAAAACGTAAGCTGCAAGCAGGCAGGGATTTGTATTTATTTGTTCATTAATATATCCCGAGAGCCTAAGCTGATGAAGTATATGGTAGAACAACATGACGGGTACAAATATTAATAATAGTGTGGATGGTTTCCAAAAACGGTCCTCAATGAACCACATCTCCCAACTGGCTCTGTGACATAAGTTTATCAGTAGAATACAGTGGAACTGATAAGGTGCCAATTCCAGGCTGGGAAGCTTCATATTTTGTGCTATTGGAGGCCCCTGAAATCTGGCTACTCTACTGGAGACTACACAGAAAGGCCATGTGGAAAGGCTCAGTTGTCCAGCTGAGCCCAGCCTTCTAGTCATACCCTCCAAAGCACCACACATCTTGCTTGGGACATTCCATCCCCAGCTGACACTTCACTACAAATGCATGATAGACAAGTGAGACCACCAGAAGAATCACCCAACTCAGCCCATAGAATCATAAAAAATAAATAAAATGGTTGTTGTTTTAACTAAGTTGTTGGGTGGTTTATTACATAGCATTAGATAAGCAAAACAGATGGCAAAAACTTACACAGAGCTTACTGCGTACCAGGCATATATATTAACCCATTTAATACTTAATCCTATGATGTAGGTAATATTTTTATCTTTATTTTACAGATGAGGCAAGAGAAACATAGGGATGTTATTTGCCCAAGATCACACATTTAGTAAATTGCTGGAATCGAGATTTCAAACTCCGAAGAGCTCTGAAGTCCCCACTTTGCAATATTTTTTTCCCATCAGACCTCAAGTGCACAGAACTAGATTAATCATAATCCTTTCCTTCAAGACATACTCTCATTGTTCATTCATACGTGGCCCACTTTCAATTCTTTTCCATAAAGCAATATTCACCCACGAACTACAACTCTGACAACCTGTATTTAACCATAATATCCCCCATCCCACTCCCCTGCCTCCCCCCAACAATCATGCTGAAATCCTATGTTTTGATTTTCTTCCCCTCCTTTTTATGTATTTTATTGCATCAAAATGGAATCCTAAAAAGTACGTATTTTTAGTTTAGCTGCTTTTAACTTTTTAAAAAAGCAAGTATGTTATATGTAATTTTAGGGATTTTTGTTTCATTAAAACAAATTAATTCCTACTGTCGTGTCATTTTAGTTCTTTTTTAAAAAAATTTTATTGTGGTAAACTATATATAACATACAATTTACCATTTTTAAGTGTACAATTCAGTGACATTAAGTACATACACAATGTTGTACACCATCACCACTATCCATCTCCAGGACTTTTTCATCATCCCAAACTGAAACTCTGTACCCATTAAACAATAACTCGCCATTATCCCCTCTCCCCAGGCCCTAGTAACCACTATTATACTCTCTGTCTCTATGAATATGCCTATTCTAGGTACCTCAAGTAAGTGAAATCATACAATATTTGTCATTTCATGTCCAGTTTATTCCACTTAGCAATATTTTCAAGGTTCACCCATGTCATAGCATACTTTATTGTTCATTTATTTTGACTGCTATATATTTCAGTGTGTGATGGACATTTGAGTTGTTTCTAGGTTTTCACTATTATGAATAGTGCTACTATTAACATTCTTGCACATGTGTAAAAAAAGTATCTCCTGGGCATATCTACAAGAGAAACTGCTGGGTCACAGCATATATGAATGTTCAACTTTAGGATATGACACCAAACTGTTTTCCAAGGGTTTGCAGCCATTTAAAACTCCTATCAGCAATGTATAAGATATCTTGTATATCTACCTCCTCTCCAACATTTGATGTCATAAGACTTTTTAATTTTTGCCAATCAAATAGATATGGGCTTGATTTGTATTTCCTTGATCACTAATGACGCTGAGTATCTTTCTATGCTTACTGGCCATGTTTCCTCTTCTGTGAAATATGTTTGTATCCTTTGCACATTTTTCTAATTGATTTTGTTATACTTATTGATTTATAATAGTTCTTTATATATTTTTAATATTAACGCTGTCAATTGAGTGTCTTGCAGATATCTTCTCCCAATTTGTAATGTCTTTTCCATTTTATAGAAGGTGCTTTTATGAGCAAAAACTTAATTTTAATAAAGTCACATTTATATTTATCAATCTTCTCTTTTTTTAGTCAATGACCTCTGTCTGGCTTAAGCAATCTTTTACTCCCCAGGTCTCATATCCTCCTATACTTTCTACTAAGATTTGTGTGTGTTGTGTCGGGGGGGTGTCTACTAAAATTTTTAAATTTGTGTTTATGACATTTAAATCCTTAATCCATCTGATATTTTTCTTCTTAGAGATCAATTTTATTCTTTCTCCACACAGATGGCCACGTCTTCCAGCTCAATTTAGGCCTTTCTTTCTTGACCGACATACACCTCTGTTGTGTATCAAATTTTCCTTACCTGTATGGGTGTTTACAAGTTCTCTATTCTATTCCACTGGTCAATCTTTCTGTTTATACAATTCAACACTGTCTCAATTTCTCTACCTTATAATGAGTCTTGCTATCCACTAGGGCAAGTCTTCCCCTCCCCGTTCCTTTTAGAAGTGACTAGCTATTCTTGGCCCCTTAACTCTTCCATACAAACTTTAGTATCATCTTAACCAAGTTCCAGGAAAATCCCTGTTGGGATTTTGAATAAAATTACATTTAATATATGTCAAATTGTTTTCTAATTATTAACACGATACATTCCTCTATTTATTAAGGACTTATTTAATATCTCCTAGTAAAGTCTTATAATTTTCCCTTTAGAGATCTAGCACATTTGTGTTAAACCAATTTCTAAAGCCGATATTCTGATCCTATTGTGATGCCTTCTGTTTCATTATGTTTTTTAGTGGTTTTTGCATATGTACAGAAATACAAATGACTTTCATTAATCTCATATCCAGTCACCTTGCTAAACTTACATAATTATTTCTAATAATTCGTCTGTGAATCCGTTTTCTATGTAAATGAGCATATCATCTGCAGATAATAAAATTTTATTCCCTCCTAATTCTCGTGCCTCTAATTTCTTCTACTTGTTTTGCTTTACTGCTTAGGACTTTCAATACAATGTTGAATACACATAATGATATCAGGCATCTTTGTCTGATTTTAAAGATAGCGCTTATAATGTTTCCCTTTACATAATGTTTGCTCTTTTTTTAAAATGGGTACTCTAACAGCTTAGAAGGATTCCTTTTCTTCCTCATTAACTAAGGATATATCATGGAAGAATGATTTATAAAATGCTTTTTCTGTAACTACTGAGAGATGATTTTTTTCTTTTAATTAATGTGGTGATTTTTAATTTCATTTATGGATTTTCTAATATTAAATCCTTGCCCACCTGAGATAAACCCAACCTGACAATGGGGGTATTATCCTTTCTTTGTACACTGTTGGTTTTGATTTGCTAACATTTTGTTTAGATTCTAAAGGCTATACTAGTGAGTGAAATGGGTCTGTAATTTTCCACTGTCAAATCTTTGTCTCAGTTGGATGTCAGGGTGAGCACGCCTAACAGAATAAACAAACAGTCCTTTTTTTCCATCATCTGGAAAAACATTCTACAAAATTGAGATGTTCTGGTCCTTGACAGATTGATAGAACTTACCTGTGAAACCTATAAAACCCAGTGTTTTCTTTGTATGAAGACTTTTAATCACTGCTTTAATTTAATAAACATTATTCAAGCTTTTTATTTCTTCTTCCATTTTGTCTACATTTACAGACTTGCTGGCACATAGTTGATAGAATTCTCTTTTAATCTCTACTTTCTGTACAGATGCATCCTCCTTTCCATTCATGATATTGTTTGTTATATCTTCTCTTTTACTATCTCTTCTACTTTTAAAAAATTTATTCTGTTGATCCTTTTCTGATTTCTTAAGCTAGACATGTAGCTTACTCCTTCTTTTATAATTTGAATATTTAAGGCTACAAATTCCTCCCTGCTTCCACCCCAGCACTATTTTTTTACTCAGCCCACAGGTTTTGATATATAGTTTTCATTATCATTCAGCTATAGGTATTTTTAAATTTCCATAATTTTTGAAATCCATGAGTTATATAACTCTGCTTATGTATACTGTATTTTTCAAATTACGTTTTTGTGATTAACTTTTAATTTAGTGGCACTATAGGGAGAGAGCTTCATCTGCATAACACTTGATCTTTGAAATTGTTAAGGCTTTCACCATGGTCTAGTTCATGATCAATTCTGTAATGTATACTTGCAAAACTCTATGTTCATTAGGTTAAGCTTGTTGGTTTTTTACAATTTTATATATCTGCTAATTTGTCAGCTTGATCTACAAATAATTAAGAGAGATGTAATGAAATCTCTCACTATGATGGTGGAATTTGTCCATTTATCCCAGTGTAGTTTACCAATTTTGCTTCATCTAGTTTAAGGATTTTTAATCAGAGGCATACATACTTTAAATTGCTATAGCTTCTTGGTGAATTGTCATTATATAGTGATTATCATTATGTAGTGATTCTTTCCATCCCAATTAAGACATTCTGTCTTAAAGTATATTTTAATTTATATTAGTAATGGTTATACCAGCTTTTAGTATTTCTAGATATGTACTTTCCAAATCTTTCACTTTCAATTTTTGCATGTCCTTAAACTTTTGGTGTGACCTTTGTAAAAATCATATGTCTTGACTTCAGGTTTTTAAATACAATTTGTCAATTTTTATCTTTGGTGAATTTAGTCCATTTATTGTAACTGATATATATGGATCTGTTTCTACCATCTTCATTTAGCATTCCAGTTTGTCCTATTCTTCTTATGCTTTTTAATGTGGTATTATCTTTCTTAAAAATTGTATCTCTGTCTCCCTGCTAATAAGAACTTTAGTACAAGAGCATCTAGACTTTAAATTCTGGGACAGATATTCTCTCTCTTGTTCTTTCCTTTTCTCTCTCTTTTTTTTCTTTTGCCTTAGTCTTTACAACAATAAACGATACCAAGGAATCTGATCATCTTTACTTCCCGTATCTCTTGTAACATTTCCCAGATTTGAATCTCTCAGTACTTCATCCAGAACTGTCTTCAATGCAGATTGCAAGACTTCCAAGACCTCATATGCCTGAGAATATTTTTATCATCCTCTCCCATTTAAATGAATGGAGGTGGGTATAAAATTCTAAGTTTCTCTTCAAAACTCTGAAAACATTCTTTTGTCTCCTTGCATTTAGTGACACCATTCAAAACTCTGATGTCAATTCAATTTTTGCTCCTTTGTATGGGATCTGTTCTTTCTCTCTGAGGCTCCTATAATTTTCTTTTGCTTTGATATTCTTAAATTTCACTATAATGTGCTAGAAGTAAGTTTTTCCTGATCGCTCATCTTCAGCACTCTAAGGAACCTTTCACTCTGAGGACTTTCATCTTTTTTTTTTTAATTCTGAAAGAGGACTATATTTCCATTATTTCTTCAAGCACTTCTTCATTTTCATTTTTATTTCTCTAAGTCTCCTATTATTCAGACGTGAGTACCTCTACATCTGTTCTCCTTATCTCTTAACTTTTCCTTTATATTTTCTTTTTCTCATCCTTTTCTTCTTTGTTCTGAGAGACTTGCTCGATCTAGAGTTCTAACTCATTCTTCAGTTGTACTCATTCTGTCATTTCTCCCAGCTGGGATGTTCTTTATTTCAACCACTGTATTTTTTTTTTTTAATTTTTTTTTTTTTTTCTTTTCCCTCCAAAGCCCCAGCGGATAGTTGTGTGTCACAGTTGCACATCCTTCCAGTTGCTGCATGTGGGACTCGGCCTCAGCATGGCCAGAGAAGCGGTGCGTCGGTGCGCGCCAGGGATCCGAACCCGGACCGCCAGCAGCTGAGCGCTCGCCCTTAACCGCTAAGCCACAGGGCCGGCCCCTCAACCATTCTATTTTTCAAGTCTACTATTTCTGCTTGGTTCTCTCAGCTCTGCTTATTCTTGTTTCAAGTTGCTAGTGTTTTCCCTTTTTCCTTCAGGATGATTATCAGTCTACTTATAAACTCTTGGTCCATTTGTTCTATTATTTCTGTTCCAATGAAGCCTATATATTGTTCTTCTCTTGAAATACCTGTGCTCTTCATATGTCTTTGTTATTTTTCCCTGGAGGATAGCAGCTACTGTGACAGGCAAAGCACATGGGGAAAGAGCAGATTCCAGTCCATAAGAGCTGCAGTAAGCTAGAGTATGGTAAGAAATGAGCACTCAAGTAGAAAGCGCCAAGCACCAGAAACCATAATCACTCCCCCACCCCATACAATGCCTCAAGTCAAGCATTCACCCTCTGTTCTCCAGGGAGAAGCAACATTATGATAGGGATTTGGGGAGATAAGGATTAAGAAGGTAAGCGACAGAGAAGTGACTGCCTGAAGTCAGTCATCACCTGTTTTTTCTCAATTCCTCACAAGTATGGGGTTCTGTAATACCCTGATTTCCTCTTGAGGAGAGCTGGATTAGGGCTCTGAGTTACAGCAAGTACAGAAAAAAGTTAATTCCAAGATAATGAGGCAGGGTAGAAACTAGAGCAGTATTCTAACCCTTTCCCCAGGTTTTATTCTCCCACAGTCAGGCCTAGCTGACTCCTATCCCAGGCCAACATTCCCCTCTCCCCCGCCCCCGGCCCCCCACACACACCAGTTCAAAACAGTCCACATCACCCACTTGTTTCTCACAGTATTTTCCTTTTATAGGTCCTCTAGGGATAATTTTGGGGAAGGGAGCCAGCAGTCATGTTAGTTCAGCATATTAGTAGGAACAGGAATAGACCACTTGGCAGCTCTGAAGAATTTAAACCTCAAAAAAGGTTTCTTACTTTGCTTTAACTCCCAGTAGAAAATGTCGCACCGTTATAAAGATACTGATTTAAGGGCCATGGAAGTTCAGAGCAGGACAAATTACTTTTGATTAAAAGGCAGAGGAGGAATGAGAGAGAAAAGAGATAGGAGTGGGAGGGTTTTAAAATGGGAGAATAGTGGAAAGAATGGGAAGGAAAACACCAGGAGCAAAGGCATTATTCAAGAATGTACGTGACAAATGAAGTCAGTGGACAGGTTTTGAATCCAAAGCAAGATCTTGTCCCTTTTCCACTTGGAATCTCTCCTGAGCAGCAAGGTTAGGTATTGTTACTCGCTCCTTAAAGGAGAAAACTGAGGCTTAAAGAAGTCAAATAACTTGCCCAAGTCTAAAGCTTATCCTTTTCCACTACACCATGCTGCCAGTTAGTAGTTACATTCAGTTGCTCAAACCAGAAATTTAGGAGTCATCTTGCTCTCTCCTTCTTCCCCCATTATCACATCAAACCTTGTAGATTTTAACTCCTAAATCTTTCAGAACCACCCTTTCTCTTCATCTTCATGACCACTTCCCCAAACCAAAAAGTGTTACTTCTTGCCTGCATCACTGCAATAGTCTTAACTGTCTCTCTAAGCCCACTTCAATCCAAACTCCACACTACAGTCAGAAGGATTAAAAAAAACAAAACAAAACAAAAAAAAACAATCCTACAGTGCCAGGCCCTGCTCCATAGCTTGCTACTGCTCTAAAGATAAACAGAGTCTAGTCCCTCAGCAATTTGCCATCGTTTCCACTTGCACTACTCTTCCCCATGTTCCCTGCACCTCACCACACTCATCTTTTAGTTTCTCAAAGAAGGCCTTTGCTTCCTGCTTCCAAGCCTTTGCACATATTGATCCTTCATTTGGGTCAATGAGTTCTGCACAAGACTGAGTCATCCTAAACCTTCCAGTTTCAAGTTAAATGTCACCTCCTCAATAATCATTAATAGATGCTAAACCATTAAGTGAAAGGTTGGGGGAGGTGGGGCTTTAAAACAAATGGAGCACGCTCACAGCACTAGACCCAGCGACCAAACTTATCTCTAAAACAGGGTCATTCGCACATCATGTACTTCCTGATGCGAAGCAACAGGAAGCACCATTACCTCCTATGAAGTATTCCTGACCAAAAAAAAAAAAAAAAAAATCCAAATCTAATCAAGCTTCTAGACCTAACTACCAACTACCTATTTTTAGGGAAAATGGAGGTTAGAAGAATAAGTAAACAATACTAAAAGCAGGCAATTAGCCAAATCCAGAATATAGGAAATTCTATAGGACCTCGGGTGAGGGATAGGATTGAAGTGGGTAGACCGTCATAGAGATTCAAAAAACATAAACCTGATACAATGTGTGGACCTTGTTCAAGTCCTGATTCAGACAAGCCATAAATGTCATTTTTTTCCTAAACAATAAGGGGATTTTAAATTATGTACTAGGTATTAGATACTATTAAGAAACTATTCACTGTAGTAGAAAGGCACTGTGGTAAAAATTTTTTTAAAAATCTTGACAAGAGATACCTCCTGACATATTTAAAGGTAAAATGACACATCTGTGATACACTTCAAAATATTTCATTAAAAAAGTGGGAAAAATAGGGGCCGGCCCGGTGGCGCAAGCGGTTAAGTGCGCGCGCTCCGCTGCGGCGGCCTGGGGTTCGCTGGTTCGGATCCCGGGCGCGCACCGACGCACTGCTTGGCAAGCCATGCTGTGGCGGCGTCCCATATAAAGTGGAGGAAGATGGGCACAGATGTTAGCCCAGGGCCGTCTTCCTCAGCAAAAAAAGAGGAGGATTGGCGGATGTTAGCACAGGGCTGATCTCCTCACAAAAAAAAAAAAAAAAAAGTGGGAAAAATAAAAAAAAATTGAATTAAAACAATAGGTTTTAACTACCTTACTGAATGGTACACACCAAATGTGGAAGCAATCACAAAAATTCTGTGTGTTTAGTGACTGTATCTTGAAAAAACCTGCACTCTTGAAAATACTTACATTAAAAGAATCAGTATCACTAACCTGTGCTGCTTTGGCTCTCTGGAGGTGTGTTTATTTCTAGCTAATAATAAACCCTACGGATGAGTATAGAGAGCTGAAAAGAGTTTGCCTGCTTTTAAATGAATGAGGGAAGAAAGTCTTTTGTGCAGTTTTCTTTGCTTGCTTTCAAAACGACTCTCCCTCAAGGGAGACGTGTTTATTGAAAGAGAAGCCAATTCCACCACTTCATTCCAAAATACAGCAGAACCAGGAATATCCCAGGGCAGGCCAAAATACCCTGGGTATTTCAGGGCATTTGAAGAATGAAGGACTATCCTAGATAGGCCTGTAAAGCTGATTCACTAGCACTCCCATTTCCAGAAACTCACCCCCTTCACCGGGTATGTGTACTTAAGCTTTTACCATCTGTCTCCAGCCTACTCTCCCTTCCATCTTGGCACTCTTCTCCACGTCTCCACTTCCACCACTCAACACCCGCCAGGAGGAATGATGAACTCAGTTTCTTGAATTTGTCCAGCACTTTACCACTCACCTCTCAAGTGTTCTTAGTACTAAGATTTTCAAACTACAAGTTGTACTCCAGTTGTCTCAACTCCTCCCCTCCATTAACGAAACAGAACAGAATAGAAAATAAAAGTGAATAACAAAGGTAAATTTTATTCTGTGGAACCCGTTTCTGTTATTGAAAATAGCCAACACTTAACAGTTAAGCACCTTTGTCTCAGGTACTCTTTAAAGCACTTTAAGGCCACCCTGTGGCTTAGCCGTTAAGTGTGTGCGGGTTCGGATCCCGGGCGCGCACCGACTCACCGCTTCTCCGGCCATGCTGAGGCCGCGTCCCACATACAGCAACTAGAAGGATGTGCAACTGTGACATACAACTATCTACTGGGGCTTCGGCGGCAAAAAAGAGGAGGAGGATTGGCAATAGATGTTAGCTCAGAGCCAGTCTTCCTCAGCAAAAAGAGGAGGATTAGCACGGATGTTAGCTCAGGGCTGATCTTCCTCACAAAAAAATAAATAAATAAAAAAATAAAGCACTTTATATACCATAACTCTTTTAATTCTTACAGAGATCCTATGAGGTAGATATATTACGGAACTCATTTTCCCAAGAGGGAACTAAGGTAGAGAGGAAGATAACTTGCCCAAAATCAGTCTTAGAGTCCAAGCCCTCTATTAAAACACTTACCCAATTATATTTACGTTTTTATGTGTCCCCTACTGGTCTGAAATCACAGAGAGCAGGGACAGTCTTATTCATCTCTCAGTGAAGATGAGAGAGCGCTCTTATCCTACACTCAGTCCAAGAGACTCCTACACCTCATCTTCAAATCTTTACCTTTGAAGACAACTGTGATTTTAAGACTAATTAAAATAAAAACTTTCTGTCAGAAGCTAGAACTAATTATTCTTATCAAATCTTTAAAGCCCTAAGGACCTCCATCAAACACTATTGTCTGATTCTCTTTCAACTAGACACATGAGAGTAATATAAACAACTTTTTCCTTTTAAAAAAGAAACTACTATTCAGATGTGTTTTAGTTCTTGCCAGGTCTGCTACCTACTTAGAAAGGTTAAGTGTGTAGCAACAGGATACTCCAGCACAGTCTGCAAAACAAACGACATGCCAGGAAACAACCTAAAAATCCATCAATGGGGAACTGGTTGAAGAAATTGTTGTACCACCCAAAAATGCCATACTGTGCAAATCTTAAAAGTATTCTATGTTTACTTCACGGAAAGCTGCCCCTGATACTGTTTGCAAAACTTAAGGTGCAGAACAATACATACAAAATGACCCCCATGTTGTTTGAAAATGTGACTACGTGCAGAAAAAGTCAGGAAGGATACAACATCCAGCAGTTGACAGTAGCGAGCCTGAGGCGGGATCGGTGAGGGATGATGCACAGTTAACTTCACACACTTTTGTACTGTGTGCGCTTTTATTAACAACAGGCACACATTATTTTGGTTTTTTTAAAGACTATAAAAAGTTGTGATCCTGACCAGTACCGTGAAACAAAATAATGTAAAATAAATACTTTTAAACTAAATTTCCTTTTCACATCAGGACTGCATGAGGAGGGAGGGGACTAAACCTAAACCGAGATGTAGTCACACTTCACACGAAAAGGTCCAGAGCCTCTCTGACAGACGCCCCCTCCCCCCGCCGACACCCCCGGCAGGGGGAGCTCCTAACGGACTCGGAGCTTTCTCGACCAAGGGAAAGGGGGCAGCGCTTTCTCCGGGCGTCTGGGGTGTACCAGAACCAGCCGCGAGCCGTGCTGATTAAAACACCCATTCCCAGCCCCATCTCCTGACTTCCGCGTGGGTCCGCGTGCGCCCGAGCCCAGCGTCTGCAGACGAGCCCGCAGCGCCTGCGGACAGAAGGCCCGCCCCTGGGAATCACCACCTGCAAACCGTGAGACAGGGTCCTTCTCCCGCCCCCGCCCTCCAGTCTGGGTCAGGCTGCACCTCCTCAGCCCGAGAGGCCGGCCGCAGGTCCGCGAGCGCAGGCCGACACCGCCCTCTGTCTCCCAAGCCCCAGCTGACAACCCTTCCGCCCGCGGCCGCCCCGACGCCGCCGGCCTCGCCTGGCCGCGCCCGCCGCTGCCCCGCTCCGGCCCACGGCCCCGCGCCGCCGCCGCTCGCCCACTCCTCCCCGCCCCGGCCTCCCGCCCCGCCGACGAAACCCAAGAGCCACACCTCACGACAGTCCGTCAGGCGCTCCCCCGCCGGGCGCGGGGGGAGGGGGCGTCAGGCAGAGGCCCTACAGCCTCGGCAGCATTTTGAAACGGCGAGTAATGAGGGCGCAACTTCCGGCCTCCCAACCCACCTCACACGGAGCTTCCGGCGAGGCCTCCGGAAACCATAGACGGCCTGCTGGAGGGCTAGAGGGCCAGGAAGGCAGAGCGCTCCCTACCATAGAGTGGAGCCTAGTGCGGGGAGAGAGAGTCGCAGGGCCCGGGCGGCTCAGAGTCTTGAGGTCTCGAGAGAAAACTTGGGGAGCTCGCGGGGTCTTGTGATATTTACAGACGTGTCCTGGGAGATCAGAAAAGAGGGCGGGGAGAACCTAAGAGCATAATCAGAGGCAGCCCTCAGCTTCTCAAAAAAACGCCACTCCCTCTGTTGCTCAGTGTTGACTGGCTCATTCTTACCCCGAAGAGGTGGCTGGAGAGGGGAGACAGCATCCTAGTGTTGTCGCTGATTAGGGGAGATAAGACTGGTGTATACGCGAGTCACTGCAAGATGCGTGGTAAAGGGTAAAAGAGAGGTGCAAAGAACCATGAGATGAGCTTGTTAGAATCACACCACTAGGTCGTCTAGTCTAATCTTTCCCCATGTAAAAGTGACTTTAAGAAACCTCTCGGGCAAGCTGTCTTCAACCTCTGCCGGTGCGAAATGGCATTATCTCCCCCAAATAACCTATTTCATTTATTTCAGGATGATTCTAAATTTTAGAGGATTTTCTGAGCTGGAATATGTTACTTTGCAATTTCTATTGGTTTCCCTTCTGCACTTTGGAGAAGAGTAAGGCTTACATTCTTTCCAATGTGAATACTATTCAGTTATTTGAAGACAGCTATCATGTCCCATCCCTAACCCTCTCCTTTGTTTTTCTGCAGGCTAAAAATCCCCTCACAGCCTTCAACCATTGCTTGTTTGACGTGGCTTCAAGCTCACCCTGGTTGCCATCATCTGAACAAATACGTGTTTGTCCTGTTTAAAATGTGGCCCCCAGAACTAGATATAGACTCATGCAAAATAAAACGAGGCTGTGACTTCCGTTAATTTGCACACTGCACCTTGTTCTATTTCTGGCATAACCTCCCGCATAGCTGGGAGATCCAGAGTTCCCTAAATGAACTGAAGAAGTAAATCCTTTTTCACAGTTGCTCTCAGAGAGCTTGAAGTCAGCAACCACTCCTCTCAAAAAAAAATAGGGACAAGAGACTTTTTTAGGTGAAGTACTGTCAACTATTTCTCCTCTCTTTTTGTGCAATTAATTTTTTTTTTATTTCCCAAACAGAAATTTTGTTTGTGTCTTTTAAGTAGTATCTAGTTTGTTTAGATTCCTTCCTGCTGTCTCCTGGACTCTGGACTACTGTCATGCAATTCAGTTTGTTTGAGATCAACATATATTTGTTGAATACCTACTGTATGCCAAGCACCAACCTAGAGAATTCCAAAACAAAACCTGTCATCTGTCTAGAGGAGGAGTCACACTGTCAAGGTAAAGAGAATGTGAGAAGTGCAATGACTGGTGAGCTGCAGTTAGCCTTGCCTGGAGGGTCAAGAGGGATTAGCTCTTTCCCTTTCGTATTTTGCAAAATTTTGATCAACATATTTAATTTGTCTTCATTTAATGCCTTGATAAATATGTTGAATAGGACATGGTTAAGAATAGAGCTTTCTTCTCTTGGTTGACACTGATTCATGATTAATCATTCATCTTCTAGTGTTGTTCTTAAATCACCATGATCCCACCTAATAGTGGTCAACATCCGGCAATATTTCTCTATCCTTCCCCGAGTTCATAAAACTTCATCAAATGGCTTGCTATAGTGAAAATAAACCATAACTATAGTATTTCTTCTACCAGTCAAGTAGTCTTACCAAAAACGAAAATGAAATTGGCTTAACAAGCTCATAACTGACTCAGTAATCACCACTTCCTTCTCTAAGATCTATACTCACAAACAATTTATTTAATAAAGAGACAGGAAATCTGGGTGTAGTCTAGCTATTTCTAGAAACCAGAAAGCTACACAGTTCTTTAGTTTCCCAATCTGTAAAATAAAATGGCTGAATCAGATGATTTTTTTCTAAGGTCCCTTGTAGCTCTAAAGGAATTAGAAGTCAACGTTAGTGGTCTATAGCCTTTATTAAAAATTACAATGAACTACTTCAGACATACAAAAAAGTATAAAGAAGAATATAGTCTCCTTTTCCCCACCACTCTTCCTATAGAACAATACTTATACAGAACACTTCCTTGTAGTCCCTTCTCCTGTGGCATCTCCCGCCTTCAACTCCAGAGGGCACCACTCTCCTGAGTTTGGTATTTACCCCTGCCGTGCATTTCTTCACACATTTGGGATTTATATGTGTATATACTCCTTAAAAATATTTTATGCTTTTAAAATTTTTATAAGTGGCATCAAACTGTATTCTACTGCAGTTTGCAATTTTGTTCATCATTGTGAAATTCAGCGACATTAAACCATGTAGTTATAGGTAATTTTCATTGTTGTATAATAATGTAATATATTGAATTGTATACTTATATGATAAATTGTTGCATGGTAAATGTATTAGCTTCTAAGGCTGCCATAACAAAATACCACAGACAGGGTGACTTAAACACAGAAATTTATTTCTCACAGTCCTGGAGGCTTGAAGTCCAAGATCATGGTGTCGGCAGGTTTGGTTTCTTCTGACACCTCTCTCCTTGGCTTGCAGATGGCTGCCTTCTTGCTGTGCCCTCACATGTTTGCCCCTGGGTCTGTGTGATTGTCTGTGTCTTAATCTCCTCTTCTTATAAGGACACCAGTCACACTGGATGAGGGCCCACCACTCTGACCTCATCTTACCTTAATTGCCTCTGTAAAGGGCCTATCTCCAAATAGAGTCACATTCTGAGGTACTGGAGGTTAGAACTTCAACATATAAATTTGGAGGGGACACGATTCAGCCTATAACAGTAATGAATGCACCACAATTTTTTATTCATCCTTTGATAAATATTTAGATGTTTCCAATTGTTTGCTGTTACAAAACATTCTTGGGGCTGGCCCTGTGGCTTAGCCGTTAAGTGTGCGTGCTCCACTACTGGTGGCCCGGGTTCGGATCCCGGGCGTGCACCGACGCACCGCTTCTCCGGCCATGCTGAGGCCGCGTCCCACATACAGCAACTAGAAGGATGTGCAGCTGTGACATACAACTATCTACTGGGGCTTTGGGGAGAAAAAGGAGGAAGATTGGCAATAGATGTTAGCTCAGAGCCGGTCTTCCTCAGCAAAAAGAGGAGGATTGGCATGGATGTTAGCTCAGGGCTGATCTTCCTCACACACACACACAAAAAAAACATGCTTGTACTTGTCTTGGTGTGCACTTTAGGGGGTAGAATTATTGGGTCACATACACGTTGTCAACTCTATTAGACCATGACAAAGTGCTCTCCTAAGTGATTGTAGAAGCATACACTCCTGATAGATGTGTGTAAGAATTCTATTGCTCACCATCTTTGCCAATCCTTGCTATTGTCATATTATTAAAAAAACAATCTGATAGATGTGAAATGGTTTGTCATGGTGATTTGCTTTATATGTCCATGATTATTAGTAAGGTTGAGCATTTTTTCGTATTTATTGACTATGGTTACTCATCTATGAATTGCTTGCTCATATCTTTTGCCCATTTTTCTATCGGTTTGTCTTTCTCTTATTGATTTGTAGGCGTTCTCTATGTAATCTGGATATTAATCCTTCTTGATTATATGTATTACAAATAACATCGTCAAATCGATACCTTGTTTTTACTCTTTGAATGTTGTCTTCTGATGAACAGAAGTTTTTTTAATGAAGTCACATTTATTAATTATTTTCTTTTATGATTCACTTCTTTGTTAATATATATTATTTAAGAGATTCTTTCCTGTCTTTGGGTCATAAAGATACTTTCATATATTTTCTCCTAAAAGTTCTAAAGATTTGCTTTTCACATTTAGGCCTTTAGCTCATTTGGAATTGATTTTTGTGCATGTTGTAACATAGAGATCCAATTTCATTTTTTCAATTTGAATAATAAATGTATGGCTCTATTACTGAATCTGTAAACTGAGTCTATAGTCTCTTGAATTAATCTTTCCTTCCCCTTTAACATAATCATTGAAGATTTTGTAGAAGAGGTATCATTTGAGTTGGGCCTTAAAAAAAGGATAGGGAGTGGGCCAGCCCAGCACAAGCGGTTAAGTGTGTACGCTCCGCTGCGGCGGCCCGGGGTTCGCTGGTTTGGATCCCGGCGCGCACCGACGCACCACTTGGAAAGCCATGCTGTGGCGGCGTCCCATATAAAGTGGAGGAGGATGGGCATGGATGTTAGCCCAGAGCCAATCTTCCTCAGCAAAAAGGAGGAGGATGGGCAGATGTTAGCTCAGGGCCGATCTTCCTCACCAAAAAAAAAAAAAAAAAAGAACAGGGAGGCCAGCCCTGTGGCCTAGTGGTTAAAGTTTGGTGCACTCTGCTTCGGTGGCCAGGGTTCTTGGGCCCAGATCCTGGGTGCAGATGTACACCACTCGTCGGGCATGATGTGGCAGCGACCCACATACAAAATAGAGGAAGATTGCCACAGATGTTAGCTCAGGGCTAATTTTCCTCAAGCAAAAAAAGAGGAAGATTGGCAACAGATGTTAGCTCAGGGCGACTATTCCTCAGCAAAAAAAAAAAATGAATAGGATTTCAAGAGGCAGAGTTGGGAGAAGTCATTTGAAGAAACATGGCATCAATAATGAAGAGAAGAGAGGGATGAAGAATTAGAAGACAGTCTGAAAATTAAGAAGAATCCACTTTGAAGTGTTGGTTACTGTGTAGAAGATTGGCATTGTGTTGAATCATACTGTCCAATATAACAGCCACAAGCCACATGTGATTTGAAATGTGGCTAGTCCAAATTGAGATGTGCTGTAAATGTAAAATACACATCAGATTTCAAAGACTTGGTAGGAAAATAATAATGTAAAATATCTTATTAATAATGTTTTATATTGACTATATATCAAAATGATAATATTTTGAATATATTGGGTTGAAAACAGTATATTATTAAAATTAATTTCACCTGTTTGTTTTTACATTTTTTAATGTGGCTACTTGAAAAATTTAAATTACATTTGTGGTTTGCATTATATTTCTATTAAATGTCCCTGATATGGAATGCTAGCAAAGTAGGTTGGGGCCAGATTGTGGAGGATTTTGAATGCTGCTATAAAAAGTTCCATGTGTTATTCAATAAGTAGTATGGAAGAATCAAAGGGTTTTGAGCAAAGAAAAGGCAGTCTAATATTCCTAATTTGATGACAGCATCCCATCTGCACACAGCCCATTTTAGAAGCCATTCCACCATTAGCTATGGGAAGATGATTAGCTCTGGTGATGTGATTCTTACAAAGAATACTTAACACAGTAACCCTTGTTGTTGTTTTTAATGTAACGTGAATGGAACAAATCTGATGTGTGCTCTTTTGAGTGGGCAATTGGAACATTAATGAGCCTAAGTTTTAATAGTTCTCCATTGTTTAAGGGATAAAACTACTCTTTTTGCCTGGAATTAACCCAATGTTGTCAGCTTTCAAAATTCTCTACATCTCCCTCCACTGCAGTCAAATACCGTAAGCCTTATAGGCAGCTTGGCGCCTATGGTTAGTAACACTGTGTTGCATCTTTGAAAGCTGCTGAGAGAGTAAATCTTGAAAGTTCTCATCGCAAGAAAAAAATTTTTTTTTAACCATATGTGATGATGGATGTTAACTAGACTTATTGTAGTGATCATTTTGCAATGTATACAAATATTGAATCGCCATGTTGTGTACCTGAAACTAATATAATGTTATATGTCAATTATATCTCAAATTTTAAAAATTAATTTAAAAAATATGTTAAGCATTTGCTGAAGGGTGGATAGGCAGAGAATGATAGAAAGAGCAGAATCCACAGAGTCTGTTCTTGTGACATATTTGCCAGTAAGTCTTTATGTGACTTCATGAATGCTCATTAGTGTCAGACACTGTTCTAAACAATTTATACAAACTATCTTATTTGATTCTCACAATCGTCCTGTTGTCCTGAGACAGAGAGAAGTAGCTTGCTCAAGATCACACTGTGGTAGAAAGGATTCAGACAAGGGCCCCTAACTTCAGAACCCAGGCTTTATGTAGAAGCATTTATCCCTTCAGGATTTCAATGTACATATATGCATTCTTTAAAAAAATTGATTTGAAATATTTCCTAACTTAATATTTTATGATTTTTCCCAAGTTGTATTCTTCTATAACAGGGTTATTAATGGCTGCATAACATTCCATAATAAGGCTGGACCATAGCCTTTTATACCCATTTATGTCATTTCTAATTTTTTCCAATTAAAATGCCACGACAATCTCTCCTGTAATCAGGTCCTTTTGTACAAACCTGATTATTTCTTTAGGACAAGTTCCTAAAAGTGGAATTGCTGGACCAGAGCAATCACTCCTAAAGCAGTTGGAATTAAGCAGATGGAATTAAGGAAGGCAACATCAGCTAACGAAAATGTCGCACTCAAAGCCCCACTGTGGGTAATTCTCAGCGCCAGTCCTACGGCAGAGGGCAGTGCTCAGATTATTGACGGCTGTGGAAGAGAAGAGCCTCTAGTTACCAAGATCAATAACGTCTCTCGGCGGGCATGTTCCGCTGTCCGGTCTCTGCCTTAGAGGGCCTCTGTCCCCGAGGTCACAGCTGGTGACCTCCTCCAGGGTTTGCGTCACTTAAAATTATTTGGACGCCTTCAAGGGACCTGTAGGACAATCTCACTATGTCTCCGCAGGGTCCTTTCTCCTACACAATTCAACCCAACAGCTTCAGAACAGCGTATTCGTATTCTTTCTTAGAAAGACTCCTGTTTTTTTCTGTTGTCAGGTAGGTTTTAGAAGTGATATCCACCCTCTTATCCGTAGTATAATAGACCTGATGTCACTACAGAGCTTCAAAAGTGATATACCCTCCCGTTCTCTTAATCTTGGAACAGTTAGATTACGAATCAAAGAAGCCTACCTCATAATGGTTATTGAGCACGTAAACATCTCGCAATTCCGAATTAGCTAGTGATGCTGTTGAAAGGTGCAGGATTTAGGTCTTCTGTGTTTCTTTGGCGCATGAATCCCAGACTTTCTTGGGAAAGTCTTGGGACTTTCTTGGGTTTAAGACAATTTCACAAAATGCAAGCGGAAGGAAACGATCGTACAAGGTTCCTCATTCTTATGTAAGGCATTGTAGCACAAGCTTTGTACTGTGAGAGCCCGGATAGCTCAGTCGGTAGAGCATCAGACTTTTAATCTGAGGGTCCAGGGTTCAAGTCCCTGTTCGGGCGGTCTGTTTTTCAGGCTTTCGCCTTCTTTTTCTTCCTGCATTATGAGCAATTTGAAAAAACAAATTCCTTCCCTCTGGGAAACCACCATGCAAAACCTCCATACCTGACAAGAAATTCAGTGAGTTTGCATAGTCACTTTTTTTCCTTCCCTGAGAACATGGTTAAACATGGTTATCTAGCATATTCTGAAATCGATGAAAAATGAAATGAACTCAATCTCTTGCCAAAGTACACTCACGCGCTGGGATTGTCATCTGACCCATTTGGTAACGTAAGTAAGGGGCAAAAGCCACAACCGCCCGAACAGGGACTTGAACCCTGGACCCTCAGATTAAAAGTCTGATGCTCTACCGACTGAGCTATCCGGGCGCTCTTCTGACGCGTTTCTCTTCTCTTTACTTGATATGATTCTAATAAATTGCTTATCTAGCAACTCTAATCTAAATTTAATTATATTTTTTCCTGTAAGATAAAGAAAATCCAACATTCATTTTCCTATTTTTTCCTCCATTTACTTGACATGTGTTCAAGTTTTCATATTTCATGTTTGATAAATTGCCAATGGATATTGGCTAAACTCTCTAAAACTAGTTGGTAGTAAATTAAAGAAAAATGGGCAACCAAGATGAATATTAAAAATTCATGCATAGAGTTGCAGCCTCTTTTTATTACAATTCTTCTGTCTTCCATCTATTGCTTCCCTGATAGAACTTCTAAACTTTAATTATTCTACTGAACCAGATTACATTATCTTTCTCTTTAATGAAAAATACATTTCCGTTCACTAGATGATGTAGCTGTTGGATAAGCATTCCTTAGCACAAAAGAAGACACATTTGATTCATGAATAGAGGAGCTAATAGAGAAAAATAGAAGCGACTGTGGAAAAATGGGTTCAAATTTACATCGAAAGGGAGCTTAGAACTTTACCTAAGATGAAAAATGGGTCCAAATTTACGTTGAAAGGGAGCTTAGAACTTTACCTAAGATTTTGATTGAATTTTTGCTTTTCCTCCTCTTCCAGGCAAGTTGCGGTTTTCAAGTCAGACACAAGATGAATCCTTCTAAAGCAGTATTAGTGTGCACCAGTGGGGGCAACATGGAGGACTAAGGATAAAAATCTCCAGATCAGCCTAGTTTTTCCTAAAATCAGTTTCATCAACCCTGAGGCCTAGGGTGTGGAACACAGAATTACGAAATTTCAAAGACTGATAAGGGAATTCATTTCTGTTTCTGGGAACTTGAGGCTTCTGAACACAATGAACAACAAAATAGCTCAGCCTCAGTTGGAGGCATTTCTTTCCTACAATTGTCTGATTCTTTTAGAACAAAGACGAACAAATTGTGTGATCCTGAACAGGCCTGGGTTTCCACATCTACAAAATGAGGAAAATTGATCAGATGACCTGTAAGATACCTTCAAAGTCTCAAATTTTACTACTCTGTTACTTTTCCCACTGTGAATAAGATTAGAAGGAACAGACTCAAAATGCAATGGGAAGGACTGATTTAGTTGAACAAACATTTATTGGTCATCTCTTATGGCTTAGGTTCTGTGCTAGCTCTAGTCAGAGATATGGAAGACATGGATCCTGCTCACAGTCCAGGAAAGAAGGTAGACAGGTAAGCAAACAACTTTAACAAAGTAATACATGCAGGAATAAGAATTCAAGTACACGAGTGGCAGGAGATGAGAATGGACAGAAAGGCAAGGGTTATAACATGAGGGTGATGGCCCTTGAATTTTCATCAAAGAAAACACAAGATCAGAGTTGAGTTTAAACAAGTAACAGTCCGAAGTGTATAGAGGAAATTGTGATGAGCCAGCCAGACAATTCTCTTATTTATTCAGACATTTCTTGAGCACTCACTGTGTTAGATAAGAAAAACTTCTTGCTCTGATTTTATGAACGAGATGTGAAAATGTATTCTACTTAACTTTTTTCTTTTTTAAGGACGATGTCTGCCCAGGCTCTCTAAAGGGGCAAGAATAAAGGGGTCTTCCAGTTTTTTCCCTGCCCAATGGCTTTGTCACGTTGTACATTTGTATTCCCTTTCCCTCAGGATAATAAACCAGCTGCTTAACATTAAATGGACTGAATGGGATTAACCCATCCAACTGCTTACAGAGTACCTACTATTTCCATGGCGGTGAGCTAGGCACAGTGGGAAGGAAGCTGGTAAGTCTGGACGGAAAGGGGGTGCGGTGGGTGCGTTGTGTTTGGGGGATGATGAATAAATTAATCTGACTGGAATGGAGGGAGGTAGAGAGAGGAGGTGCCAGATTAGAGACAGCCGACAGGGTTTATTCCCAGCTGGGGAGAATAATTGTATCGTATAGGCAATGGCAAAGTTTGAAAGTTGAATTGCAAGTTTGCCTTGTTAACATTGCACAGTTCCACCTGAGGCAGCATGAACTGGATCTGCTTTTTCTATGCTGCATTACAAACACCATCAGACGTGCTATCTTGTGCCTTGTTGAGCGTGAAATTTTCCTGAGAGCTTCTCGAGGCCTATCACTTCACATAGACTGTTGAACTTAATTCTCCCACTAGAGGGCAGTCTAAATTCACAGATTCTATATTTGGGGCCCACGCCTCCTAGTTCTTAATTTCCCCCACTAATTTTTAACGGGATGCTGTGTACCCTGCTACTCGTCAGACTCACCTGTCTTTGAAAATCACAATCAACCCGGTATCAGAGCTGGGAAAAGTTGTGGAACAACAAAGTTCTCTTTGCAGTTCTCTCACCTTCTTGCCCTCTCAGTGGCCCCGTTTGTTGCCGGGACCCTGACACAGTATTCTTTTTCCAGCTGGCAAGCGTTAATCTTAAGTGTTTGCACCTTGGAGCGGTAACTGTGTTTTAACAGGGACCGGGGGGAACCTTCTTGGATGGTGAGGTCTTGTCTTCCTCATCCTGAGTGTCCTTATGGTGCATGGCTGGGTATCTAGCACAGGGATAGTTGTGAGTTGAATATAATTGCATTGAAGAGCCAGAAAGCACATCTCCAATGGTGGAATTTTAGGCCAGTGGAAAAGGTTTAATTTCGAGAGGCTTTTCCCAGGCCTCCCCAAACCAACACCAAGCGTAGCTGTCTACTCAGAGACCCAGGAGTCCATCATCACTGTATAGTCTTTGTGGAGTTGAGACTTTACAAGGTACTGGGAAGATGGTACAGAGAAATTGTTTTGAGAAGTCTCCTTTGGTGTTTTGGGCCTAATAACTCCAAACTGAGAGCAGTCTGGGCTTCTGGTGAGCCCTCCAACCTCCTTCCCACCGCCCTCCTCTCTGAGAACACAGGGAGCCCAAGAATCTTGCATAGCATCAAGAGCTCCGACACTGGGGTAAATGCTCCCTGAACAAGGCAGCCCTCAGATGCCCTGGGTTATTGCAAAGGTATAGAGAAGCAGGACTGAGTTCACAGCCTGTAAGAGGCAATGGGGTGAAGAAGTCAATCAACTACCAAATATTGACAGAGCATCCCCACCCCATCTCTAATTGCCTTCATCTTTCAAAGATATTTGAATCTTTCTAAAGGAAGTCTACAGACGGATCTTTATTTATTTATTTATTTTCCCCCAAAGCCCCAGTAGATAGCTGTATGTCATAGCTGTACATCCTTCTAGTTGCTGTATGTGGGACGCGGCTTCAGCGTGGCCAGAGAAGCGGTGCATCGGTGCACACCCGGGATCCGAAACCAGGCCGCCAGCAACGGAGCGCACGCACCTAACCGCTAAGCCAGGGGCCGGGCCCTGAAAGGATCTTTAAATGAAAATGGTACAAATATTGCCTTTTTCAATTTTAGTTTGGATTTTTCTTACAGATTAGCCCGAGCCCCGAGCGAGCCCTGAGAGAACGCAGCACAGGTAAACAGATTTCAATCCCCTTCTCCTCGCGTCCATTTCAACCACTTGCTCCCTGACTAGTAACTAGTTCTTGCTATTACCATCGAAATCTGAAATTCTCAAGCCCCGCATTGTCCAGCCTGGTCACTGTCTCTATTCCTGTAAAATAAACCCAGGTCTTCATTCACGCACTCATTCACTAAATATTTCATTGGAGTTTCATCGGAATGCAGAGGGAGTTATTCATTTGACCCACATTTATTGAATGCCTACCCATGGCAGGTGCTCTTCTGAGGACACAAGGAGGGCAAGACAAAGTCCCTGTCCTCTGAGGCTAGAGTGGAAAGCAAGGGCCAGACTGAGAGAGGCCTTGTAGACTTTCTTAAGGAGTTTGAACTTGAAGAGCTGTGTGGAGCCATCCATTCATTCATTTGACACATTTTATTGAGCGCATGCCATGTGCCAGGCACTGTTCTAGGCTCTGGGAATACAGAAGTTTAAAAGCCAAAGCAAAAAATCCCTGCCCTCATGGAGTTTACATGCTAGCTGATTCTAAGCAAGGGAAGCAGATGTTTGCTTTGGAAAGATCACTCTGGCTGGGGGGTGGGGTAAAGACTGAGGGGAGCAAGGGGAGAGGTAGCCTGGTGCCTTGACTGCCGTTTCCAGAGTCACAGCCTTGCCTCGGCTCCACGGCCCTCCTTGGGCACCTTCTCTTGTCAGGAGCCCTCTTCCCCCTTTATCCTTCAACTGTACCGATCCTGCACCCCCAACCCTGATGTAACATTCTACCCCTGGGCTTCCCAGCGCTGCAGGAGACAATGATGAAAATATTCAGATTGTAGCCACTATATGTGAGAATCTCCGATCCCAGTTGTATTCTGGACTCTGCTGGTAATTCCATTTCTCTAAGAAGCCACCACTCTCATTCATTCCAGCACCTACTTTAACCTTAACCACTTTTCTTAAGTCCTCAACCCCATCTTGACCCCTTCTCTCTCAGGAGATTGCTTAGAGACTGTCAGGTAGCAACCAGTTCTCTCCACTTCTAACTCTGGGTCTGCCAACCTACAAACGCATCTGCTGTGTGCCCTTCTTCTCAAAGATACCCAAGGAACTCCACCCTGGATGTCTGGATCGCTGTCCTCGAGGACATTTTCATTAACCATCTCTGTCCCTCCGTGGTCTTTCCCCTCCGCATATGAGTATGTTTGAGCCTTGCCATCTGAAAAAGAAAAAACATAACAGAAATCTTCCCCTTGATCCTGCCTTCCCCCATTCACTTCTTATATTTCTCTTTCCCATTCATTGCCAAGCTTCTAGAAAGAGTGGTCTACAGTCGTGTGTCTCTTTTACTCTTTAGTCCACCGGAGCCTGGTTTAACCATGAATGTTCTCACACCATGGGTACCAGTGACTTTCTTGTCAATCCAAAGGGCATTTTCAGCCCTGCCCTCCTGGACATCCTTGTTGCACTTGTGTGTTATCCCAACACCCTTTCCTGACACTCTCTCCCAGCCTCCTTTTGGACACTCTGTGGTTTCAGTTTTTCTCCTATCAATTTGGTTGTTTCTTCTGGATTTCTTTGGCAGTTCTCTTCCTTCCTCTATATGCCCACCTGGGGGATCTCAGATGCCCATAATTTCATTGACCACCTCTAACCCGAAGGGTTCAAAATTGATATCATTCGTCCACACCTCTACTTTGAGTTAGTTTCATGAATCCACTGTCCACTAGACATCCCCACCTAGACATTCCACAGACACCTCAAACCCAGCATGTCCAAAATGAAACTCATGCTTTCTCCCCCAACACCTGAGGCCTGTCTTACTGTTGTCCCTCTTTTAGTGAATGGCACCACCTGCCACCAATTCCTAAGGCATCAAGTGGGGAGTAATTCTAGATTCCTCCCCCTTCCCAATTCTTTACATTCAATATCTTAAGAAATGGTATCCATCTGACTTCCTAACAGTCTCTTGTATCTGTCCTTTCCTTTTCATGCCCACTACCCAGCCCTGGCACAGTGAGGAAATTCCCTACCTTGCACTCCGGATGTATCCTTGGTGCTTGTTGAGTTCCCAGCCTGTACTCCTAAGCTGTATCAGGTCCTGGCAGGAAGCAAATGGCACAGTCCAATTTGAGGAGTCATTTGAGGAAAGTTTAAAAGAAAAAAGAGTCAATTTACAAAGGGTCGTCAGGTATAGGAAAACCAGAAGGAATAATGTGCAGTATACTGGGGCCAGCAGGAAAGCAAGTTTCCACCCCTAGGCCTGAAAAGTCAAAGGAAGAGAGTGATTATCTGAATTAGAAGGAGGGAAAGTGAGAGAGAGGGAGAAGGAACCACCTGGAGGGAGCTGTCATCTCTGGTTGAGGGTGGCAGCCAGCCCACAGTGACCCCAAAGAGAGGGATCCTGGGGAATAATATCCTAACCTCCCTGACCTCCCTCCTCTGAATCTCCTGCCGTGGCTCCCCGTTGGCCAACCCCTGCTAGGAAGCCAGAGGGCCACAAGTGGATCTGGAGGGGCGAGTGGAGGACATGCAGTGCACCTTCCATATCCTCCGGGGTAATCTGCCAGACTGCTTTTTCTGAGGACATCACTCCAGGTTCCTCTCGTCTACACCCAGGGTGCTCTCTCACCTATAGGACAAAATCTAAACTTTTTTGGCATGCCCTGGCTTCTCTTATAACACAAATTTTTCTCCCTACCAAGATGCATTATAAAGCCTTTGATATGATCCTCAATCCAGGGACCCGGGCCTGTTCCTGTTAGCTCTCCTCTTCAGACTTGTCACTCCAGCAACACTGAACCACTGATGGCCCTCTGCTCTTCTGTTCTCTCAGGCTCCTGAGCTTAGTCTGAGGACAGGCACAGAGTAAGCTGTCATAGACGTTTGTATTGTGAACAAGTGGGGAATGAGTGAGTGAATGAATGCATGTTTTCATCCCCGTGGCTCTTGAGGATCAGGAATAGGATCATCCTCACATTATGGTGTGTGATATACATTGTGATATATGAGCAAGCTGTCTATAGTTATCACAATGGTTCACGCACATTCTCTCATTTGATCCTCACAGCTCTGAGTGGTAAGTGAAGCTGCTGTTATTACCAATGCCCAGAGGGTGAGGTGGATTACCCAAGGTCACATCTCCGGCAGAGAGAAGAAACACAAATCTGTCTCCCCACTCACCAGCTTGTCCTCCCACTGTCTCTCCACCGTTGCCTGCAATGAAGGGTCCTTTGCATTTGCCCAGATTTCATCTTATATGAGAACAAAACAATATGCCAAGAAATCCTACTGAACAGTGAACTCACTTTTTATATTGCTTTCTCCCTTATGTAGGATTTCCTCTGGTTATTCAAGTTGCCTTCCCGATAATAAATAGTTGTCATCTCATTGAGCTCTGGAGTCTCTTCCAATTCTATAATTCTGTGAAACTAAGAACTCTGTTCGGGGTTGTTGCAGAGTTCCATAGTAATGAGGAAATTTTAAAAGGCCCCATATCATTTAAAAAGTCCTTTCTGACACTTCTGTCTTTTTAAAAAAACGCTAGTGAACAGAGTGGAATAGTCGCATTTTTACAAATATTTCCTTGAGACCAGGAAAGGAGACGGTTGGCAGATGTTTCCACAGGAACCCTGACTGGGGGTCCTGGGCACCTGAGGGCCCCTGGGAGTCTTGAGACCCTGGATACCTGAAGGGGACTGTGGAGAAGGGAGGCTGAGAACCAGGTGCTGATCTCCACAGTGTGGCAAGAAAAACAGACGGAGGGCCCTGGGGGAGGACAAGGTTCACGGATCGGAGATCATAGTTATTATGTAAACCAAATGCAAATGAGGGGCTGGCCAAATATTGGTTTCTTTTGGGTAGAGCCTAGGAAAATTCTCCTGGAGACCACTGCTCAAAGAAAGATACTTAGAGTCAAAATTTTAAATACACTGTTTGAAAGAGGGTTTTTTTTTTTCTTGCAGTAGTTGGGTTGGAGGATCCTCTACCTCCCCTCCCCCCTCTGGTTGTTGATTGCTATTCTCTGGGGCTCAGGTCGGACGAAAAACGAATGAGGCTGAGCGTGCAAAGGGCCACGACAGCTTCCCCACCTCCGCCCTCGAGGTAGGGGCTCTTTCCAGCACCGTTATCGTAATGATGGGGGAAATTCCTCAAACCGATACTGGACCTCAAAACTGTCATTTCCAGCAGGATGATTTAGCATTCATCTGACAGAGCAGGGGTTCCAGCAGGGAAAAGTAACGACCATCTGCAAACCCCCTCACCCAACTGGGAAGTGGAAACCTTGGCTCTTGGGTTGCCAAAGCACAACTCGCCGCCAGCGCGTTTCTCTTCCCCCGCGCGCTGGCAGGAGGGTGGGGAGGGAGGGAAGGGAGGAGGGACGGGGAGGGCAGGGGAAGGGAGGGCAGGGCGGCCCGGGTTCCAGCGCCCGCCCCGCCCTCCGCTCGCGGCCGAGTCGGCGTGCGGCTGGAGCGGCCGGCGCTGCCTGTCCGGGCGGGTCTGCGGGCGTCGGCTCCGTGCAGTGCGCGGGGTGTCCGGGAGATGGCTTCTCCGCGCTCGCCCGCGGCTCCCGCTATTGTCTCGCCCGGGGTTGCCTGATTGCGGGCTCGCGCACGCTCCTGGCCGAGAGGACTTTCCCCTCCGAGCTGGTCCTTGCGCCCTTACTGCAACCGGCTGCCCTGGGACCCCAGGCCGGCGCTCGCCGCGTGCAGCCAGAGAGGGAGCGGCGCGGAAGAAGGCGTGCGCGGCGGCACGCGCGGGGGCCGGTGCCGCCTGGAGCCGCGGAGCGAGCAGCCCACGTCGCCGAGCACACGACACGTCGGGTCCTGCAGGGAAGCCCGCCGGGAGCACAGGTAGGACGCGCGCCCAGCCGAGACCGCACGCCCGGGGTCTGCCGATTGCCCTCCGAGTGGAGGGGCGCAGGGCCGGAGCTGTCCCTCCAACATGGCAACAGCGGAGGTGCAACAATGGAAGGAGGCGAGGGTCCTCAGCGGGCCGAGCCACGGACGCCGAGGATGGGGAGCTCCGGCCCGCGGCGCCGAGCAGGTTGCCCACCCACACCGCCACCCTGCTCGAGCCGTCTCGGGCCGCCGGCACCCCTTGCCCACCCCTTTCCCTCCAAACGCACTTCCTGGCTCCCAACTGCAAGGCGATCTGAACCAACCAATGGTTTGAGGGTTTGTTTGTTTAAGATGAGAAATAAAAAGCAAAATCTGCCCTGGAGTGGGGGGTGGGGGGTGGGGGTGCTGCTTTCTCTTGCAGTGGGTGAAAAGTCAGCCTTGGGAATATATAGGTTTTTTAGCCGGACGGGTGGTAGACTTGGCTTCTCCCTTATAAGGATACTGCAGCAGAAGGAGAAAGCTTGGGAGAGGGACCCTCAGGCCCGGGCCCTCGGTGGAGGCGCTGCTCTCCTGGCCTGTACTTGTCTCTCATTTTCAGCTCCCGACAGCGGTGGCTTTGATGTTGGGGAGCAATCGTGGCAGCAGGAAGCCCCAGGGAGGCTGCCAAGCTGGGGTGGGGTGGGGTGGGGAGCCAAGGGGCTTGGCAGGCTCCTGGATTGTGCAAAAAGGTTACCAAATGTATGAGGTTAGTTAGTGCACACACCCTAGTTGGCTGGTATTGTGTGTGTGTGTGAAAAATATGCTCTTGCTGCTTCAGGCCAACCTTCTCTCCTTCCGTCTCCACCCCCTTTTGGGGTCTTCCCTGCTCCAGTCCCACCAGCCATGCCTCGGATGGAATCTATTGTCTCTGGCTGCCCTTATGTTTGTCTCAATTCTGTTGGAGAATTTTGTGCCATGGGCTGGCTGGTCCCAGTGTGACACCAGATTCTTCAGCACACAGCTACCCAGGCTTCCAGAAGTGGGCCAACACTGCCCCTCCTTCTCTCTCTAAACTAAACTACCTGACTGTCTGGGACGTGGCCAAGCAGATGTAAGCAATTTGCACTGAATTCCAACCCAGTATCAGCGGCACAGTGAACACTTACTCTGTTGCTGCACTAGGCCTTGGAAAGGTATTGGAAGAGAGGTGGCCCAGGGGTGGCAAACCTGACCCCCAAATACTCCTCCTCCCCAGCTCCAGCTGTGGATCCAGAGCAGAGAGGTGATGAGGCCTCAGAACTGCAGCTCCTCCAGAGCCTGGCAGTCCCATCTGGGATTGTGTCCATGGAAAAATTAAGTCGAGGCACATTTTATAGCTCTGCCTGGCAGCTAGTGTCTGAGGAGATGGTGGCTCTGAGCCGGAGCCCTGGACTGAGGCTATGCCTGCCTCTCCTTTGGCCTGTGGGTGAGCCGAGGTTTGATTTTCGTGGTCTGAATTGACTGCTGAGTGTGCATGGGCGTGCGTGTCTGAATCTGATGAGCTCTCAGCCCTGGCCAGAGGGGAGCCTGTCCACTTCCCTCTCCCTGGAAGCATTGGTGAGGGAGGCCCAGGAGTGTGCGGGGGTGAGGAAGGCTCCCAGCTTTTCCCTGGGGTGCTCCTTTGGGCCTCCCCCGTGGCCTGGAATGCCTGTGGTCTTTGCCGTGACCTAGTGGCGCTCTGGCAGATACTCCACACCCTTGTGGGCCTGTGGTTCCCTCACCCCACCCGGGCCTGGCTCTTTGCAGGTGTCTCATGTCTGTGGCCCTTCAGCCTGGACAGCCCTGCTGGGGCTGGCAGGGAGAAAAATGAGGGGTCTTTGTTCCCTTTGGGGGTTTGTAACTGGCCATAAACTTCAGGCTCCTCGTGCTCCCAGGCTGTGAACTTGGACGTGGTAAGGTGGTGTAGTAGAGAAAATGGTGGGTGGATTCAGTGTCAGGAGGCCTGGCTTTAGTCCTGGTGTGACTTTCTTCCTAGCTGCATGAACCTGTCTAAGACTTAGTTTGCGTATCTGTAAAATGGAGGAAAAAATAATATCCTTGGCTCACAGGATTGTTTTAAGGAAGACATATACTGCTTACCCTGAACTGAATAAAATCATTTATGCAAAAGCACTCTGAAAACTGCAGAGTACTATACAAGTGTTGGTTATTCATCCTGAGTTTAGCCTCTAGTGACAAGAGAGGGAGAGCTGGCAGGGATGGGGGTGGGTGGGAGGAAAGGGATATGGAATAGAGAATGTTCCAGAACTTTTCCTTTGTGGCAAAGGGAAGAGTGACGTGAAAATACCAAGGTAACTATTCCTTGAGTATTTCTCTTTAAAAAAGGTTGAAAGGATGGGAAATGGGAGAGAAGGAAAGGCTGCTTAATGGTATTTGTAGGGAATCGAGGAGGGACATACTCCCCCCAAAGTCTGACTACTGTCTGTAGACAGGATAGTGCTGAGCTGGCAAATAATATAATAGCCAACACTTACTGATGTCACCCAGCTGGTAAATGACAGAGGAGGGATCTCACTCCAGACCCTGTGCTTATAACCTTGATGCCACTGTCAGGGACGTACTGGGTCTTGGGAGAAGAGAAAGGGACAGCAGAGTCGCACAATTCATTCATATTGGATTCCTTGACTTGAATGCCCATGAGATGTCACCAGACTAGGGTATACCTTAGATAATACACTTATTAAGGACAGGGGCCCAGGAGGACAGATTTCCTCCAGCCAGCCCCAGTCCAGCATAGCACCTCCTTAACTCCCAGTTGTTTGAGGGTCCAGGCACATGTGTGTGATTTCCTTGGGCTCCTGCCTCACTGGCCTTTCTCTGCTTCCTCATTCATATCCCTACCTTCAGGGTAAGAAGAAGACTAGGAATAATCAAATCAAGTAATTTTGCCACCTTCTCAGCAACTCTAATAAGAGGTTTGGGACTTGGGGGATCCAGGGAAAATTGAGGCAAATCTTTTGCTTTGCTTTATTTTGTGTCTGTTTTATAAAATGAAAGGAGACTATTCTTGCATTTCCTGTGATCACATAAAGTGTTAGAACTGGAAAGGACCTTGGAGATCATTTCCCTGAGAAGAAGTGACTCTCCCCAGGTCACCCGGTGACTAGCAATGCTGGAACTTTACACTGTGGGGTATGACCAGTGAAAGGACCTAACCTTCGAGTGTCGACCCTATCAGGGGCTTCATTGTTGGGAAATTCTCTTCTCTCAGAACATTGATGATGTAATTCACTCACCCCAAATCTCCTCCCGGTTAAAAAGATTTAGGATACAGAAAACACCATTTGTGCTTTGGGGCAGAGGCCCTCAAGGTGTAGAGAAGGAAGAGGAGAGAGGTTCTCAGTGGTCCTGAGGCAGAATGCAGAGCCTGTGGCTGAAGGGATCTTTAGCAATTCACTCCTTACCCTCCGTGAAACTTCCTGTAGAAAGTCTCACCCTGCAGAGGCTCCCGGATATTTCGAAGAGAAGCCACAGATCATTTGCCTCTTTGGAAACTGTTGTCCTTCCACCTTAACTTGATCATTCCTGCCACTTTCCTTCTTGAAAACATTGTTCAACTCCCTACTTCCTGGACCTTTCTCTCTTAACTCTAGCCAAACCTAGTCATCGTGAGACTAATCTCCTGGCAGTAGTTTCTTTTCTTCTCAGCAGTTCTTCCTACTATGCTTTGTGCCTCCTTCTAAGTCTCTGTCCCCGTGGGTCCTGTCCTGGAGGTTAGGTTCTGCTTCGTCTCCTCTCCCTATATCTTCCCCACAGTGGAGGTGGGTAGCAGGCATGAGAGCTGCTCCACACACGGGGCTGGTTCCCCGTGCCTGGGGCCTGGCTAAGCCAGGCTCACCAGGAATAAGCTTGTGTGGGGGCATCCTCTCCAGCCAAGTCTTTCTCTCTTTCTATCTTAGTCTAGTTGGTACCCTTGGCAGCAAACCAGAAGGCATAAGGGTGAGGGAAAAATAGAGAACCAAGGAAATTCCATTTTGAGGAAGTACTGCAGTTTGCCTTGCTAGGTAGAAGAAATAGATATGAGCTCTTCTTGTCTCAAGTCTCAGACTAATCTAGAACCCAGAGAAGAGTAATGATGAAGACCTTCCTCTATTGAGATATTTCTCAGAGCCCTGCTTTCTGAAGCAGAGTGTCTGTCACATCCTGACTTGCCATGCTGTTATGTCTTCTAAGGGTTAAAGTGACCAGTAGCATCAGTAGAGGGCATTTAATTCTGACCAAGAAAGGAGAGATCGTTTGCAAATTGGATGTTATGGGAAGCTAGGAGAATGCAACTATATTTTCCCAAAAATTTTATAGCCATGGATGTCAGATTTCTACTCTAGACTCAGGAAGACAGATTTCCTTTTTTTTTTGAGGAACACTGGCCCTGAGCTAACATCTGCCAATCCTCCTCTTTTTGCTGAGGAAGACTGGCCCTGGGCTAACATCCGTGCCCATCTTCCTCTACTTTATATGGGACGCCGCCACAGCATGGCTTGACAAGCAGTGCGTCTGTGCGCCCCCGGGATCTGAACCAGTGAACCCTGGGCGGCCGCAGCGGAGCGCGCGCACTTAACCGCTTGTGTCATCAGGTCGGCCCCTCCTTTTTTTTACTTAAAAGAAAAGATGGATACAGTTCCCTGACAAGAGACTTGGTTAAAGATAGAGTGGTTCCAAAGAGTTGGCAAATTCTCTGAAGTGCAATTTTGACCCTGCTGTTGCAGGTGGTCCCAACAATGAAGGCACAAAGGAGCCATGAGCAACAGTTCAGGTACTGAGAAAGGCAAGAACACGTGATGAGTAAGGATAGCCACGGGCGTGGAGTGTCTGTCTACTTGTAGCTTTTCAGACGTCATGATTTCCCCTCTCCCCAACTCTGGAGGACATGGGTGATGATGAAATCGTCTCTTTCCCCTTTACATTTGGGAGAACTGAGGTTTATTTTTTTATTTTTATTTTTTTGTGAGGAAGATCGGCCCTGAGCCAACATCTGCCAATCCTCCTCTTTTTGCTGAGCAAGAGTGGCCCTGGGCTAACATCCGTGCCCATCTTCCTCTACTTTATATGGGATGCCGCCACAGCATGGCTTGCCAAGCGGTGTGTCGGTGCGCGCCCGGGATCCCAACCGGTGAACCCCGGGCCACTGCAGCAGAGCATGCGCACTTAACCACTTGCACCACCGGGCCGGCCCCGGGAGAGCTGAGGTTTAGATTCAAACTGAGATTAAGAAACGTGCCTAAGGTTGTGCAGCTCATTAGAGAAGAGCCAAAGCTTGCACCCAAGAAGGGTGCCTCCAGAACTGGTGCTCCTGCGCTGTGCTGGGAAAACAGTATGAGCCAGCCCCAAGTTCTGAATGAGGGGGGGCCTCCCCAAGAGCTAGGCGGCAGCAGAAAGGGTTCTTAAAACCATCTGTGGAAGAAGATATGACCTCAAAGGAATACGAGTCTGTCAGATGATGTTTGAAAATAAGTTATTCAGGGCCGGTCTGGTGGTGTAGTGGTTAAGTTCGTGTGCTCTGCTTTGGCGGCCTGGGGTTCGCAGGTTTGGATCCCAGGCGTGGACCTACACACTGCTCATCAGGCCATGCTGTGGCAGCAACCCACATACAAAATAGAGGAAGATTGGCACAAATGGTAGCTCAGGGCCAATCTTCCTCACCAAAAAAAAAAAAAGAAGAAGAAGAAGAAAATAACTCATTCATTCATTTATTCATTCATTCAGCAAATGTGTTTTCAGTGTTTCCTAATGACTTTAGGTACTTTCATTGACTAGGACAGAGAGCCTCCCAAAACTCATTGTTGAGTAGAGGATACAGACCAGTAAGTAGGCTGTGGTGGGGGACGTTATGGCATGCTTTGAGAACTCCTAAGTGGGGCATTGGGGGTGGTCCGACTTCTTGAAGAAATTAAATGTTAGCTGAGATTTGAACAATGAGCAGGAACTGAGGGGGGATGGGGGATGGGGTGGGTGGTGAAAGACGTGAACTGAAAGTGATCTGATCTGGCCAGAGCCATTGAAGGAGTTTGTGTTTTCTCTTTATTTTTTTTTTTTAAATTTATTATTTATTTATTTATTTATTTTTATTTTATTATTTTTTTCCCCCAAAGCCCCAGTAGATAGTTGTATGTCAGAGTTGTATGTCAGAGTTGCACAGCCTTCTAGTTGCTGTAGGTGGGACGCGGCCTCATCGTGGCCGGAGAAGCAGTGCGTTGGCGCGCGCCCGGGATCCGAACCCGGGCCGCCAGCAGCGGAGCGCGTGCACTTAACTGCTAAGCCATGGGCCCGGCCCTGTGTTTTCTCTTTTATTCATCCGTTCATTCACTCGTTCTGCGCCAAGTGTTCACCAGGTGCCTGACGCCCTCCTCAGAGTACGGCGGTGAAGACGACACAAAATCCTGTCCTTCTGGAGTTTGTGTTCTGGGAGAACTTAGTTCACTAAGTATACATTAAACCAAGCTTCTTGGTTTAGAGTAGGGGGTGTACCTGAATAATCACCAGTATCAGCTTGAACATTTGGTAAAATGCTGTGTGCCTCGGTCTCCAGGGCAGGATGGGGAAAAGGCTGAATTTTGGCCTCAAATGAGTTTCGATTTAACTCTTGATTCTATCGCTTACTAGTTGTGTGACCTTGGGCAAATTACTGATTCCCTTTCCTATTTTCTAGTTTCCTCATTCATAAAATAAGGATAATAACATCCACACTTAAGGACTGTTGTGAGGATTAAACAAGACAGTACTTGGCACAAAATACTGGGCGGGGGGGGGGAGCGAGAAAGGCCTGTTTCCTTCCTTCTATTTCTGTGATGCTCATGTTCACTTAGCCTCCCTCTCTGCTCCCCCTCCGTCTCCCTTCTCCTCTTTCCCTTCCACCAAAACAAAGTGTGATACCCTGACTCCAGTCGCGACAGTGGACATATCCCTGGAGGTACTGCCTCAACAGACCCTGCAGTGGTGTTTGCATGCGTTGCTATGGAATTGCAGCAAGGTGCCTATGGAACGTTAGCTCTGAGATGCCTGCACGGATGGTCACACCCTGGCTGCACTCATCCAGCTGCAAACATGTTGGCTGATCCCCGCTGATCAGAATGGCCTGACTCTGCTACCCTGGTGGACGTGAGTGAGGGTCACATGGGCAAGGGCCCCAGGAGGATGGGGCTGGTGGGATGAGAGCGTGCCACACTGCACCCGTGGGCAGCTCCTCCACCCCTCTGCTGAGTGTCCCCCTTGCCGGGCACGGACTTGGGCTATGTCTTAGAGAGACCACTGTCTCCCTTGGGACCTTCCTGTGCAAAGTAGGGCATAAGTGATGGGAGAATGGCATCAGGGCGTGTACGGGGCAACGCCAAAGCCAGCTAACACGATTCCTTGCTCTACTGCCCCACCCCAGGTCACTTCCTACTTAGAAAGTAAGTCTGCTTACCCACTCCATACACAGAGATGCAAAATGGTTGTTTTAACGCCATCTAAGGCAGACGTGTTGTTCTTGTGCCCCAGATACCAGGGCCACCACTTTAATCCATCGTGTCACACACACAGCATCAGAGTGTTAGGAGACACTGAAGAGAAAAGAAGTAAGGAAGTTTGAAGGCGTTGGCCAGGGAAGGCTTCTGAGGCTCTTGAGTTGGGGTGGAAAGAGAAGAGAGAGAAAGCAGGAGGAAGAGAAGGGTGCCTCCAGCTGCACCCATGGCTTTGAGGCCCTAAGAGCCAGGTGGGGCAGGGAAATAGGGCATGGGGAGTCTACACCAGGCTGTGTGTGCAGAGGAGCGGGGACAAGTCTAGGGGTGACCAGGTTGAGGCGGGGGTCCTGGCTGGGATCCCCTGTGCTCTGGCACCATCAGGACCACTGCCCGCTGCCTGCTTCCCAGTCTAGGTATCCCCTTCCCTGTGGTTTGGGGATTCTGGACACTGAGAGGCCATCTCAGGGGGATCTCATTTCTCAGTTCCCCCTTAAGGCCCTGCATCCCAAATGGGGTTTCTCCTTTGACCTGGGCAAAATGGAATCCTTGGTCTCCTCCTGGGTCAATGTCCTTGGCTGACCCTGGAGCAGGATGTCCTTCCAGTCTGCTACCAGGAAGAGTGTAGAGGAACTGCATGGCTACTGGGGAAGGCCTGGTGGCCACCTGCGTCAGGCTGGGCAAACGATAGCCAAGGCCAGGGTTTGGAGGGGTCAGTGACCTAAAGGGACAAGCTGCCTGATGGACAGCACTGGGGGACTTGTGTTCTGGAGAGGGGCAGGAGATTCTTGGGCTCAGGAGCTGAGACCAGGGGAGGCCATGGAGAGGCAAGGCCTGCACCAGAGCGCCACCTGCCCCCTCTTCGTGGACCGTTCCTTCCTCACCACTTCCAGAATAGGTTGGGTTGTGCTCTCCTCTCCTCAGACTCTGCTTTTTAAATGCAAATGTCCCTAGGATGGACTGACACCTGGGCCTCTGACGCCCCTGTATAAATGAGTAGCCCCTCTGTAAATGAGTAGCCCCTGTGTAAATGAGTATCGGTTGTTTGGTGGTGGTTTGAGTGTTTTTTTCTGGGCTGAAAGATGAGAGCGGGTGCCCATTTCTTTTCCCACCCTGGTCTGTGGGGACCCCAGGGCTTCTCCACTCTGCCCTGACTTCGGAAACGACCAGCTGCCCCTGAGGCCTGCCAGATGGGCTCTTCTGTCCGGAGTCTCCTTCCCTGAATTCTCACCCCCTGGGTCTCTGGCCCGCCCCCAGCATGCTGGAATATAGACAGAATGAGGGCCTGCTGGGGAACGCTCAGAGCTGGTCCCTGGAGCTGAGAGGTCTCATTTTCCTGTTTCTTCCAGGGTCAACCTTCTGTCTACTTTTCACAGACTTCTTTGCCAGAGACACTAAGGTCGTGACCTCATGGCATCTAGGCCGGCGTCCTCTCCTGTCCTCTCCTCAGGGAGCTGATGAGGAGTGAGTGAGCTGGAGGTGTGCGTGGGGGGTGCAGGTGTGTGGGGAAGAGGATATGGGTGCTTGTGTTGGGTGTGGGAGTTGTGGGACGTATGTGGGGTATGGAGGTGTGTGCATGGGGGGAGGGTATGGGGTATGCGTGGAGTATGTGGGTTTACGTGTGGGGTGTGTGGGGGGGGAGAGGGAAGGTGAAGGGGTCTAGGGGGTGAGGGGGTATGTGCACAAGGAAAGGAGTAAGGGGGGTGAGGTAAACATGGACTGTGTGTGGGGTGCCTGGGGGAAGGTGTGGGGGTGTATGTAGTTTGTGTGATTACCATGGCTTTGAGTCCCTGAGAATGACTACAGTCTCTCAGGGATTTTCTTGATTTGAGGAGTTGGCACTAATTGAAGATATTCTCTATTACCAGACCATGTCTGGCTTGCTGGCTTAGGAACTGTGGTGGCAGAGGGACAGTGGGCAGGACCGTGGACAGTGGTGCAGATCCTCCCTACCTGGAGGGAGGGAAGGAGCCTGCCCTGGGCATGGTGTGGGGGCTGGTTTTCAGCTCCTCGGCATTCCCATGGACGGCTGGCTCGGCCTTTTTCTGCTTGACTTCCTTTTGCCCACCTCTGGGCCAAGCAGGTGGCTGTCAGCTGCCAGCAGCCCACTGCCCACACAGCCTGTCCCCGCCCACTGGCTCCTACGCCCAGGCTTACAGGCAGTCGCCCCACCCTTCCCACAGACAGCACCACCACATGGGGGCTGCTGGCCCCACTTTCTCTACTCTGTGTGTGTAGGATCATTCTGGGGACCAGTTCCCCAGTCCTTCTCCAGGGGCTCAGGCATCTCTGTGCCGAGTGTGTACCTGTTGGGAGAGAGCACAGGGCTGGGGCCAAGACTGCTTCTGCGTATCAGCACAATGCAGCCTCACTGTGTTGGGTCTGTGGACCCTTCCCAACTCTGCCACGGCTCCAGGGTGAGACCCAAGGCAAAGTCGCTGACCCTTAATGGGACTCACGCTACTCATCCCTAATGGACAGAGACATGGAGAAGAGAGAAAGAACCTTTCAGGTGACTGAAAGAGGTGCTATCGGAGAACAACCAAAGAATTGTTATAATTGAATGAACTGGAGACGCTCCCCAAACATCAAAGCATTGATCCCCGGCAAAGATGTCCTTCTTCTGGAGGATGGTCCCACTGGCATCATTCGGTGTACTCTGGAGAGTCTGATCCCTCTGCAATTGCCCTGAGATCCATTCCTGTCCCCTTGCCGTGGAGTTGGGCCATAATTTGAGGGTTCCTCCTTGCTCCTCGCAGACTCTGATGGGTTAGCCCCCCACAGCGTGTGAGGACTTGGGGAGTCAGGATCAGAGCAGTGGGGTGGCTTGATGCTGCCTCTCTTCTCTTCCCTTCAGCGAGTCCTCCAGGCAGAGCAGAGCCTTGCTAGTGCGTTCTCTCCTCGCTTTGGTGCCATGGCTGGCTGGGAACAGCTGTGAACTCCTTTCTGCATTCTGCCTAATGGGCTGGCCTCCTCCAGGGCGTTTTCCTAGCCCACACAGGAATCCTGGAGAACTGGATTCCAAAGGGCATGAACTGGGGAAGCTGGACTGGAGGTGACAGTCTGGGTCTTGCAGGAGCCCTGGGTTTGAAGGAAGCAAATGGCGCAGTGAAGCAAAGCTGAGGAGGGGCGGGCGGGTGTGGGAGGAGGGACTGAAGAGGGCTGCTGTGTCCTCATCTCCCACGGCACCCATTTTCTTACGGCCTCCTGCCACAGGGGCTCCTTTAGACTTCATGGGTCTGAGGCACCTTCAGAGACTTGGTTTCCAAGATGTTGCTGTTTGGAAACGTTGGAGTTGTTCTCCTGATGTTTCTAGGCTGGTGTCAGAGTTGTGTGTAGAGACGTTTCTTCCGGAGCCCCCTTGGCTGGAGGCCAAGGTTGGTGAGGGAAGGCCCTCCCGGGAGCTCCTCTCCCCCCCATCCTCCTGTCCCACCAGAGGAAGCTGGAAGAGTAATTCTTAACACCATGCTGCTCAGAACTGGCTGGTCTGGACTGGAAGGGGTGGTTCTTGGGGCTGCAGTGGCTGAGGGCGGAGGGGGAGGAAGCAGGAAGTGTGGACCAGACAGAGGAGATGTGGCTGCTCTGGCTCCTGCGATGGTTTCTGGGTTAGAGATCCCCACACTGCCAAGGCCTATCTTCCTTCTTTGCCAGAGGTTCCATTCAGCTGACTGCCAGCTCCTGGTCCCTGGTCCTGCCATATAACTTGCTGGCTCTAGGAAGGAAAGTTTTGAGAGAAGCTACGAGCTGCATCACGTCTTGTCTTCCATCCCTGACTTTCCTCCTACTCAGATTCCCGATCTGCAGGGGCTGTGATAGGAGCTGATCTCCAGGGATGCTGTGTGTGCATGTGTGAACAGAACCAACCAACTGCACAAGTGCTTTCTGAGTGGGATCAGGGACTCCAGGGCTCTGAATGCAACTCAACCTAACCGTGTCACCCAGCCTCCTAGCACCTGTCCCTCTGCTCTCCTGGGCCCCGGAGAACCCTCTACTAACTCTCGTGTGACCACTTTGGCCTCGCATTAGTGGAAAGTTCAGGGTAGGCCCGGCGAAGACAGAGAGGGAAGGTAAGTTCCAGCAGGAGAGACGGAAGCACGTGGGCCACTTTGGTTTGGCTAAGAGGACACTAGAGAGGGGCCATGTGAGTGGGGAGAAGACACAAGCAGGTATTTCTGTCTCCCCACGTTTGGAACTCACTGAGAGCCACCCTGAGAGAGGGAACGTACAACAGATAATGAAAAGACGTGCGTGTGATTCAGTGATGGGCCTGACATCAAAGAAGCCTGTAGATCTGTATAGAACCTGTAGGCTTTAAATAAGGAAGCAGGGGTCAGGTGCACGTCTATTTGAGGCAGGGAGCTGGCCCGTTTGACCTTCTTCTTTTGTTTTTGTGAGGAACATCAGTCCTGAGCTAACATCTGCCAATCCTCCTCTTTTTGCTGAGGAAGACCGGCCCTGAGCTACCATCCGTGCCCATCTTCCTCTACATTTATATGGGACACTGCCACAGCATGGCTTGACAAGCAGTGTGTCGGTGTGCGCCCGGGATCCAAACCGGCGAACCCCAGGCCACCGCAGCGGAGCGCGTGCGCTTAACCGCTTGCGCCACCGGGCCGGCCCCCCGCTTGACCTTCTTGATGCACTTTCCTGCTGGAGGAGTGGGATTCTGGCACAGGGCCTGCTGATCTTCCTTGTCAGAGCGGGGGCTGTGGAGGGGGAAGTGGAGCAGGGCAGCAGGTGTGGAGGTGAGGTGTGGGGATGGGTCCCTGACTGCAAAGCCAGTGGGGTTTTGGGTATGGATGGCTGTGGGTGTTGGGAGTGGATAGGGCAGGGCTCGTCTCTGAAGAGAAAACTCTGGAAGCCAAAGGGATTAAGTCAGTCCCTATGGCCTCTAACCCCTTGACCCTGTCTGTCCTGAGGGAAGGTGCTAAAGGTTCCTTCCTAGAGCAGTCCTAGAACTGAGTTTTCTTACCTTGGAAAAAACTGCTGGAAGGTGGGATGCCCAAGGGTGGGGGCTTGAGACCCTCCCTATTTTTCACCACCTTGCTTGATAGCTCTCCATTTTCCCTGCCCAGTGAAGATGGGCCAAGACATGCAGCACTTCCCTGCTTTGTGCCCCAAGGCGGGAATTGAATTATTTATGAGTGTGTCTATCGCCTTTGCTCCCTGGAATTGTGCCACAGTCATCTGAATTCTTCTAGGTCTAGCGTGGCGCCTGGCACGGAGCTGGTAGTCACCGCCCACTGGGACCCAATTCTGTGGCTCAGAATGTGGGGAGAAGATGACCCAGGCTCATTAGGCTGTCCCAAGCAGAGCAGCCCCGAAACAGTGCCCTTCAGTAAGAGAGCAGGGAGCCCTCTCCACCCGCAGCTAGTATCAGGGATGGCCCCTGGGGCTCTTCCCTCTCTGGCACGGGGACTAACCTCCAGCTCCCTTGGGGGAGTGCCCTCTCCTTTCTCTCCACCCTTTGACTCTGAACCACTGTGTGGCTCTGCCCTGACCCATGTCTTCCCCCGCCAGCCTCCAGCCATCTGTTGGCATCTGCGTGGACTGAGTTTGGTGCCTGGTGCTGCCTAGACCCTGGCACCGACCTGATTGGCCATAAGTGTGTCCTCTTTCTTCACCAGCTGACCGACTGGTGCTTTTTGGGGTCCCTTTCCCCAGTTCCCTGTTGTCCTCCTGGGAGTTCTGAAACCCTAGTCTGTGGGGTCAAACCTGGCTGCACATCTGAATTGCCTAAGGGGCTTTGAAACAGTCCAGGGACTCACCCTACTGAATCAGACCTTCCAGGAGAGGGGCCAGGAATTTGTATACTTGAAAAACTTCGCAGATGCCAGTTGCTAACATTCGAATGTGGACTCATCTGATACATATTATGTATTAGGTAATATTATTATATTATATTAATTACTATTATCTACAAATGTACTATATAATACATATTAGATAATAGTATTGTCCCAACATTAAATTTCGTGGGTGTGCTAATGGCATTGTGTTTATGTAGGAGAATGTCCTAGTTCTTGAGAGATTCAGGCTGAAGTATTTAGAGGTGAAGTGTTTGTATCTTACTTTCAGATGGTTAAGTAGAGAAAGAGAGAGTGCAAATGTGGGAAAATGTTAACACTTAGTGCATGCAAGTGGTGTAAGGAAACTGGCTGAAACGACCTTTCAGACGACTTCCATCTGCTCTCTGAGAGATGGATGCTAGAAGAGAACACAGCCAGGGCCACCGAGGGGCACTATTCCAGGGGGCACTATTCACATGGTTTTCTTTGTTGTGGTCAGGGGTTGTCATTCACATAGGGAACAATGTGTGGGTCCTCCCTGGCACCCTGGAGTTGTATGAGACAGTGATACTGGCCTCAGCCATCTCTTCCTGGATGGGCTGCACAGACCCAGGCCCTCATCCACCCCACCTCTTTCCTGGGACCTGGATGGCTATTTGCTTTTTTACAGAATCCCTAGTAGCTCTTGAGGACTAAGGGAATAAAGCAATTTCTAATTTGTCAACCCAGCAGAGGCTGGCAGAAAAGGAACTGAATTGGGGAAGGGGGGAGGCAGGAAACATGAGACTCTGATTCCTGAAATACTTTGTGTACCACCCCCCACTGCTCCCAGAAAATGAAATATGGGGCTTGAGTTCTTAGAAGGAAGCCAGCTCGCTCTGGCTGCAGGTTATTGAGCCTAGTTGCTCCTGCCTACCCTTCTTTCCCTCTCTGGATTTCCTCTGTGCCTGGCTGCTGCTCTGAACCTTTGCTTCACCTTAGGAAGTGGCTCTCCTGGTCCTGTGGGGCATGTTGCTTGTCCTGCCTCCTCACCACGGATCCCTCAGCATCACGATGAGTGAGCGCTGAGTCTTTTGGAAGGAGCAGCTGCGATGTGGCCCCAGGCGCGAGATCTGTCGCAAGATCTGTCAGCGGGCTGGGCCTCCTTCCTTGCTTGGCTGACAGACAGTCTGGTGGCCTCCTGGCCAGGAGCCCTGGGGATGGTGGTTAGAGAAGGGTCGCTCGATTTTGCTAGTCTGAGTTCCAGTCTGGGAAGAGCCTGAGGAGCCAGGCCTGCTGGATCACCCACGGGCCTGTCTTCCCTTTCCTCTCAGAGCTGGCAAGCAGCCTTAGCCCTGGGATTTGACTTTGGAATCCTCTGAGAAATTTGAAGGGAATCAACAGGTCGGAATCAAAGAATGCGAGAGCCGAAGGCACTTTGTGTGGTAGTCTTGTCCATCGCCCCCTCCCTCACAGATGCCAAACCTGGCCCCATTAGTTGAAACCCGGTCCTGTGTTTGAAGAACCCAAGCAAGGACACCACCTGCATCCTGATCACCCATCTCCACGTCTAAAACTTCTAACCACCGGAAAGCTCTGCCCTTGAGTCCCAGATCAAGTACATTTTTCTCAGTGGAAATGAGGTGAATTTGGACCTTGAAGAACTTAGTAGGGGTGACTGATCCATACACATTTAATTTTGAATAAAATATTCTGAGACTATGTTTTGTTTTTTGGTGAGGAAGATCCGTCCTGAGCTAACATCTGTTGCCAGTCTTCCTCCTTTTGCTGAGGAAGGTTGTCCCTGAGCTAACATCTGTGCCCATCTTCCTCTATTTTGTATATGGGACGCTGCCACAGCATAGCTTGATAAGCGCTGCGTAGGTCCGCACCCGGGATCCAAACCTGTGAACCCAAGGCCACTGAAGCAGAGCATGTGAACTTAACCACTACATCACCGGGCTGGCCCCTGAGACTATGTTTGAGATATGTACAGGTTGCTATTGGGAGCATAAGGAAGGGGCCCTTAGTTCAATCTGGGGGTTCAGAGAGGCTTCCTGAAGAACACAGTGTCTGAGCAAAGTCTGAGAAGGGTAAGTTGGAGTCACACAGGCAAGAGCGTTGGGAAGGGCATGCCCAGCAGAAGGAAGCCGTTGAACCAAGTCACAGAGGTATCAAATACATGGTAATTAGTGGTTGGAGATGAGCCTTGATAAAGAAGGCCTTGTAAAGGAATCAAATAGGGAGACTTTGAAGGGGTTTAAGCAGCAAGTGAGAAGATCAGATTTACACTTCAGCAAGAGCCCTCTAGCTGCTCTGTGGAGAAAGCCTTAAAGAGGGAGAGGTTTGTAGGAGGAGGACCTGTCAGAAGGCTATTGTAATCACCCAAGTGAGCAAAGATAAGGGTTTAATTAGGGCAGCAGCAGTTAGGATAGAAGGAAGAACTAGATTTGAGGAGCATTAAAGAGGAAAAGTTGTCAGGCCTTGGTGGTTGGCTATAGGGGTGAATGGAAGGAGGAATCCAGGATGACTGTAGGGTTTCTAGCTTGGGGGACTGGGTGGTGTCATTCACTGCAGTGGGGAGCTGTGGGGGCAGTGCGAGGAGAAGGTTGTGGGAAGGAAAGAAGGTGATAGTTCAGTTTTGGACGTTTGGGGTTTGACGTATGGGTGGGCCTAGAAACTTGAGAGGAGAGAGACACATTTGACCTCATCAACACATGAGTGTTATGGAAAGGAAACAGGAACAGATGAGATTGCCCAACAGAGGGTGTCGTGTTCACAGTGGGCTGAGAGTGGGATCCTGAGTCAACCCCAACGTTTCAGGGGTGGACAAAGGAAGAGGAGGACAGAGGAGGTAGAGAACAAGAAAAAATAGTGTCACGGAAGCCAGGGGGTAGAGAGTTTTATGGAAGGAGGGAATGGTCTGTAGAGCCCAATGCAGCAGCAATGTCCAGGCAGGTAGAAACGCCTGGAATTGAGTGGCCTTGTACTGGGGCAGTTTGAGGGGGATGTAGGGGCCAGAAGCCACATTACAGTGAGTTGAAGAGTAAATGGAAGGGAATTGGGAAGCATGTCCACTACTCTTGTGAAGCTCGGCTGGGAAGAGAGGAAGAACAGAGGGGTGTTACCTGGAGGACAAAAGTCAGGGAGAGGTGCTTAGGGCGTAGGTCTTCCTTTTGAAGGCTGGAAGAAGCTTGAACATGGGTATGTGCTGAAGAGAGAGACTCAGTTAAGGAGAAGAGGTGGAGATACAGGCAGGGGAGGGGAAATTTGTGGAGCATTGTCCTGGAGGAGATCCAGTGGACGGGGCCAGAGCACAGAGGTGTGTGCCTCAGCCTTCCCTTGAGACCACAACAGGAAAGGAGGCTACATACAAGTGTGGATAAGGCAGTGGGGAAGAGAGGCAGGAAGTTGAGACAGATTATTTCCAATGGCCTCAGTTTCCTCTTCACAATGGTGCCTGGCTAAGGTAAATCTTACTGCTCTGCTTATCGCCGCTCAGGGCTGGAAATACACAGTCATTCTCTGTATTAAAAGGCTCAAGCTCAGTCCAACTTTGAGCATCTGTCTAGTGTCTTCTATCTAAAGGACCTCCTTTTCCTAGGACCAATTTCTCAGCTCCAGGCATCTAAATTCTGAGTATCTCCATCTGCTCACCCAATTCCTTTGAATTTCAAATAGCAAGACTCTCTGTTACCGTCTGTGATAAAAACTAATCTATAAGAAGCTGTTGAAGGGTGGGGAAACTCAACCGGCAGAGAAATCAGCAGACAGCAGCTTCGTATGCCCTGAGGCTGGGCTTGGGCTATTCCATCTTTGGGAAGTACTTCCTAAGATTCACTTAGCCTTCAGGCCAGGGTTCTGCACCTGTGTGTGAGAGATGCCCCAGGTTCCTGGGAGGGCATGTCAGGTTAAGGGATACCCTTGTCTTAACTCCTTTTGGATATGATCAAATTTGCCACCCAAGAATCTATCTGAACCTTTTTCTTATTGATGTTTTCATCCTTCTAATCAGGAGGATTTAGATGCTTCATCTATGCATTTAGATGCATATGTTTGTTGAGTAGAGCAGTACAAGTGAATGAACAATTTTTTTTTTTTTTTTTTTTTTTGGTGAGGAGATTAGCCCTGAGCTAACATCCATTGCCAATCCTCCTCTTTTTGCTGAGGAAGATTGGCTCTGGGCTAACATCTGTGCCAATCTTCCTCTATTTTGTGTATGGGATGCCGCCTCAGCATGGCTTGATGAGCGGTGTGTAGGTTGGCGCCTGGGATCCAAACCCATGAACACCAAGCTGCCGAAGCAGAGTGCATGAACTTAACCACTACACCACCAGGCTGGCCCTGTGAATGAACAATTTTTGATAATTTTATGAAATTGTGACATTCTCAGCTGCTGGTGCTAAGGGTCAGACTATTTCACACTCACCTCCTCCATCCTAACCTGAAACACACACACAGACACAGACGCAGACACACACACGTCATGGTTCTCAGCTTTGGCTACACACTAGAATCTCCTGGGGAGTTTTAAAAATACCACTACCCTCCCGCAGACCAATTAAATCAGAATCTCTTGAGAGTACTTGGGCGTCAGTCCTTTTAAAAAGTTCCCTGGTGTTTCTTTTTTTTTTTTTTGAAAGATTTTATTTATTTATTTATTTTCCCCCCAAAGCCCCAGTAGACATACATCTACTGGATGTATGTCATAGCTGCACATCCTTCTAGTTGCTGTATGTGGAACGCAGCCTCAGCATGGCCGGAGAAGCAGTGTGTCGGTGCGCGCCCAGGATCCGAACCCGGGCCACCAGCAGCGGAGCACGCGCACTTAACTGCTAAGCCATGGGGCCAGCCCACCCCGGTGTTTCTGATGTCAGCCAGGGGGAGAACCGCTGGGCCAGGCTAACCTTGTCATCACAGCCGTTTGTTCAGTGGCTTTTTCATGTCATGGCTTCTAAAGAAAAGGATACCGACGCTGGCATGAATGAAGGGGGCTGCCTGCAGCCACAGGCAGCTGGCCTGGGGGTCCTCCTTGCCTGCCTGGCTTCCTGAGGGCCAAGGGGAAAAAAAATTCAGTATTTTGGCACACCTGTCATCCGTCAGGCACCCAGGTCTCACCTGGTGACAGGCTTTGTTTTATTGCTCGTATTGGTGTCTTTTGGGAGGATCTTAGTGCAATCTGAGTAATTATAAGATCTGTTTCATAAGGCTCTGTTGTAGTTTTCATTTATAGCTTTATTGAGCTATAATTGACATACAATAAACTGTACATATTTAAAGTGTACAGTTTGATAAGTTTTGACATATGTACCCTTGAAACCATTACCAGAATCAGGATAATGAACATATGCATCATCCCCAAAAGTTCCCTTATGCTCCTTTGTGATCCATCCCTCTTTCCACTCCTTCCCAGATAACCACTGATCTGCTTTCTGTCACTCTAGATTAGTTTTCATTTTCCAGAATTTTATGTAAATGGAGTCCTACATACTCATACTCTTTTGTCTGGCTTCTTTTACTCAGCATAGGTATTTTGAGATTCATCCATGTTATTGCATGTGTCAGTAATTCATTCATTTTTGTTGCTGAGTAGTGTTCAATTGTGTGAACATAACACATTTTTTTAATCTATTCACCTGTTGATGGACATTAGGGTTCTTTCCAGTTTTGGGGTGTTACAAATAAGGCTGCTATGAATATTCCTGTACAAGTCTTTGTGTGGACATATCTTTCATTTTTCTTAGGTGAGTAACTAGGAGTGAGATAGTTGAGTCACATGGTAGGTGGATGTTTACCTTTACAATAAGCTGCCTAACTATTTTCCAAAGCGGCTGTACCGTTTTACCCTCCCCACCAGCAGTGTATGAGAGCTGTCCTCTTTAAACTGGCTGAGGAACCCTTGTTTCTGTCTTTTTCTCTTGGCTGGTGCAAGGTGCCTCCTTCTGTCCTTGGGGTGTGTGTGGGAGAGGTGATGATGGGAATTAGGGACCAGAGACATGTATAGATGAATGGATGGGTTGATGGATGTAATAGATAGATAGATAAAGTTGTCTTGGTATCTCTTTTTTTCTCCACTTTTCTGTTTTTTTCCATCTGTTTTAGGCACTGAAGAAACAGGCAGTGGCCCAGATTATGTCACCTAAGTCAGATTATTAATACGTCTCTTTTTGTGACTGATTGATATTTTTACCCCTCACCTGCAGGTGCCCAGCCACCATGCCCCAAACCCTGCAGACCTGACATTGGCAGGAAGTAAAAGACTTCCTCATCTCCTCCATCCCCCATCCTCACCATGTCTTCGACTCAGGGCAATGGAGAACACTGGAAGTCCCTGGAGTCGGTGGGCATCAGCCGCAAAGAGCTGGCGATGGCCGAAGCCCTGCAGATGGAGTATGATGCTCTGTCCCAGCTCCGGCACGACAAGGAGGAAAGCAGAGCCAAGCAGCACACAGACCCCTCTCTCATCAGCTGGGATGAGCCTGTCCTAGACTTCTACAGGAAACCGGCAGGAAGGCGGAAGGACCTCAAGCTCTTACGCGGTCTTTCTGGCTCCGATCCTACCCTCAACTACAACTCGATCTCCCCACAAGAAGGGCCGCCCAACCACTCTACCTCCCAGGGTTCCCAGCCTGGCCCAGATCCCTGGCCTAAAGGCTCCCTGGCTGGAGACTATCTCTACATTTTTGATGGTTCGAATGGGGGGCTCTCTTTGTCCTCAGGACCCGGAGACATAGAGGGCTCTTCCAAGAAACTGTCCCCACCTCCTCTGCCTCCCCGAGTCTCTATCTGGGACACCCCTCCTCTGCCTCCCAGAAAGGGGTCCCCCTCATCCTCCAAGATCTCCCAGCCCAATGACATTAACACTTTTTCTTTGGTTGAACAACCTCCAGGCAAGTTGCTAGGGCATCGGATCCTAGAAGAGGAAGAAGAGCAGGGGGGTGGGAGTCCGGGGCACCTTCTCGGGTGTGTGGACTATGATGGTATCAACGATGCGATTACACGGCTTAACTTGAAGTCAACCTATGATGCAGAGATGTTGCGGGACACCAGCAGGGGCTGGAAGGAGGGCAGGGGGCCCCTGGACTTTGGCAAGGACACTCCTGGAAAACCCGTGGCCCGGAGCAAGACCATGCCCCCTCAGGTGCCCCCCCGCACCTATGCCTCTCGCTACGCCAACCGAAAAAATGCGACACCGGGCAAGAACCGCCGGATTTCTGCTGCTCCGGTGAGGACCTGGTGTTTCTCCTGTCCCCCTTGCCTTGTGTCCTTCAGAAACAGAATAGTCCTTCTTTCTTCTTTGCTGTTCCAGACCCAGATCTTCTCCCCTCTGCTTCTGTCATCAGGCCCCCGGGCCCTGGTCAGGGAGAGGAAGAGGGGTAGCAGTGGAGTTGGGGCTTCTTTTCAGGGCTGAGCTTTGTGTATCTTGGCCACTACAGCCCTTCTGGGGGCAGTGTTTGGAACCCCAGTTGCTAGTGTATGCCTACTTCGTGATGTAAGGACTGAACTGGGGTTGGGGGCTTGTTGTTGACTCTGTGGCCACACGGCCTTGTGGGCTGGAGCAAGTGGCTTCTGCTTTCTGACACTCTGCTCTGCCCAAAATGCTGCGTGGTGATGAGGCTCAGTCATAATATTAGCCTTTGTTTAGTCCCCGCTGAATACCAGACCTTGGTCCAGACCCCTCAACAACCCTGCGCGATGGTCTAAGGCATACCACTCTGTGTCTCTTATCCTGAAGCTTGCTTGTTCTCTCTCTGTCTCTCCCTCTGTGTTTCTCTCTCACTGTCTCCTTCTCTCTTTCTGTCTCTCCCTCTGTCTCTCTTTCTCTATCTCTTTCCCCCTGTCTCTGTCTTTCTCCCCCTCTGTCTCTCTCTCTCCCCCCTTGTGTGTGTGTGTCTTTCTCTCTGTTTCGCTCTCTCTCACTGTCTCTCTCTGCCTGTCTCTTTCTCTCCCCCTCTGTCTCTCTTACTCTCTCTCTTTCTGTCTCTCTCTCTCTCCCTGTCTCCCTCTCTGTCTCTCTCTCTTTTGTTGTGGTAAAATATATATAACATAAAATTTACCATCTTAACCAATTTTAAGTGTACAGTTCAGTGGCATTCAGTACATTCACATTCTTGTGCAACCGTCACCACCAGCCATATCTTTTCACAGTGAAAATATTTAGAAAATGTATGCAGTATGATGATAATAATTTTTCTTTTATCAGTTCATAGTATAAAATAGCAAAGTATCTACACAGAAGCACAGGGTGTGTTCCAGGGCAGCTTTGATCTTTTTTCTGGTTTCAAAAAGCATCAGCAGCACCTCCATGGGTGGGACCTGAAGGCCACTTTGTGTTACCCTTGGGCCCTGGGAACCTGGGCCCCAGAAGGAGTCAAGAGGCACCCCCATGGCTGATGACTGCTGTAGTCACAGCGTTCCACCTCCGTCCATTCCTGCTTCCTTCTTACTCATTGTCGAAGGGACACTGGGGCTTTCCCACCTTATGTCCCAGCGATTGGGATCCTTCACAACTCTGGAAAAGCCACGTGGTCCTTCCTTCCTGTGCTTCTGCTAAGAGAGTCCCCCAGAGTAGAATCAGCTCCTGGGATAAGTTACAACACTAGAGCTCAGGGCTTTTTAAAGGCCCTGCTCTGAGAGGTGGGGCTGCTCCCGCTATTTATAGGGACAGGGAGATTCCTGTTCCCAGCCCCGAGTTCCCTGCAGAGAGCTGGGCCTGCTCATGCCGAGTCAGGCCACCGTGGTAGGTGGTCACCTCTGTGGCTCCCTCTCTCTCCTGCTTCCCCCTACTCCTTCACCCTTCCCCCATCCCCTGTGTGTCATCAGAGTTCTGAGAGGGAGCTCGCTCTAGAGTCTCCTTGAAGAAGCTGGGGCGAAGCAGAAAGTTGTTGCCAGTTCTTAGCGGGGAAATGAGGCCTTGGTCTTCTCCACCTCAGCTCGGTGCAGGCGCTCATCCCCCCGGGAGCAGGGACCCCTCAGGCCCGCGGCCTATACCGCCGCCCCGGCTTCGCCGGGCTTCCAGCCGGAGGGACCCTCCTTATCCTAGGCCTGTGGAGCCAGCTCTGGAAATGGTTGGCTCCAAGTGTCAGCCTGGTACCCCCGCTGCCAGCCTCTGCCCAGCAGACTCCCCCAGCCAGCATCGGGTGATGCCACCAGGGCCTGCCAGCAGGTCACACGTAAGTGGCTTTTGTTTTCTTTCGGAGCCAGTGAGTGGTACTGAAAGGGCACGAAAATGGCCTCAGTAGCCACCCTGTTCTCTGCCCCCCTTGCCTTCCCTCCTCTCTCTCTCTCTCTCTCTGTCTCTCCCCCTCCCTTCCCCCCCCCATCATGCTCTCACCCTCACTTTTGTGGGTTAATTGCTGACAGTGGTACTATTGTTTTGACTGAGACACAAGCACGAGCTTGGCAGAGCTAGGGCCTCACATGCCAGCTGCCCCCACTGCGGCCCTCCCCTCTCTGCACCTCATCCATGCTCACCCAGGGGAGCAAGGCTCATGAGGGAGGATCACTCAGAGAAAACAATCTGGATATTTCAACGAGGAGCTCAGTTGCTGCCGTCCGCCCTGAGGGACCGGGAGGACGTGAGAACAGCCAGTGGGAGGATGAGAGATGAGGTGTTGTTGTGTGCACAGACCCGAGCTTGGCTCCCCGGAAGCAGCTGCTGGTACAGGCTGCTTTTACCGGATGCAGGCCAGCGCTCCAGTCGAGCTGCAGCTTCATTCCCTTGGGGTGGCCTCCCTGCGGCTCTGGGCAGGCCTGTCAGGCAGAAACCTGTCATGCACTAGCTCCCCGCTACTTCCTCCTTCCTAGGTTGGGCTGCAGGCCTTGTGTGAGGGCTTCTTTAGAACTCCTCATGGGTGACGGAAAGCAGCTCTGTGATGGGAGACGGTTTGAGGTCTTGTCTGAGAGAATGCCCACCACCACACACATGTTCCAGATAGGAGGTGGGGCCCAGCCAGGCTCCCTGGTGTTCCAGCTGTTCAAAACCAGAAGACTCGTGATCCGGGAGGAGCTAAGCCTTCCACCAGGTTCTCTCCTGCCAGAAAGCTACTTTGACACTTTCTTCCTCATCTAGCTTTGACTGAGAAGGCAGTGTGTCTGAGCCATTGCCTCCATCTAAGGGCCCTCAGGCTCTCTGCTTTGGGTCCCTGGGGCTTGCTGTGGTTGTTAAAGCATTTGCCCAGGGCCCAGCTTCCCTGGGGACTGTTTGGGCAGCCCACTTGCCCTGGCCTCAGTGGGGGGTGGGATGGGGGTGAGGAAGAGCTGCCTGCCCAGCTCCATGCCAGGCCTCTGGGAGCATCCACCAGAAAGCCGGCCCAGCGGCCTAGCACCGCTGTGCACTGCTCAGCCTGCTGCACTGAGCTTGTTAGGTGACACTCCCCCTCGGAAGGAGATGTGGCCACACTCTTGTCCATCCCACCCGGGCTTCCAGACTCAGCCCAGGCTCCAAGCCCTCCTTTTCCACTTGGGTCTTCGTCTCCTAGGACAGCAGATAAATATATTCCTGTATTTTCCATAGTTTCTTGTGGCCCTTTCACTGAATGTTGAATGCCTAGAAAGTCTTTCCTCGCAGAATTTGAGAGTTTAGATCTGGGAACAGCCTGTGGGAAGGGGATGCCACGAGAGAAGAGGCACTGAGTCAGCTGCTCTTCTCTTAAAGGTGGGCTCCCGGCCCCACGCCGTCGCCAATGGCCATGAGTTGTTTGAGGTCTCAGAGGAGAGAGATGAGGAAGTTGCTGCATTTTGCCACATGCTGGATATGTAAGAGTTAAAGAATGATAGGGGGTGGGAGCGTTGTGGGGGCTGGGGAGGAGGGTCACCCCTTCCAGAACTTTCTCTGGAAAGGAAGAAGAGCCATATTTAATAAATCTGAATTCATAGCTATGGGATGCTTCCTACAACAGGTGTTTGCTGGCTTTTTGAAATCTTAGAAGTTTCACATTTTTGACAAAATTTATGAAACCTCCATCTAACAAATTATCCCAATCACTTCAGGCTCAGTTGCCCTCAGGAACAAATGCACCCTAGATGGAGATAAGAGTGTTATCTGGAGCTAAAAGAGAAAGGAAATGGATTCAGAAACATTTCCTGTTGAACTTAGCCTGAAAAGCTTCATCCTTTTAGAACGATCTCTGCTGTCCAGCTCAACTGGGAAACATTTTGCAGCTGTAGCAAGTGTGTCAAGACACGGTTTTCCCAAGCTGCTTCCCCATGCCCCATCCTGGCCTGCAGACTTGGAGGGCTGGGCTGAGTGGGGACAGAGGGGCCCTGGGGCTTCAGGGCGGGGGAGGGTCCTAGCAGGCCTCTTCTCACTGCTCTCTTCTGAAGGCACAGCGAGGGCCCTTCTCCCTCTCTTCCTGCACAGCCTCCGATCTGGCTCTGACATCCGAGACTACTCCCTCACTGGATATGTCTGGAGTGCTGTCACTCCAAGCCCGGAGCATCTTGGGGATGAGGTCAACCTGAAGGTGACCGTGTTGTGTGACAGCCTGCGGGAGCCACTCACTTTTACCTGCAACTGTAAGTCAGTGGGGGGTGAGCATCCCTCGAGGTCCAGGCCGGGATGCTGTATCTTGGATTGTAGGATCTTTTGGTCTTGATTCCCACCCCACCTCGCGGGCCAGATGAGGAGCAGTGGTGAAGCCCCTTTGGGGGACTGGCTCTGGGGCCAGCTTTTTAGGTCCACAGTCACTTTCCATAACCCCAAAACTGTGTGTGTGCCTGCTTTATCTGGTTGGTGATGGGGCTAGAGGATGCTTAGCTGGGAATGGGGGATCAAGGTGGGCATGCTGAGCACTGCCCCAGCACCCCCAAATCATTGCTTCCCCTGCCCACCCCTTACAGGTTCCTCCACTGTTGACTTGCTCATCTACCAGACCCTGTGCTACACCCATGACGAGCTGAAGGATGTGGACGTGGGTGACTTTGTGCTAAAGCCCTGTGGGCTGGAGGAGTTCCTGCAGAAGTGAGTGAACCGGTGGTGGAGACAGCGGGGTAGGAGGTAGCACCTGCCTTCTGGGTAGTAGGATTGTGAGGGGGCTTCCTAGGGGTGCTGCTGGGGCCCAGGCTGAAGCTAGCAGTTCCACCCCAATCCCACAGTCCTGCTTTCTGGGCATACTCGCAGCCACGTAGCACTTTCCCCAGGAGCTCCATCTTCCAGCGGGGTTGGCCCGCTTTCTGAGCCAAACCTGCTGTGGAAAGAGCTTGGAGATGGGATTAGGCAAAGAATAGGTCCTGTCTGCTTGCAGACTTCTGCATGTGGAGAGATGTGTGTAAGGGGGTGAGGGGACTGTGTGGGGTGGTTTCTCCTGCACTAGATTATGTGTGGTGTCGTTATGGCCAGGGGCAGGAGGACTGGGCAGAAGTGCCCTTGTGAACCTGGGGGAGAAATCACGGTTGCTCTCTCCTCCCCCTTCCCCTGCCAACAAGCCTTTCCCTGCTGGCATGAGCAGCTGGTTAACTTCCTCTCCATCCAGCACCCTCTGCAGTACGCAGCCTCACCAGAAAGTCTGATGTGGACCAGCTGCTGCAATCTCCGTCCACTGCCCTGAGGCTCTGGGCTGCTGAGGGGAGGGAGGATCGCACCCCTCGGGTGGTACAGCTGGGTGCAGGCTGTGGAATCAGCCAGAGGGCAGCAGATAGGGAAATAAAGAGATCTGCTTCTTCCCCTAAGCTTCCCGTTGCCTATGCCCACTACCCTGGCTACTTGGAGAAAGCAGGCTGCCAAGAGGGGACGGCGAGGCCTACATCTTGGTTCGTAGGAGTGCCTGACAAGTGCAGCCACGTGCTTTTTCTCTTACATCCAGGTCCAGATGCAAGGATGGTTGATCCATGGCTAGAGCAGTTCTTGGCTGGTTTCTTTAACCTTCAGGATATTGTGGGCCCTTCCTAGCCTCTGTGCCCTCAACTCTAGGAGCGCTGCTCAGATGTGTTTCGTGCATCTCGCTTTCCCCTGGAGGAATGAGAAGGGGCCTTAGACTCAGGGTCTCGCGGCAGAGAGCGCCCTGGGCAGCCTGCCACTGTCGTGAGGGAGCAAGGGCATAGTGGGTCACAGCAATATGGCTGGTTTGGGTTGTGGCTTGCCTACTTGTGAAACCCTGACCCTCAGTTTCTTCTGTAAAATGTAGTGAGGATTAAATGTGAGAATGACCCAATGAGCAATCAATCCATATTAGTAGGGTAGGACCGGTCCAAAGAGAGGAACGCATGGGGATCCAGCTCAGATGGATACTGCCATTTCCCTCGCAGCTACCCTAAGTCACTGGGCCCCGAATCCAGAGGTGATAGACAAGCTGTCAGGTCCCCACTTCCGGCCCAGACCAGGTGGAGTGTTCAGGGTGCGGGGGACAGGATCAATGGTCCTGGGGCATGCCTCTCCCACTCTTCCTTGCGCACACATAGGCAGGCCTTCCACAGAGGAGGTCAGGCAAGTCCCCAAGGAGCTGTGTCCCTGACTCAGTCTAGGAGCCCCCATCTCGTGCCCCCCCTGAGGCTCTTCTCTTCCCACCCACCCAACAGAAAAGCCTAGATCCCTGAGCACAAGGCTGCTGCCTTGGAGTGAGGGTGGAAAGGACCCTCTGGGGGTTCCAGAAAGCTGCTCGCTCCCAAGGAAGCCCTGTGGTTTCCTCCCCTAGCCCAGCAGGAGGGGCCGATGCTGAGGGGGCGTGGTGGGTCCAGGATGCAGGCTGCTCTCGATAAGGACCTTGAGACAGTCCCAGGGGAGGGCTGGGTTTCCTGCCACCTCCCCCAACCCTCCACACTCTTCCTTCCTCCCAGGCACTCCCACTAGGCCCACCCCATATTCTAGCCTCTCCACTCCCCAGGTTTTGGCTGCAGCTCAGTCTTAGCAGATGGGGGCCTAGATCAGAGGCTTGACACCTCAGGATGTGGAGAACCCCCTTAAAGCCTACCGGGACCTGGACTGGCCTGGGACCCGGCTACCTCTGTTGGCTTCTGCACATACCCCTTCGCTTCCCTTCACTCCTCTCCTCTCCCCTCCATTTCTAGCCTAGATTCCCAGCTCTGCTGAGGAAGGAAGTCCCTTTCCGGCTTCTGTTACCCAGCTGCTGGGACCCAGCCCAGGCCTGCAAGGCTGGCCTGGAGGAGGGGCTCACCCTGCCCTTCTCCTGTGTTTCCTCTCTGACTAAGGTGCTATTTGGGAGGGAGGAAGAGGCTGGATCACAGAGGGACTCCCTAGGTCTCCTTCTCCAAAACTGGGGTGGGGGGACCTCATGTGTTGGCGCTGAACAGCGGGAATAGCATGCAGGTGGGTGTTGTCAGGAGTCTGTGGAGGGTTTATATGGTCATCCACAGTCAGGGAGAGGAGAAGCAGAACTGGGATGGGCTTGGGGATAACAGAGCTGGAATCTTGTGGGTTTAGGGCTTTGAGGCTTTGCTTGACCTCAGCACCCAGTTGGTAACGGTGAAGGTGGAAGACGTAGGACCCCAGGGGAGAGTTTCACTCCTGAGCCCCACGCCCGAGCTTGAGTGAAGGCTGACTTCCAACGTGTCCCATACACCACAGCCAAGAATGGACTTTAAACACTGCCCCGGAGAAGTCCCTCTGTTCCCCACACCCTCCAGAAATTCCCTCCCCTGGGGTGAACCAGTGATAATGACACAGGTAATAGATACCTAGGAAAGTCGATGTTTGGACAGACCAACAGTGAAATGTACTAGGTGGCTTTTCCTTTTTTTTTTGTGAGGAAGATAAGCCCTGAGCTAACATCCATGCCAATTCTCCTCTTTTTGCTGAGGAAGAATGGCCCTGGGCTAACATCTGTGCCTATCTTCCTCTACTTTATGTGGGACACCGCCACAGCATGGCCTGACAAACGGTGCATCGGTGCGTGCCCGGGATCCGAACCTGGGCCGCCAGCAGTGGAGCGGCCGCACTTAACTGCTACGCCACGGGGCCGGCCCCTAGGTGGCTTTTCTTTAGACAGATCTCTGTTCTTCCCTTATGCTCTACCATGACATTTTCCAGAAGCCAAGGTGGGGGAGCTCAGTGCAGGTACCCTGTGTCACCCCCTCGCCCCGTCCTCCTGTCTCTCTCCGCCCAAGCTCAGGTATGCAGCCCCTTCCCACATTAGTCCCAAGGATGCTAATGCTGTTGTCCCCCCACCCCACCAGCAAGCACGCCCTCGGCAGCCATGAGTACATTCAGTACTGCCGCAAGTTTGACATCGACATTCGGCTACAGCTGATGGAGCAGAAAGCCGTCCGCAGTGACCTGGCCCGGACGGTTCGTGTCGGGGGAGGTTAATGGCTGCACGGGGATGGGAGTGTGGAGTGGGCAGAGGGTGATATAGAATACTTATTCAATGGCATAGGGTGGGAGTGCTGGGCTGAGACAAAGGCACACCTCTCTCTAAATAGGGTACTTTTTACACAGGTGAATGATGACCAGAGCCCCTCTACCTTGAACTACCTCATCCATCTGCAAGAGAGGCCAGTCAAACAGACCATCAGCAGGTGAGAGTGGGTGCCATCTTGGATATAGGCCAAGCAGGAACTGTATGCAGACCCCACAGATACCCTGGCTGGCCTTTGTGTCAGGGCCCCAGGAGTCTTACAGGTGTTGGGGGTGGGGGTCCACGAGTCTTACGGGGAAGATCCCCACTCCCGGGCATGTTCTCTCTCTTCCCTCTAGTACTTTGCCATCCTTCTCCAAGTGAGAGGTGGTGAAGTAGAAAGGACTCGCCCCCTTCATGGGACATATGGAAAGAGTGGGACCCCCTTTAAACCAGAGCCTGATTCCTGAGCTGTGGAGAGGGAGTGAGAGAATGGGTCTCCCAGTACACTGGGTCTGTCCTGACTTCTCCTATGACTTTTCCCTGTCCCCACCTCCCCAGGCAGGCCCTAAGTCTCCTGTTCGACACTTACCACAATGAGGTGGATGCCTTCCTGCTGGCAGATGTGAGTACAAATCCCTGGGCTGGCCCAGCTGCCCTGAGCTCTACCCGCCCTCTCCCCCAGTCCTCCTGGGATCAGCCAGCCCTAAAGGGATTGGAGTAAAGACACTGAAAATCTATCAGCAGAGCACTTATTTTCATTCCCCTAGCTCATGGGTGAACCAAGACTGCTGACTGTTGGGCAGCTGGCAAGTGTGTAGAGAGGGGTTCTGCTCCTCTGTAGAAGTAGGGTAGGAACTGTGCCCTGATCTTTGTCTCTGGAGTAGAGTGTCTCCAAAGCTAGGGGATGTAGCGTTGTCGCCCCAGCTGCTGTACTTGAGAGTGCGTTGGGGTGTGCACCCTGTGAGCCATGCCCAGGAACCGCTCGTTTGAGAGGTTCTGACGTGCTCGGGTCACAGGTGGAAAACTGTCAGAAAGTGGAGAGTCTCGAATGTGGAGAGGGGCCAGGATTCACGTGGATTTTAAAGGCTTAAAATCATGAGAATAAACATTTGCCCCAAATGTCATCAAGCTAAGGAAAATCAGACAGTGATCTTTAGGAGGAATCCCTGTCTCATTGATCCAGTTCATAGTGGTCATGGACTCTTCCCTTTGGGGAGTTCTGCATTAAATTTCAAGTTCAACCCTCTACCACTGCCAGAATCCCCTCCAGTAGCCTCCGCTCAAACATTTACAGTGACAAGGGGCACTTCTGAACACCTCTTCTGCGCTAGTCTGGCCCTATGTCAGTGGCTGCTGTGGGTAGAGAGGCATGAGGATTGTCTTAGCCTCAGGGAGCTTGTGTTCCTGCTAGAAAAATGGCTTCATAAAGCTATTAGTAGGCAGAACAGGGTGGTAATGAGTTAATCGAGCGCTCTGGGAGAGGGAGAGGGACAGATGGCCAGGAAGGCTGTGGGAAGGAGGTTGGATTTTAGCTGGTCCATGATTTGAATTTATAGAGGTAATCAGAGCAGGGCAGGTGAGGGAATTCCAAATGGGAAGACTCCAGGGACCAGTGTGCGGAGGAGAGCGGATGGTGCGGCCGTGCCTGGAACTGAGATAAGCTTCGTCTGGAAACTGGGTGGAAGCAGGAGAAGTAAGCCTGCGAGGGCAAGTGGAGTCCCAGGGTGGTCTCTGGCCTCCTTGTTGTTCCCTGTGGATTGATTTTCCTAACACCGCCTGTCTCTAGGGAGACCTGTGTCTGTGTAGTAGGAGCAGACTGGCTGGGAAGGGAGGCTGAGGATAAGGGGCAGGTCAGGGAGGATGGCTGGAGCTGGAAGAATTGGGGAATGTGGGCAGGGCCCGCTTAATTCAATAGGAGCGATTGTTTGCTGGGGCTGGATGTTGAAAATCAAGCATGGATTCCACTAGTTACTCCTGAGGGTCACGAGCCCCTACTCCTCCCAGCCAGTTCCTTCAACACTGTGGGCGCTGGGAGCCGAGAGCGCTAGCCTGCCGGCCTCACTGTGCTGCCTCCCGCAGGGGGACTTCCCGCTGAAGGCTGACAGGGTGGTCCAGTCTGTCAAGGCCATCTGCAACGCCCTAGCCGCCGTGGAAACTCCAGAGATCACCAGTGCTCTCAACCACCTGCCCCCCTGCCCTTCCCGCATGCAGCCTAAGATTCAGAAGGTAACGAGCAGGGCGGAGAACTAGCCTGGGGAAGGAGGAGACGAATATTCACAGGTGACCGAATGGTTACCTCTGACTAGATGTCCACTCACTAAAAGGCGCTTCTCTCCGCCTCCATCTTTTATGTGTGAAGAGTTTAACCACAAGAGTTCTTGGGAAATGGGTGCCAAGTGTGGCCCCTCTTCCTGAGAATGAGGATGGGCTGGGGTCTGCCCCTTGGGACTAATTGCTGGGAGCCCAGGCCAGCAAGGCTTTATTGACAGTCGCTGAGGCAATGCCTGGCAGTTTGCATGTCCAGCAGAGGGCAAAACCAAAATCTCCCCCAAGCCAGGGGCTCTGGGACTCCACAGTGGGGGCTGTGTGCTGTGCAGACAGGGCCAGCACCATGGGCGCTGTGGTCTGTAGTGGAGAGGCCTGAGGCTTGGCTTGTCTCATTTGGGTGGACACGATGATTTTATCCTCGGTCTGCCTCACTCTGTCCGCCACACGGATCTGGTAAAAACCATTCCTCTATCCTCCCTGGGGGATCTCTGCTCCTCAAATTTCAGCCCTTTCTGGACCAGATGAGCACAGCTGTGAAAAGCCCTTCTTCCAGCTCTGACGGAAAAGGCCGTGGCCCTGATGCTCCCCTCCCTCTCCTTTTTCCCCACAGGATCCCACTGTCTTGGCTGTGAGGGAAAACCGAGGTAAGGGAACTGCTCTCCATCTTTATCTAGTAGGGGCAGCTGAGGACTGTGGACTCTGCCCGGATTCCTTTTTCTCCCTGGCCTCCTTGATTTATGGGTGCATGTCTGCCTGTGTGTGTGTGTGTGTGTTTTCCTATAGGAGGTGTGGACACAGCTGGAGAGCACATTTCTTTCCACAAAATGTTTTCTCATTACTTTTACTGGTTATTCCTGTGGTGCCCCTGGGAGATGGTGATGTGGTGGTAGAAGGAGGCGGGGGCGTGGGTAGTGAGGCAAAGTGAGCCCTGGGTTCCAGATGGGAAAACTCTTACTTGGGGAGGCTATGATTATTCTCCAGATGGCTCATAACCCCTGTGTTTCCAATTTAGGATGGGTCTGGGGAGAAGCTGATAAAGAATTTTTCACTAGGATTCCCCCTTGAGGCTTTCAAGCAGAACTTGGCCCTACAAAGCCCATATTTCTGGGATTCTTGGTCATTGAGTCCCAGTCTTTTGGATTTCATGGACCAAGAAAATGTCCCCAAAAGTATTATTTTGGGGACCAACATAGAAATTGTCAGCTTTTATTTTGCCAAGCAATGATTTTTTTAAAGTGACAATTATTATTCCCACTATTTCCAAAAAGAAAAGACATTTAAATGTCTTTATTTAGTGTTAACACTAAATAAGAAGCAATACATAAAAATAAGGACAACGTTTAAAATTGAAAATCTACCATTTTATGAGAAGCTCATGACACGCTCCTGCTTTTTTCTCATTTTACCACTTTACATTTACATTTAATGGTGAACTCTGCTCCAGCTATGAGAAACCGACTGGCATTTGGGGACTGCTGTCCTAGGTGTCCCATCCTGGTCAGTGCCATGGTAACAAGACGGCGCTTGTTGAGGCCTCACAACTTTTCCTCCTGACCACTTCCTTTCACAGAGAAGGTCGTGGAAGCCCTGACGGCTGCCATCTTGGACTTGGTGGAGCTGTACTGCAACACGTTCAATGCAGACTTCCAGACAGCGGTGCATGGGAGCCGCAAGCATGATCTCATCCAGGAGGCCTGCCATTTCTCCACGCCCCTGGCCTTCACTGTCTGTGCCGCCCACCGCATCCCCATCACCTGGGCTACCAGGTGAGCCCAGGGCTGAATGGCCTCTAGGGAGTGAGCTGCGTTTGACTTTCAGATGGCTTTGCCTGTCCGCATGTGACCTCACTGTCCTAAGTTTAGGATCTGTGGCATTGTGGTGCACAGGGGCTGAGCGGGTGAGCCAAGTGCTTGAGGGGAACGTGGGCTGAGACATCCCAGAGAGAGAGGGTCCTCTAGGAGGTGAGAAGAGGCAGCAGCGGTCAGTCCTGCCTTCCCTCTCAGTGCTGGCTCCATCGGCATCCCTGCCCCCTCCCATCCAAGGCCAGCTGATGGAGACATGGCGACAGATGGTGGCTTCCCAGATCGAGTGCCTGCCCCACGGCCAGTGACTGCACTCCCCTGCAGACGCACAACAGGACGGGGCGGGGAGGTGGGAGATGACCCTTTGTCTGGAGTCCTGAAGCATGCAGGGGTGGGCGGAGGGGGACGTTCATTTGGTAATCCCCGGCTCCTCTGCAGGGTTCTGCAGGGTCCCGGCATGCGGCATCTAAGGCCTGCGGGAGCAGGCATGCGGCTCCACCCCCGCGCCTTCCGGACCCCCTCCCCCTCCCTTCCTCTCCCTCTTTGTTCCTCACTTAATGTATTCCTCTGGGCAATTGGCAGAGAACAAAGGAGGCAGCCTGGGAAACCAGGGCCTTCTCTGACCTCTCTGTCAGGCACCTGTCACGAGCCACAGGGACCCCCCATGTGTTGGCATTCATGTCGGCATATGTCGTTTTCCTCCCCAACCCGTCTCACCTGCGCATGCGCTTGCGCGTTCGGCGCCCGATGGGCTGGAGCTGACTGCGAGGAGGCGGCTGCGTGGCTGGTTTCCGATAAGGAAGGCGGAAAAGCTGTGGGCCCAGCATGGAGCCTGAAACTGGGCAGAGGGATCCAGATTGAATTGCTTCCCCCGGAGCACACTTATGCAAATCCAATTTGGCTGTCCTGTCCGGTGACCCCATATTACGGTGCCCGGAGACCAGAGGAGTTTTTCCAGGGGAAATGGAGTTTGGCATAGGTTGGGTGACTGGGTTGAGGTTTGGGAGCTGAGTGTCCTGACCTGCCCCCTTTCTCTTGTAGCTATGAAGATTTCTACCTCTCCTGCTCCCTCAGCCATGGCGGCAAGGAGCTCTGCAGCCCCCAGCAGACCGGAAGGGCTCACTTCTCCAAGTACCTCTTCCACCTCATCATCTGGGACCAGCAGTAAGCCCTCCCCCAGGCTCCAGTGCCTGGCCGCTGCAGACCCTCCCACACTCCGACTAGGGGCACAGCCGGGCTTAAACCAGCCTCCCTCACTAACCCTAACCAGATAAGTCATTCAGCCTCTCCAGTCTCCACTTCCCTAACTTGTAAATGGGGACAAGTATGATTTCTACCTCTCAAGTTGTTCTGAGGCTCCAATGAGATGTATTCGTAAAGGCTCATTGTAAACCGTAAGGGCCACATAAATGTTAGTTGTTAGTTTTAATAATAATTCGTTGTTTTGATCCTGTCTCCCTTAAAAGGTTTAACTAGTGTGAGGGATTCTCATCCTCTCCCTTCTTACCAGAGTTTCTATAGAATATGGAGAGAGGGCTGTGTTTTCTTCCGTGCAGATGGAGGAGGGAAGGGTGTCCAGAGGAAAGGCAATGGGCTTGGAGTCACAGGAGAGGGGTTTCTCAGGCAGGGAGGAGGTTCAGGGCTGCAGCCAATGTTCTGGTTATCCTGACAGACCCCGGCTGAAGGTCCATGGGGGAGGTTTTGGAATGCCAGATATACTCGAGGACTGGGGAGAAGCGGGCCTTGGCTGGTTCTAAGGGTTATGGTTGCAATTAGAAAGTACTCTCCTTTTCCTCCAGATGTGAAGCTAGAAGCCCCTTCTTGGGTGAAAAGAAAGAGGTCAGGACCAGCTCCCTCTCCTGTCTGCTCCGGGGTCAGCTGATTCTCGCTCACTGCAGCAGTGCAGGGATCAGCTAACTCTCAAAATAGGCCCAGCAGCCGCACTCTGCCACCTCTAGCCAAGCCTCGGCCAGCCGGCATGTCTGCTGGCTGCTGGCGGGGCCCTAATTATAGCTGCAGGCCCCCCAGGGTAGCGGCAGCTGGGATAGAGGCAGGCTCTGCCAGTCTGTGGCAGGAGGGAGGAAGTGCCTCACTTAGGTGGCGATTTCCCTGGAGGAGTGAGGGGCAGCTGCTTTATCATGAAACTGCTAACCTTGGGGGTGGTCGCCCTCCCTCTGTGCCCTCTGGCATAGAAGCTGCTGGCCCTGGACTGGGCAGGAGGGTGTGACAGTGTGGACTTTGGCCCAGGGACAGCTTCCCTGAAAGGTAATGTGGGTCCTCCCTCTCCTTCCACAGCTCCCCTCCCCTCTCTACCTCACTGCACCCCAGCTCCTTATCCTGAACTTGGAGGGAGTGGCTTGGTGTGGTTCACGCAGAGGAGAGAACATCTGGGCTTGGGTAGTGGCAAGACTTACGGGTCTCAGTGCTTTTGGCCCTGCTGGTCTGCTTTCTCTCGGGTTCCTGGCAGAGAACGTGCCACTGCTGCTTCCTGGTTGCTTTCAGCGGCAGGAAGTTGGGGAGGGGTGGGGATTGTTCCATGGAAAAGGATTGTCAAAAAGAGCAGCTTCTTGGTGACCCTCTGCAGAAATCCTAAAACAAGGGAAGGCACATGGCTTACAGTATGGGGCACGTAGTCACCCAAACGCCAGGACGGCTCTGGCAGCGAGTTCTGCCGGGTCACCACGGGTAGCCTCAGAATCGGAGTGTTTGCCTCACTCGACTGAGAGGCTGCAAAAACACCATCCTGTGCTTCTGGGAGCACCCAGTGGAGTTTGCCTACAGTTTGGGACCTGTCTTGGTTCTGCAGGAAGGCTTCCACAGGGAGCACATCTGATATCCTGAGGGGGAGGTCAAGTTCTTAGCCTCCAGTTGACTTCTTGGGCTACCTGTCCCTTGAAGCCACAAGGGCCACACCTCCTGATTTGATTTCCTGTCCTCCCTAGGATCTGCTTCCCTGTGCAGGTGAACTGGCTGCCTCGGGAGACCCTGCTGTGTGCCACTCTCTGTGCAGTGCCTGTCCCCCCACCTGGCAGCTCCTCGGAGACCAATAAGCAGCGGCGGGTGCCTGAAGCCCTGGGCTGGGTCACTACCCCACTCTTCAACTTCAGGCAGTACGTGGGCCCCAGGGCGGCAGCTTCTTGGCCCTGGAAGGGAAGGAGGAGGCTCGAGGGGCGGGGCTGCTGTACTGGTTAGTGTCCCTCCGGAGGGTTGGCCATGTGGGGCTCATCAACAGAGTCCAGAGGGTGCCAGCCCTGGTAGAGGGGACCAAGGCACGGGACGAGAGACCAGGATGATTGATGTAACCAACAACTACTGGGCAGGACTGGTGGCACAGGCCTGTTGGCGAGGAGCATGGGAATGCAATGCGTGGGTAACATGCCCTCTGCTCTTGTCATTGGGAGGACCTTGAGGTCACCTGGTCCAGCTCTCTACCTCATGAAGGCATCCCTGCTACCAGGTCATCCAGACCAGAGTGTGGTTAGCTCAGAAAGTCTTCCTGGAGGGGGCGGGCTTTTACAGGACTTGGAAGAAGGAACAGGCCATGGTCTAAGGGGAGAATGAGAGAGAGAGAAGCTGGGGGGTGGCTTCCAGCAGAAAAGGCAGATTTTTGGATGGGGGAGCAGGAGGAAAGCCATCTCCTTAGCCATTGGGTTTGTTGGCTCATTCCACCTTCCATGCTTCTTAGAGTCCTGACCTGTGGCCGGAAGCTTCTGGGCTTATGGCCAGCAACACAGGAAAACCCCAGTGCCCGTTGGAGTGCGCCTAACTTCCACCAGCCGGATAGCGTCATCCTGCAGGTAAGACCCCAACCCACCCATCAAGACCACTCTGGAGTCAGCTCCAAGTCTCCCCTGAGGTTTGGGCTGGGACTTTGGGCATGGAATGATGATGTGACTGAAGCAACAGGTTGAATATGGTTACACCTGGAGTGGGAGGGCAAATTCTGTGGAATCTACGTCCCATCTGCTGGAGGCGAACTTGGATTTCAGGGAGCCTGAAGCAATGTCTGAGACCTTCCCCATCCAGGGCCCAGCTCCTCGGAGTCCCTTGTATTGAACTCTCATTACTAAGGCTGATAAAATCTGAGCCGTGCCCTCTAGGGGCCAAGGGGAAGCCTTCCTGTAGCCAGTCACTCCGTGCTGTAGCGGGCTGGACCCATTCTCTGGGGAGAGGAGGAGGAGCTGCTCAGTCCAAGGTCTAGTTACAGGTTTCTGGCTCCTGTTTCTTGTGGCTATGAAATGCTTTGGTGTGGAATATGGAATGTCAAAGTGGATACAGAATGAAATGGAATGATATAGAATGAAAGCTCCGAGAGGCAGACGTTTTTATGGGTCTTATTTACTCCACTATGCCCAGGCCTAGAACAGTGCTTGGTACACATTAGGGTTCAGTAAACATTTGCTGAATGAGGGAACATGGAACTCCTTTTGAGGACTGGCTTACTCAGCTCTGATACCCATTTTAGGAGGGTGCCCATCTGGCAGCCTAGAGCTAGGGGACTGAGTATCGCAGGCTTCAGAGTTGGTAGGCCCTCCCTGGCGTGTGGCCCCACCTCCCTTCAGGCAGCAGTGCCCCCCAGGACCGCACTGGAGGCTCCCAGTGGCTCCGCCTGGTGACACTTCTGTTGAGTCCTGGCCTGCGGCCATCTGCTCACCTGGGCGCGTCTTCACCCAACTCCTCCTCTCTTGCCCACTTTTTTCTCTCTCTCTTTGTTCCCTTCTCATCTTTTGCTCGAAGTTACAGCTGGAAGGGACTTTAGCGATCACTGAGTCCAACTGGGTTATTTTAGAGACAAAGAACCCAGTGAGGGGGAGGGAGGGGAGCAGGGAAAAAGGCAGGAATGCCGGCATGTGACAGAGAAGCTGGAGGCCCAGTTGGTGGCAGCCATCACTCACCTGCCTGTTCTCTCTCCTGGCTTCTCTGACACCGTCCCCCAGATTGACTTCCCCACCTCGGCCTTCGACATCAAGTTCACCAGCCCCCCTGGAGACAAATTCAGCCCCCGCTATGAGTTTGGCAGCCTCCGGGAGGAAGACCAGCGCGTGCTTAAAAACATCATGCGGAAGGAGTCCCTGTACTGGTGAGGCCCGGGGCATCCCCTAGGTGTGGCTCAGACCCCCACTAAGTCTGCCGCATTCTAGCTGACCTTCTCTTACCTGCCAGGTCCAGGTCCCTGGCCTTCTGCTTTGGGAGTAGAGGTGGGATGGGGTGGGCATTGCCACCTAGGCAGGACGTGGTGGAGAGAGGGCTCTGCTGAGGATAGCCCCCAGGCCTTTTTTCTTGAGCTGACACTAGGCCAAGTGGAGAGGTCAGGCTCGGGATTAGATCTGGGAATGCCTCTCCCCTCACTGGGGACTTGGCCCAGACTTGGCTTGCCAGGAGGACCAGAGCTTTGCCCCACACCCCAGACAAGCTGTCTACTACTTACTGTCCACTGGGGCAGCTGGCTGCCATCCTCACCACCCTGCCCCCACCTCTTGCCCCTTCCACACCCACAGCTTTTGCATTTCTTTGGCCCTGTCACTTTCCAAAAGGGGTCGGGCAAGCTGGCAGCTCTCAGGGGTAAGCGAGTCCAAGCTGATCTCACCCTTGGCTGCTTCCTCACCAGGACTGGAGAAGGGTGGGTGAGGAACTGGGAGCTGGCGGAGCTGGTGGGCTCTGGGCTCCTCCCTGCCTGCTCTCTTTGTGTATCTCTCTGGCTCCTGCAGGGCCCTGCGCATGTGGTAGGTGGGGGAAACGAGAGACAGGGCTCATGTCTCCATCATGTCCCACCCAGGGCAGCCAGAGTAGCTGAGTGACTGCAGACCTCCCCTGCCCCGGCTCCTCTGCTGACCGCTTGCTTCATTAGCCTCTCAGCTCCCTTCTCCTATTAGACGCCTGATCTCAGGCAAGACCTAGTTAGCTGCAGGTCTTTTAAAACCTCCAGCTGGCCCCAGGAAGCCCCAGGAGGTCTCAGCTGCCCAGACCCTGACCTGTGAGGACCACTGCCCTCTGGTGGCTCTACTTGGGAGTGGTGCCCTAAGGGCATCCTCAGGAAGGGTAGTGAATTTGTGCCCTTGGCCCCAGCATTCTGCCTTGGTCTGCGATGTCCCTGAGTCAGGACTGAAGATGAGATTTGGGCCCTGGTTTCGAAACTTTGCTTCACACATCACAGTCGTCTAGGGATCTTTTAAAAATGCCGATGACTGGCTTCCCCAGATGCTCTGACTTAATTGGTACTGGATGTGGCCTGGGCAAGGGGATTTTACACAGCTCCTCAGGGGACTGTACTGTGCAGCCGAGTTTGGGAACTATTGGTTTGGAGAGAGACTAGCCTTCTCTTGGACAGCAGGTACCCTGTTCTCTGGCTGACTACTCTCTCTCACCTCCCCCCACACCCGCAGGCTCACTGATGCTGACAAGAAGCGCCTGTGGGAGAAGCGCTATTATTGCCACTCGGAGGTGAGCTCGCTCCCCCTGGTGCTCGCCAGCGCCCCCAGCTGGGAGTGGGCGTGCCTGCCCGACACCTATGCTCTCCTGAAGCAGTGGACGCACATGAACCACCAGGATGCCCTGGGGCTCCTGCATGCCACGTGAGTTGTGACACCACCGGTCTGGTCCCCCCGAAAGCCGGGCTGGCACTGCCTCCACTGACCTGAGCCCGCCATGGGGAGCCTGGTCAAGTGGGCTTGGAAAGGCAGAGCTTTTCCACTTCTCCTTGTTTGCTTTTGCTTTTTCTCCTTTTCCCCTAACATTATATAGTGAACATCCATGTACCCGCCACCTAGATTCTGCCTATTACATTTGCTGTCTTGCTCTGTCACGTGTCCACCTACCACCCAGCTTCCTTGTATGCATTTTGAAGTAAATTGCAGACAGCATAACTCCCTCCTAAACGCTTTCGCATGCACATCATTAACTAGAGCTCAATGTTTGTTTACGTTTTTTTCTTTTGGGGCAAAACTTGCATAGCAGGGAATGCCAAGCCTTCTCGTACTGTGTTGACTGTTGACAGGTGCACACACCCGTGTGACCCAGACCTCATCACCAAGTTCTGCGTGAACAGTCCTCTCCTCCCTCTTTCCTCTGAAGGGCTCTCTGGGGACATAGGCTCCCAGTCTAGAGCCCTGGGCTGCCTTTACTAGATGGTACCCACGATTCCTGGCTTCTTTCTCACCACTCTCAGTATTAAAATGGACCCAATCCATGTGTCTTGCCTTCAGGACTTTTTGAGGCAACGGTTTTGCTAATCTCTGCTAAACTAATGCTGCCAAGGTATACCGGCTGATATAAAATCCCGTGACTCTCTGTTACTTGCCTGGCAAGCTTTGCGTTAAAGGATAGTACCAAGACACAGTAATGCTTTAACCCTCACGGGGGCTCTTTGGTGATGGGAATTTCTGGCACAACACCCACTCTGACCATGGGCCAGGGCCATTCTCAAGGGTTGCTGTCTGGTTGCTTAGGATTATTCTAGTGGCTTTGGCAGATTCTGGGAGTCGTTGCCTTTCCTCCGTCCGTGCTTCTGAAGCCCGGTGTGGGGTGCGTGCTCACTCCTGTGCTCAGAGCCTGTGGCTGGGCCGTTAGTCCTGGGCTCTGTCTTGCAGCTTCCCGGACCAGGAGGTGCGCCGCATGGCTGTGCAGTGGATCGGCTCGCTCTCAGATGCCGAGCTGCTTGACTACTTGCCCCAGCTCGTACAGGTGGGTGGACTGGCCTTCCCTCCAGTTTTCAGGGTCCCACCCCAAGCCCACAAGTCAGTCTGCATTCCGCCCTTAGAACCCAGGGTCCCCAGGGGCTAGTAGTCGGTGTAGGTTACAGGCAGGCAGTAGAGCCTCACATCTGCTCTCTCCTAAACAGGCCCTGAAGTATGAGTGCTACCTGGACAGCCCCTTGGTGCGCTTCCTCCTGAAACGAGCTGTCTCTGACTTGAGGGTGACTCACTACTTTTTCTGGTAACACTCTGTGCCACAAGATGGGAGGTTCCCCGGGAGTGTTTGACTCTGCGGCTTGTGAGGGTGGGGAGCTGAGCCGCCTGGGCTCCAGCATGTTGCTGACTTGCCACGAGGCCTTGGACTAGCACCTTTTCCTTGGGGGGTCTCCACGGTGAGCATCATCCCTGGTCCCCTCCACCTGCACACAGCAGAAATATGAAGGAAAAACTAGATGCAGAGGAGCTTTGAGCTCTCCTTAAAGACAGAATGGGACAGACTGGAATACGGACAAGTACCTCTGTATAAGCTAAGCACACAGAGTCTATTTTCCCTCCCAAGTTTGGGCTGGATTTTCCAGGGAGCTGGAGCTGGGTCTGATCCCTTACCCCCCAACACACACCCTTGCCTGGGATCCTCTGAGGTCCTGGCTCCCTGCTCCCTCTGCCTTGCAGGTTGCTGAAGGACGGCCTCAAGGACTCTCAGTTCAGCATCCGCTACCAGTATCTGCTGGCAGCCTTGTTGTGCTGCTGTGGCAAGGGGCTGAGAGAGGAGTTTAACCGCCAGTGCTGGCTTGTCAACGTCCTGGCCAAGCTGGCCCAGCAGGTCCGGGAGGCCGCCCCGTCTGCACGGCAGGTGAGCGGGGCGAGGCTGCTTCGATCCATTTCTGCTCCTGGCTTCTGCAGCTAGTCTTTTATTTATTTATTTTTTTTGTGAGGAAGATCAGCCCTGAGCTAACATCCGTGCTAATACCCCTCTTTTTGCTGAGGAAGACCGGCTCTGAGCTAACATCTATTGCCAATCCTCCTCCTTTTTTTTTTTTTCCCCCAAAGCCCCAGTAGATAGTTGTACATCGTAGTTGCACATCCTGCTAGTTGCTGTATGTGGGACACGGCCTCAGCATGGCCAGAGAAGCGGTGCGTCGGTGCGCGCCCGGGATCCGAACCCGGGCCGCCAGTAGCGGAGCACGCGCACTTAACCGCTAAGCCATGGGGCCGGCCCTGCAGCTAGTCTTTAACTCCTGGGCATCCTGACCAGCAGGAGGGCGCTTGACCATCTCTGGTTTAAGGGCTGGAAGGAGGTGACTCTGTCACTAACCTGGAATTGACAGTCACCTGGCTGGATACAGACCATGGGTGTGTTTTGTTTGACAGGCAAAATGTTAAAATTTTCACTGAACTATTTGCCTTAAAGGCTAGGCACAGTCATGTAAGTTGTTCACTGCACTAGAGTAACAGTCAGAAGGGGCAAGTATGGACTGAAATCCTGTTGCACTTTGTTCACTTGCTGTGAGCCGTGGTCAGCGCTGCGGCCCACTGGAGGGCACCTTCATCTGTTTGCACAAAGGGGCTGCATCAGGCCAGCAGTGCTCCTTGTTGCTATATTTAAAAATTGGGAGATCTTAAAGTCCAGATTGTTGACTTTTCTTGACAGCAGCCTGAGCAGCATCTCCCCCTGGAGACACAGCCTGCCCTCTCAGTTCACTAGGGCCTGCTTCACGCTGTTCTGTCATCCACCTAGCCTCTCTGGGTCTGGGCTTGCTGCCCAGGTGCTGTCCCAGGCTAGTGTCTGGGGGGAGTGGTTGTCCTTCGTTGCGGGCTCCTTCTCAAGTGGTTGTCTTCATACTGGGCGGCCACCTCTGGGAGAGGCTGGTTCTGAGTGGAGCTTATGGGTGTCCCACCTTACCCCACTCCCCTTCTCCGCTCCCTCTCAGGGGATCCTCCGCACGGGCCTGGAGGAGGTGAGGCAGTTCTTTGCCCTCAATGGCTCCTGCCGCCTGCCGCTCAGCCCCAGCTTGCTGGTGAAGGGCATCGTGCCCAGGGTGAGTGACTGGGGGGTTTGGGGCTCTGGGAGTGGGAGGGCTCAGTGGAGGCAAGGTCCTCACTGCCCTGGTTATTGAGAGAGATGAGGAAGAAAGGCATATCTGGGGCCTCTTCCCAACCCTGACACATATGGACTTTGGCCTGACAGCTGTGCAGGCTGGAGCAGTTGGGCTGGGGGCTGGGTAGGTTGGGGTTGAAGTCCGGGCTGGTGATGATGATCGCAGCTCTTGCCTGTCACCTGCCGAGCAGCCTCTCTGCGTCCGACACTGGCTAAGTGCTTTACGCTCTTATCACGTTTCATCCTCACAACTCTTATGAAGTCGGTATTGTTGTGAGACCCATTTACAGCGGCGTCAACTGAGGTAGCGATAACTTATCAGAAGTCACACAACTAGTGAGCTGTGTGCAGAATGAACTGAAGGGCTGAGGGATCAGGTACTGGAGCTGAGGTCGTGACCAGCTGGACAGGATGACGGCAGTGGGGAGGGGAGGAAAGAATATGGGCTCTTGAGAAGCCTGGGAGAGACAGTGAGCAGCTGGGCCGGCAGCAGCTTGACACAGGTGGAGAGGCCATGCCTTCCAGGCCGTGGGCCGGCCTGACCCTGGTACCACCCTCTCCATCGTGGCAGGACTGTTCCTACTTCAGCTCCAACGCTGTCCCCCTCAAGCTCTCCTTCCAAAATGTGGACCCGCTGGGTGAGAACATCCGTGTCATCTTCAAGGTGAGGACACTTCACTCAAGCCTGGTGGGATGAAGGTGGTAGAGAGAAGGGGAGGAGGGAGCCTGAGGGTGGCAGACGCAGCCCCGGGCAGTTCTCTTCCCGCTATTCCACAACGCCATTTTACTGTGTGAAAGACAACAGGTCGAAAAGGAAATAGACTAACTCTGCATGGCCCCAGAGGGCTAGGAACAGAGTGTGGGAGGGGTAGGGAGGCAAAGGACAGCTCAGTACATGGAAGCACTTTCTAGGAAGCAGACCTACCCCAACAATGGCATGGATAAGGTGGTGATCTGCTTGTCCCTGGGGGTATTCAAGCAGAGGCTAAATGACTACATGACAGCCATGTTGAAGAGGAAATTAAGATATCAGGTGTGGGTTGGGCTAGATGAACCCTGAGGTCCTTTCTAACTGATACATCCATGATTCCGAGAAGTAAATGATAGTCTCAGAGCATATACTCTAGTGGGGGGAGTGAAATGCTTGTACGTGACTTAGTAACTTAGACGTTTGCTGTGCGTACACTCCAAATCCAAGGTATAAGTGCTCACGTTTGAAACAGGCTTGATGGTCATGAGGGCTGCATGAAGAAGAGAAAGCTGAATTCAATGCAGATGGGGCTGTGGGGTTGAGAGAAGAGCCAGAACACCACATGGGCACAATGTGGTTACTGGCCCACCTCTGCCTGTTTGATGTGGTGTGAGCTGAGTAAGCGGTCAGAGGTGCCAGGTGGGAGACAGGGCCATCCCCTGTCACTGGAGTTTGGGCCCAGGTTGCCCTCCTAGGAGATGTGGGAGCCGGGGGAGGCAGTGGAGGTGGGTTCTGGTCACTGTCTTCCTCCATGCAGTGCGGGGACGACCTTCGCCAGGACATGCTAACCCTGCAGATGATTCGTATCATGAGCAAGATCTGGGTCCAGGAGGGGCTGGACATGCGCATGGTCATTTTCCGCTGCTTCTCCACTGGCCGGGGGAGAGGTAAGTCGGGAGTGGGCGGGGGCTGCGAATAGGCAGCTGGTATGGAGGACACCCTTGCTTACTGCCCTCTGCCCATTCCCTGACATGAGCTGTATACTTCTCCAAAAAAGTGAAAACCGCAAGAGTATTTCATTAGAAGCTGTAGCATGGCATTAAAAGAAGGCAGGCAAGGGAGACTGTTATAAAATAAAACAGACTTGGAGACATAACAACAAACATACTGTGTAGACTTGGGATCCTGATTCAGACAAACCAACTGTAAAAAGATATTTTTTGAGACAATGGGGGAAATTTAAGTATAGACTGGGTTAGATTAGATCAGATCAAAGAATGACTGTTAATTTTTCAGATGTGATAATGGCATGATGGGTATGTCCTTGCTAGTTGTCCTTGAAATAATCAGAGTGAAATGACATGTCTGGGATTTGCTTTAAAATATCCTAGCCAGGGGGGAAAGCAAGGTTGACTGAATGAAATAGAGGAAACAAGATTAGCAAAATGTTGATAATTTTTGAAATTAGGTGATGGTTATGTGTGAATTCATGATACCGTCCTCTTTATTCTTACGTGTATTTGAAAATTCCCATAGTAAAAGTTAAAAACTAAAAAGGAGCAGCAGTTGTGAATGCGGGAGACCAAGCACCCCCATTGTGGGATAGGAGGCCTGGGCAGTGGCCTTCCTTTCTCCCCTTGTCCTTTTCCCTTATTATTGGGCTATGTCCACATGTCCTAGAGCTGGATTTGGACGGAGGCATCCATCAAAGCTCTTGTAGTCGTCTCCCGACAGTCCCCTCTCTCTGCTCTGGAGTGACCCCATTGCCTCCTCTCCCAGGGATGGTGGAGATGATCCCCAACGCCGAGACCCTGCGCAAGATCCAGGTGGAGCATGGGGTGACCGGCTCCTTCAAGGACCGGCCCCTGGCCGACTGGCTGCAGAAACACAACCCTGGGGAGGAGGAGTACGAGAAGGTAGGATGGGGGCGAGGCTGGGCTGGGCCAGGCCTGACGCTGCACATTGCTGCGTTTCCACAGGCCTGCATGTACGCGAAGACAACTCAGCCGTGTTGGGAGGAAAGAAACACTCCTTGGTTGACTAGTGCCTCCAAATGCGTAGGGGTGGGTCAAGTGTGTTGTCAGCAGACTGAGAAAATCCCTTGGTATCTGACAACAGGAGACCTTCATTGAGTTCCCCTGGCAGGTTGAGTTTTGGAGGAGGGGGACCAATGTTTGAGAACCTGCCTGGTATCCCTTCTAATTGTGGATCCTGTTCAGTTTCTTCTGTGCCCTCAGAGGGGTTCAGGGGTCTTTTGAAGAACAAGAGTTGGTTGGAACAGACTTTAGAGATCATTTTAATTTAACTCCTCTTTTCATAGTGAATGAAGAATCACTCATTTGTGCCTAGTTATGGAGCTGGTTTGTGGCAAGGCTGTAACTGGAAGCCAGGATTGGAGCTAGATAAGAGCTGGAGATGACAGAGAAGGGGCTGACCTGGTCCTCGGGTGGAGCTATACTGAGTGGTAGGACCTTGGTGGCCTGCTGTGGTCCATGGCTGGCCTAGTCTCTGGGTTAATTAAGTTTAGGGGAGAGAACAATTCACAATATCCAAACTCATAAGAGACTGAGTATAAGCCAGAATGCTAATTTATATAATTTAACTTCCAAGGAGATCCAAATACTAATTTATATTGATCAATGCATTTTATCCCTGAGGGAAAACCTACGTGGACAGCTAAATCATAATCAGAATGTAGTTTAGTGAACATCTAATTAGATGATCTTAAATAGCCTCAAATGTTTGCATTCCCCAGGGTTTAGTACCCGGCCTGCTGTGCTCTCTTTGCATTCTTCTTGTGCCAGCTCCTCATCTCTTATTACTTTAACTACCACCCATTTGCTGATGCCTTCCACAGCCATTCTTCTAGCCCCCTCCACTCCCTCGAGCTGTGTACTCTACAGCCACCTGCTTGCCGGCTGTCTCTTGTGCTTCACCTGTACTCACACTCAGTACAGTCGTGTGCCACTGAACGATGGGGAGATGTTCAGAAAAATGCGTCGGTAGGTGATTTCGTTGTTGTGTGAACATCGTAGAGTGCACTTACACAAACCTAGATGGTGTAGCCTTCTACACACCTAGGCTACACGGCACTAATCTTACGGGACCTCCATCATCTGTGCAGTCTGTCGTTGACAGAAACGTCGTTACGCAGTGCGTGACTGTATAGGCAAAACTAAGCTTTCTGTCTCTCCTTCTCTTCAAACGTGCTTTTTGTGTGTTTCCTATCAGTAAATGGTAAGACTCTGTGCAGTCACTCAAGACAGAGCCGTGCTTCCTTCGGCCTTACCTCTGCTGTACCCAGCCCTGTTGATTCTTCTTCCCAAATCTCTCAAATCTGTCCTTTTCTTTCAGCTATTTCCTGTCTGTCCCCTGAACCACTGTAATGCTTCTTCTCTTTCCACTGCCATCCTCTGCTTGATTTCAAAGTTTTTTAATAAAGTACAGACCACTCATGTCACTGCTTTTCTCTGAGTTCTTCAAAGGCTCCCTATGTCCTAAAAGATAAGTCCACCATCCATAGCACTGCATGCAAGGGCTTTTGTAACCCAGCCCTGCCTCCCCTGTAGTCTCATCACTGCACCTTCTATCTCATGATAACTTACGCTTCAGCCTAGCGGGCTACTTGCATTTCCTTGATAACTTTAGACGATAGTATTCCTTTTGCCTGGAAAGCCATTTCTTCCATTTCCCATCCCTCAAAACCCACCCCCTCCACGTTGCAAACTTCAAGTCCTCTACCCCTGGAGAGGAGTAGTATGGATTCTTTCCTCCCTCCCGCCCACCCCGAATGCTAGTTATACTAACATGTATTTTTCAGGTGTTAAACAGCCACCATGCAGAGGCACCGTGCTTGGTGCTGGAATTATGGTTACTTCCTGCCAGTGTAATAAAGGGTCAAAATATATCTGATAGAAGTATGTACAGCAAGAGTACACACATACACAGAAACTAGCTCTGCTCCTTTGTGTTTAATATCAACCGTTCAAAGATAGCTTCTCAGTTCTTCTAGCCTTTCTGCTGGAATAACGCTGGTAGTTTCTTATGATAATTTCCAGTAGGAAAGAACTAGAGATATTTATCTCTTGGTAAAGAGAGAATCCCACATCCTACCAGTGAAACCCCTTAAACCAGGGGGCTCCTTTGTACGGTGAGACCTCCTGTCGGAGAGCAGCTAACATTCTGCGTAACTTAGGTGACGAGGCTTCAGGCAGTTACATGGGCACACAGCTGTTCTGTGAGTCAAAATAGGATGCATTTCAGGTGGAAAGAATAGCTGTAACAGGAAGACAGGTTGATGGAAATGAAGGTGAAGACTGGAGTTGATGGGTTATACTCCTTAGTGTGTGGCTTCTTTTCATTCATTTATTTGCCTTCCAGAGAAATCGTCTTTCTCTTCCAGGAGGTGCATTCTCTGATTTCTTCACAAACTTTCTATTCTTGGTTTCCTATGGATTAGTCATCTGGTTTAATCTGACAAGTAACTGGGGGCATTCTGTGTGTAGCTAGTTTTGAAATAGGCCTTGTGGACAGCCAAGAAGCTTCTGGGAGAGAAGATCCTAGACCCCGGGGGAGTGAAAAGACTAAGCAGTGAGTGAATGGTGGTGGCGCTGGGGCTGTAGGGCTCAATGAGGGAGGAGTCAGTGTGAACTGGGAAGGTCTAGGACTCAGGAAGGTCCATGGAGGATGGGTGGAAATGTGCAGAGGAGGCAGTGAAGGCATTCACTCTGCATCTGGGAAGCTTTCTGTCATTCCCAGCTTTGTACATTCCTAGTTGGCTGTGGCAGTTGTTGCCCTCTGCTGACGAGTCTTTCTTGAGTTCTTGGGAAGTCCATAAAGCTCACAAAGAGGATTTAGAGGGTGAAAGGTGTCCACTTACTAATTCCATTTGTTTTTACTTCCTGGAAAGACAGATAAGGGGACAGATGTTGACCAGATAAAACAAGGTAGATGTATCCCCTCACCTGTCCCCTCCTGCTGTAAACTCAGAAATATCTCTAACACATCTTACCAACTAGACATGTCTGATTTTCAAGTGTACAACACTCCCTAGAAGAGGTAAGCTGCCTCAGCTCTTCTTTGGAGTGAAGTGACTTTAGTTAGATTAGCATTTCGCTGTTACCAAGAACACTGGGCATGGGAGTTGTCTTTGGGGCAGGGAGCAGGATGGAAGAATTCTGAGCTGGGTCAGGAAGGGACCCTAACTCGGCTGCCTCAGTGCTGTGCTTGCGTTAAGACAGTCACAACCAGTTGGGAAGGTTGAAGACGTGAGTCTTCCCATCTGTTAAGGTCTCTTCAGTTTGGGCTGGTCAAGTCTCGGCTCCGAGATGAGTTCACTGTCTTTTCCAACCAATCTTCCAGGGAGAAAGAAAGGCACAGAGGAAGGCAAGTTGCAGATAAAGTGGTGGAGGTGCACATAGAAGCCTTCCATCTCCTTATACCCCATAAGATACAAGAAGCGTTTCTGTGCATCAGTGTGTATGTTAGTACGTGATGGAGGCTCAACAGGCAGACGTGAGGTGCTGCTGGGGCTCACGAGAGAGAGGCCAGAGCTGGCTGCATTCTATCTGGCTGTGGCCCCTGGAGTCCCTCCAAGCCAGCTTTATGTCCTCTCCTCCCATCTGCCTTCCTCCTCCCAGGCTGTGGAGAACTTCATCTATTCCTGTGCTGGCTGCTGCGTGGCCACGTACGTCTTGGGCATCTGTGACCGACACAATGACAATATCATGCTGAAGACCACCGGCCATATGTTCCACATAGATTTTGGCCGCTTCCTGGGTCATGCCCAGATGTTTGGCAACATCAAACGGTAAGTGGTCTCCTGAAGCCAGGATGTCTGTCGGGCAGGGAGGCCAGCAGAAACGGTCCAGAGCTGGAACACAAGGCTGAGATGGAAGGGGCTGCACTTCAGCATGTGGTCCCTGGGCTGAGCTCTTTGGAGAAGAGAAGACTGATGAAGAGGTCAAGTCCTTGCAGAGCCCCTTGCAGAAGAAGGTGGGGACCAGCTGTCCCCCTCCCTGCTGAGGACTGAGCTAAAGAAATGAGCCCAAACCACAGTAAAGGGAATACAGTTAGGTACCCGGGAAAAATATTGCTAGCTCATAGGCAAGGAACCAATGAAGGATGTGGATTATCTTGTCTCTGCGGATCTTTTAAGACTATGGTAGGAAAAGAAGAAGGAAAAAGTTAGAGGAGCCCCATTTCTTCAGGTTCGCACAGGTGATGAGGGATGAGGGGAACCATCCCCTGATGCAGCCCAAAGGATGGGCTTCCTCCTCCATGTTGACCTTCTTCCTGTTTGTTCTCCTTGGCCCAGGGACCGTGCCCCCTTTGTCTTCACCTCAGACATGGCATATGTCATCAACGGGGGTGACAAGCCTTCCAGCCGCTTCCATGATTTTGTTGACCTTTGCTGCCAAGCCTACAACCTCATTCGCAAGCACACCCACCTCTTCCTCAACCTTCTGGGTCTGGTGAGGAGCTCCATCCCTTTCTGAACCCCTCTTTTTCATCTGGCACCATTTTTAAGACTCCTCTGTCTTGCTTCAAAGAATTTCTGGGGATCTACTTCTCTGAGCCCTTGGTAAAGGCAGGGCCCAGACCACCTGGAAACAGTGGTGTCTATACAAGTGTCTGACTTCCTGCTCCAGCCCCTCCACTCCCATGGCCCTCCAGCCGCTGTCTATAGCATCTGTCTGCCACCCTCTAGGGAGCCTAGCTAGAGAAAATCTTGCCTATGGCAGGGAAGAAGCAAGAATTCTTGGCTGGTACAAGCGTCGTCTCTCCTTTGCTCTCCTTCTAGATGTTGTCCTGTGGGATCCCTGAGCTCTCAGACCTGGAGGACCTCAAGTATGTGTATGACGCCTTGAGGCCTCAGGACACAGAGGCCAATGCCACTACTTACTTCACTAGGTAACACCCTGTGCACAGAACAGTGCTGCCCGCCCTGAGTACTTAATTTCCAGGCTGCCTGATTGGGAGGAGCAGGGCTAGGGAAACGAGAAAGGCTTAGCTCAGATGGCAGAGCCTAGAACTGACAACATGGATCTGTTGTCCCAGCTTTGCCTCTGACTTAAAGTAAATCACTTTACTTCTCTGAGACTCAGTTTCTCGTCTGCACTCTGGTGCTAACTTTTGTAATGGAGGTATTACAGTCCGACTCTTACTTGCATTCTCCCCAGGTCTCGGTCAAAGACTTTGTTTACAGGGCAATGTATAATATGGATTTTTAATAGGTTCTAGCTGTCTGGATCAGAACCTTCCCCCTTGTCAAAACATGGAAGTCCATGGCTCCATTTTCCCATATTTGGCAACGTTTTTAGGCACGTTGTGTATGAAAGCAGGGAGGTGTCTGTGCACTAATGGCTGCAGTTTTGATCGTGTAGATGATGTCTTCTTTTTATTACACTCTTTTTGGAACTTAGCCAACTAAATTTTCTCTGTTGGGTCTAACACTGAACTTTCCTTTTGAACCCAAATCTCTAGATTGAGCAGGGCTTGGTGAGGTTCCATTGTACTGAACCTTGAAATTCACTTTGACAACAATATTTAGACATTTACATGGTGACCCTACAGTGGAATCCCTAATTCTTTCCTCCCTTGGTTTGACTGTCTTTGGCTTAGGTGGGCAGTGAGGGAGGTAAGACCCCAGGATGCATAGGAATAAACGCATATAGGTAATCGTGTGCCATCATGCTCTCTGTGAGGATATTGCACAGGGAAGATGATTTGATCTGAGCTGAGTGTTCGTCTCAGGTGTCAGAGGCTATTCCTTGAGATAGCTCTGTCCCAGCAGTGGGGACTTGGGTCTCTGGTTACATCCTTTTCTTCCCATCCTCCTGCACCAACAGGTTGATTGAGTCTAGCCTGGGCAGTGTAGCCACAAAGCTCAATTTTTTCATCCATAACCTGGCTCAGATGAAATTCACGGGCTCAGACGACCGGCTGACCCTTTCCTTTGCCCCCCGAACACACACTCTCAAGAGCTCTGGCCGCATCAGTGATGTTTTTCTCTGCCGCCATGAGAAGATCTTCTACCCCAACAAGGGCTACGTAAGTGTTTTCTCCAATCTGACCCTCTCTTGCTCCCCACTGCCCCCAGCTTATTGGGGTTCTGACTGTTTCTTCACATCGACACTGTGGGTACTGGAATTGACTGAGCATCCTGCGCTGGGACCAGTCACAGACCACTTCCCTCTCCCTTGCCCAAGTGGCCTGCCTAGAACCAGGGCTGAATTGGATGTTATGCCCTCTGAGTCAAGGGACCTGTGACACATGTGCAGGAGATCTTTGCTTTCAGATTCCTGCATATGTTCTATCTGTGCTGTGCATTTCCTTTGGAGACACTTTGTCCTCTTCCTTCTGGAAATTGCACCCCCCAGCACACACACACACATACACTTCTGTTCCCTTGCCTGTCCCCTTCATTGGGTGCAGAGGGTTTGGCAGGTATTCTCTGAGACCTGGACCTTTGCAGATTTACGTGGTAAAGGTGATGCGAGAGAATGCTCACGAGGCCACTTACATCCAGCGGACGTTCGAGGAGTTCCAGGAATTACACAACAAGCTGCGGCTGCTCTTCCCTTCTTCCTTCTTGCCCAGGTAGCTGCCCCTTTCCTCTCGGCACAGAACGATACTGGGCGGGGGGACGGCATGGGGGTAGGAGCGAGAAACTACCCTTTTAGAGTCAACATCTACCTACTTTTCTTGAGCTGGTAATGTGTGATAACAAGTGCTCCCCCTGCTGGCCAAGCTCTCCTGCACTCTGGCGAGGGAGAGGTCTTCCTCCAGCCTTGAAAATAAGCTTGGGCCCACCTGCCAGGAGAGCAGACTGGGTCTCAGGCAGGGGATTGACTGAATCAAGCTGTTTCAAAGTTTCTAATTTTTTAAAGAGTAAAAGTATTGTTCAAATAGATAAACAAAATGTGGCCTATGCATACATTGGAATATTATTAAGCCCTAAAAAGAAGGAAGTTCTGTCACATGCTACAACATGGATGAACCTTGAGGACATTATGCTGAGTGAAATAAACCAGGCATGAAAAAGACAAATACTGTATGATCCCACTTATATGAGGTCCCTAGAGTAGTCAGAATCATAGAAACAGAAGGTAGAATGGTGGGTGCCAGGGGCTGAGAGGGAGCAGGGAATGGGGAGTTAAGTGTTTAATGGGGACAGTGTTTAATGGGGACAGAGTTTCAGTTTTGCAAGATGAAGAGAGCTCTGGAGATGGATGGTGGTGGTGCTTGCACAACAATGTGAATGTACTTAATGCCACTGAACTGTACACCTAAAAATGGTTAAGACTGGGCTGGCCCCCGTGGCTTAGCGGTTAAGTGCGTGCGCTCCGCTACTGGCGGCCCGGGTTCGGAACCCCGGGCGCGCACTGCCGCACCACTTCTCTGGCCATGCTGAGGCCGCGTCCCACGTGCAGCATCTAGAAGGATGTGCAGCTATGATATACAACTATCTACTGGGGCTTTGGGATAAAAAAAGGAGGAGGATTGGCAATAGATGTTAGCTCAGAGCTGGTCTTCCTCAGCAAAAAGAGGAGGATTGGCAAGGATGTTACCTCAGGGCTGATCTTCCTCACACACACACACAAAAAATGGTTAATAAGATGGTAAATTTTATGTTATACGTATTTCACCACAATTTTTTTAAAAAGCCATTTTTCTAATGAGTTTTTACCTTGATGGGGAAAACTGGGGGCACCAAAGCCCCCCAGGTACTTCTGGGGATCCACAGGACTCTGCCCAACAGTTTGGTTTTCCTGTCTGGGGTCCTTGGAACTGTGGGGTGTGAGATGCGCGTGCGTGTGTCCTTGGCACAGGCCTGGGGGCTGCGGGGGAATGGAGCGGGATGAGGATCCCTGGGAAGGCTGGTGGTGAGAAGTGGGGGGGTCAGGTGACTGAAAATGCAAAGGAAATATGACCAGAGCCTGTTGCCGCTCAAGTTGCTTTCCGTCTTCCCCTCCTCCCCAGCTTCCCCAGCCGCTTCGTGATTGGGCGCGCGCGCGGAGAGGCGGTGGCCGAGCGGCGGAAGGAGGAGTTAAACGGCTATATCTGGCACCTGATCCACGCCGCCCCCGAGGTGGCCGAGGTGGGTGGGCCCTCTCTGCTCCTGGCTGCTGCGGGTGGTCGCTGCTTCGGGTGGGGATGCGGGCGGCGGGTCCGGAGCCGCTGGAATCGCGGAGGCGCCTGGCTCTTCTGGGCCTGACTCTGCGGAGGAGGTGGGTGGTCGTGGCTGCAGCCCCCCCGGCGTCAGGCGCGTGAACGGGCACGTGAACGCCGTGAAACAAAGGCGTGCGGCGGGCACTCAGTGAGACGCGAGCTCTCGCGTGCCATCCCAGGGGGCTTGTGGTGGTCAGATCCTGAGGGAGGAAGGGGTGCTGGAGGAAGAGGAGTTTTTTGAGCAGGTTGAGTGTGTGTATCCACTCAGATATCTTTTTTTTAAACAAATAGTATTATAATTTGGTATTATAATGGGCGTGAAAACAAATATAGCCGCCAGGAGTCTTATCACCCTGAGAGATCATCTAAGCCCGTTTCCATATTTCCTTCCTATTTGTCCATATGCAAATATGTTACTTTTTACAGTTTTGTAGTGGTCATAACTTAAATGTAATTCTGTATTCTGTTTTTTTAACTTAGAGTATATAGTAAGCATAACTTTAAATATCTGTACCAAATTAATACGTTGGCTTGCAATACCATAGTCGCTGTAACCCTTTGCTTCTTGAAAGACGTATGTCCATTTTTTTCACTATTAATGCTAGAGTGGGTATTTTTACACATTTTAGTTTTTGTTTTCCCTAATTACTTAGGAAATATTCTGAAGAGGAGGACTTGTGGCCTTTGTCCAAGGCTGGCTCAAGCATTTCTGTGTGCTTGCGGGGATGGTGTGTCCGTACAGGAGGGAGTAGTAGAACAGAACAGACTGATTTGACCTAGTTCGGTTTTTTCTTTTTTTAAAACTTTTTATTATGAGAACTTTCAAACATACGTAAAAGTAGAGAAACAGTATAATGAGTGCCTATATATTCATCACCTGAAGAGTTAATATTTTGCCATATTTGCATCATCTATTTTTGTATGAAATATTTTAAAATCAATCACAGACATCATGACATTCTACTCCTGATACTCACTTTGCATCTCTAAAAAATAAGGATGTGTTCTTACATAACTACAGTGTCATTATATCATCCAGTACATTAGAGTTGGCTCGTTTGAGCCATGATCCAAACAAGAACTGCACATTACATTTGGTTGTTGCATTTCATAAGTCTCTTTTAATCTGAACAGTCACTTTCCCAATAAAAAAAAATTGAGCCATTGTCTTATTGAAGAACGACCCTGTTTTCTGATTCCATTCCAGTGTGATTTGGTGTACACCTTCTTCCACCCCCTGGCCCGGGATGAGAAGGCTATGGGCACCAGCCCAGCTCCCAAGTGCTCAGGTACAGTGCCTTCTCTGTGACACTTCTGCCAACCCCTCTGAACCATTCTCAAGTGCAATTTCTCTTGCCCTCACCTCTGCCCAATTCTCTTTCCTTGACTCGTCTCTGTTGTTTTGCTTACTTACTATAGAATCTGGTTTCCCACTCAGGCTGCAGAGCCCATCGCTCCTTGAGCAAGTTCCCAGGGCCTAGATATTCAGTTGGTGATTACACACTCAAATTGGATAGACCCATCCCAACCCAGCTCTAAATCATGTTCACAGACCCCACTTGGCAGATCCCCATGGGGTATCAGGAACCTGACATGGAGATACTGAGGGAGGTCAGAGAAAAACACAAACACCTACCTGGCACCAGATGGGGACAGGGAGCTTCATGACCTTTCTCGGTTTCCTTCATCCCTACAGATGGCTCATGGGCCCGGCCTGTTGGGAAGGTAGGAGGGGAGGTGAAGCTGTCAATCTCCTACAAAAACAACAAACTTTTCATCATGGTGATGCATATTCGGGGCTTGGTAAGTGCATGCACGGTCCTCGTTTTTGGTTCTTTATCTTCTGGTACTTTAGTGACTGGTCAGACCTTCTCTTTCCCCTTCTCATGAGAGTAACCACTGTTGGAGAGGGGGAAACCACCCCCACACTTGTGTTCTTCTGAATGGACTAATAAAGCTGGTATGAGACCAGATTAACAGGAGAAAAAACAATTTAATAGATGCACACGGGAGATCATAGAAAAACGATGCTCAGAGAATGAACAAAGCAGGCAGTTTATGTATCTTTTTATGCAAAAAGACAATAAATTTGTGAGGATTTGACAGGACAAAGAAACTTAGGAATGGGGTATGTGATTAGTGAGGAATTTAAGCAGAGTTTAGGCTTGAGATAGTAAATTAGTAAAAGTAACAAAGTTTGTTTATGCAGGCTTCTCAGCCGTGAATTTCCTAGCTGTGGTGATAAGGATGTGTCTGTCTTTCCCCTTTCACATGAGAGATTTATTTCCTGCCTTCAGGAGAAACAGAGAGAGGAGGGTGAAAACTTTAAGTCAGGGCCAGCCCAGTGGCATAGTGGTTAAGTTCAGTGCACTCCACTTCAGCAGCCTGGGTTCACGGGTTCTGATCCCCAGCGTGGACCTATACCACTCATCAAGCCATGCTATGGTGGCAACCCACGTATAAAATAGAGGAAGATTGGCACAGATGGTCAGGTCAGGGCCAGTCTTCCAACGGATGTTAGCTTAGGGCCAATCTCCTTCACCAAAAAACAAACAAACAAACCCCCCCCACCCCCCAAAAAAAAGCAGCTTTCAGTCAAAACAAGTAACTTTAATTCGAAATAATCAATATGCCATTGTGGGATATTTTGGTGTGGCCTGCCATGGGCCCCAACACGACAAAAGTTACTGAGTACCCACCGATGGGCCTGCTACCACACCAGGCCTGTGGTATGACCAAGCAATACTAGACACAGCTTCTTACTAACTGTGGTCTTTAGCAAGTAGCCTAATTACTCTGAGCCTCATTGAAATGAGGATAATGTTAATACCTACCTCTCAGGGTTGTTCTGGGGTTTAAATGTTGTTAAGGAGAAAACCACAAGCCCAAAATGGCATCACTCGTGCTGAAGCCCCATGATACCAAACCTAGGTTAACACCTAGCCTAGTTGCAGTTTCAGCCTCTTGCAGGAATGTAATCTTCATCAACCAGTCTGGAACTTTCCAGTCAGCACCAGTGAGGTAATCTGACACATAGGCCGTCTACAGCCCCCAGAGGAAGAAGAGGCAATCTACCTGATAAAAGCCTTGCTGTTCCCTTCCCCCTAAAAAGGAAAATGTCCTGGCCTAAAAATCCTTTATTTTCTTTTCCTAATAGCTCACTTGCCCCACCTTCCTTGCTGTAAAAACCTTCCATTTTGTATAACTCCTCAGAGTATCTCTGTGCTTGCTAGATGAGTTGCTGCCCAATTCATGTATTGCCTAATAAAGCCAATTAGATCTTCAAATTTACTCTTGAATTTTGTTTTATAACACTGTGTTAAAAACAAACAGCAGGCCCAAAATGGAGTCACTTATGCTCAGCCCCACCAAGATTTAATACCTCACCTAATTGCAGTTTCAGCCTCTCTCAGGAGGGGAATTTTAAATCAATCAGTCTGGAATTTCCTGATCAACACTAGTGAGGTCATCTGCCTGATAAGACTCCCTCCCTTCCCCTAAGGGAAGGTGACCTTGTCTGAAATAATTTTCTCTTTTACCTTCTTTGTCCCACCCTCTTTCTGCCTATAAAAACCTTACATTTTGCACAACTCCTTGGAGCTTCTGTCTGTTTGCTGGATGGAATTATACCTATTTCATGAATTGCTGAATAAAGCCATAGATCTTTCAATTTACTCAGTTGAGCTTTTGTTCTTTAACAAATGAGATAATGCATGTAGAGCACTTAATATAGTGCCTGGTATTATTATTATGGTAATTATGGTGATTATTATGAGGGAGAGGCCCAAGAGACTTACTACCTGGTTATAGAGATAAGGCAGTCCCATGACCTCCGTGGAGCATAATCAAGACAGGGTCTAGTTACTAAACTTTTGGTATGATTCTAAGAACATTGTGAGTAGAAGGGGAAGGGAACTTTTACTGAATACCTGCAGTGTGCTGGACTTTTGTCGTTGGGGGCATTGGTGGGAGCATGTGGCAGAAGGAGCGTGAGCTTTGGAACAGAGAAACCTGGATTTCACTCTGACAACAGTATTCATTTATTCATTCAACACGTTTGTCAAGTGTCTGCTGCATGTCAGGCGCTGATACATTAGCTCTGGATACAAGGGTAAACAATCCCTGCCCTCAGGGGGCTTCCATTCTAGAGGAAGAGGCAGACAGACAGACAGATAAGTAAACTGTATGGCAAGTCAGATAGTGATAAGTGCTCTGGTAAGAAATAAAGCAGAGAAGGAGTACTGGAGTGGAATGAGGGTAGTGGCAGTTTTGCATAGAGTGGTCAGGGAAGCCCTCATTGATGAGGAGGTATTTGAGCAGAGATGGAAGGAGGTGAGAGAGGGAGCCATGCATATACACCCGAGGGAGGTTGTTCCAGGCAGAGGGAGCGCTTAAATCCAAAAGCCCTGAGTCAGAGCGTGCCCCCGGTGCGCTGGGAACTGCAAGGAGTCATTGTGGCTGAAGCCCTTGGAGCAAACAGGAGAACAGAGGGTGCTGAGGTTGGAGAGGGCACAGCGGACCAGAGCCTGGGTCCCCCAGTTGGGACCATGGCTTTACCCTGAGGGAGATGGGAGCCATTGGAGGGTTTTGAGCAGAGGCATGGCAAGATCTAATTTAAGATTTAAAAGGACCAGGCTGGGTGAATCACTAACTGGCTGACCTTGAGCAAGCAACAATGTCTCTGATTCATTTCTTTACCTCTTCAGGGTTACTTGGATCAAATGAGAAAACAGACAGACATTGGGCATGGCAGGAAGATGCCTGGGAACACAATGGTTCATTCATAACATACCACATTACGGCATGCCCTGGGCAGTTGTATAGAGTACAGACTGGATGTAACAGGCAGTCTGGCTGATGTTTTAGTAGGACATCTAGCATGATTATAGTAGACATTTCCATCAGAATGGAGTGAGCTGGGAAGCAGACAAATAAATTACTGTGCATTGCAGGAAGACAGGTGTGGGAGAGGAGGGTGTAATCACAGAAATGGTGATAAAGAAGCAGATAGAAGAATCTTCAGCTTTTTTTATTGCTGTTTTTATTCCCCTTGTAGCAACTGCTCCAGGATGGGAATGACCCTGACCCCTATGTAAAGATTTACCTCCTTCCTGATCCTCAGAAAACCACTAAGAAGAAAACCAAAGTGGCCCGGAAAACCTGCAACCCCACCTACAATGAGATGGTGTGTGGGGGCGGGCTGGGGGTGGCAGACCAGGCCTGCTTTTGTAAACAGAGTTGTATTTGAACGAGGCCACACCTGTTCATTTAAGTATTGTGTGGGGCTGCTTGCTTGTGGCAGCAGCAGTGTCGAGTAGTTGGGACATAGACCAGGCTGTATGGCCTTTAAAGCCTAAAATATTTCCTATCTGGCCCTTTACATAAAAAAGTTTGCCAATCTTTGGGTGGGGATTCCACAGCTGGGTTGTGGCCTGGGCCCTGTCCTGCGGGGAGGAGGAGCCTGTTGGTCGTTTACTGATGTGAGCAGTGGCCCCACTAAAAAGCCCTCACCTGTTTGAACTCTGAGCAAAGAACAAAGTTCTTTAAAGCTTCCCTTGGGTTCTGTGTGCCTTCTCTATTTCCCTGGACTCTGTCTGGTTGGGGAGATGAAGTGGTCCTAGCCTCAACCAGATCAAACCACCACAGACTCAAGCATCTCCCTCTTCCCTGTTCTCTCTCTCACCGCTCGCCTCCCATCCCCACCTCTGTGTTTGCAGCTGGTGTATGATGGGGTCCCCAGGGGAGACCTGCAGCAGCGGGAGCTCCAGCTGAGTGTGCTGAGCGAGCAGGGGTTCTGGGAGAACATCCTCCTCGGGGAGGTGCACATCCGCCTGCGAGAGCTGGACCTGGCCCAGGAGAAGACTGGCTGGTTCGCACTGGGATCTCGAAGTCAGGAGACCTTGTGAGCCCAGCAGATCCCTAGCCAGGGACCCTGGTGGTGGAGCACTAGGGAGAAGACTCTCCTCTGATTGACTCTTCCTTTTCTTGCCGGGGGCGGGGCCCTGGGGAGGCCTCCCTGTGGTCCAGGTGGATTGAGCCTCCCTGCTAGGAGTCAGGGAGAGTAACTGCTCTCTGCTGTCCCCTCCTCTGCAGACTGAATTGGGGTTGGTGGTGATGAGCAGCCCTTGGAGGCTGCGAGGTTGCAGCAAAGTTTTAAGTTTACCTTGTGTCAAGGGAGCAATGCCTGGTTTGGGGTGTGTGGGGTGGGCTGTATGAAGTAGCATTTTGGTGGGGAGGGTGGGTGGATATCTTTATTTTTATTTTTAAAAAATGCAATAGTAATGTTGTCCTAACTGGACAGGAAGCCTTGTGAGAAGGGACTTACATATGCCTCAGAAAGCAAAAGAGGAAGACTATTTGGAATTTTTGTATGATTAAGGTTCTTATTGGACTTTTCACTAGATTCTTTGTTTTTGTTTTTCTGTCTATAAGAATTATTTGAGGAGGGCCCAGTGGGTCCTCGGTTAGAGCCCTCCCTCTCAGGGCAGGTCGGGGAGGGACGGGGAGGGCTGTGTGTGCTGGTCGAGGCCTGCGCTGCCGGGCCTTTCTGATTTTGCCTCCAAAGGAGAGCGATGTGATACCTGGTGTGTAAGGAAGGGCCTTCTGTTGGGGGTTCTGCAGAGAACCAGGATTCAGGGACTCAAGCTCTCTCAGGGGAGTTGACTCGCACGCATCTTCCCCTACTTTGCTAGGACTCGCCCTGAATACTCTCTTCTACCCTCCATTCTCTCCGCCCTTCTGGGGACCATCTAGTCCCTGTGAATACGCTGGGGGCGCTTCCCCCATAGGCCTCTCCCTTCAGTTTTCTCTGGTGGGATAAAATGCTGCCTCAGCCCTTAGATTTCGATTTGCCCAAGGGCGTCTTGGTCCTGGGAGGGGCCTCGAGGCTTCAGATGCCAGTGTGGCCCCATCACCCCTACACCACTCCCCTCTTTTGTGCTGCTTCTCTCCCAAACGCCATTTCTGTCACATTTTTTATAAGAATTTCCCTCATTCTGTGGGGCCATAAACCTATTTAGTTTGGACCCAAAGGGATGCCCTAACTGAAGGAAGGGTGCATGTGATGGAGGGGGTCCGTCAAAACAATTGTTTTGTCCTGGGATTCTCTTTGGTCTCAAGGGACCTGGATTAGAGGGTGCGGATCCCCTGGAGCTGGGCCGGAGGAGAGGCTGGGTCTCTTATCTCTTATGCTCTTCATTCCCTCTCGTGCTTTACTTCAAAGGGTTGTCTTCCTTGAAAAAAGAGGGCGAGACTTTGAATTTGATGTTAACTTTTTAAACCAAAATTGGCTGATGTGCCCCATGATTGGAGAACAGAGTGAAACGGGGATGCCCTATCAGTTGTCCCTCACTAGCTTCCTCCTCAGCTCCGGGGATCAGAAATTCCCGCTTTTGCTGACTCATTCCATAACTGGAGAAGGAAGCTCCGTTCATTGAAGCCACAGGGCAGCAAGGAAGTGTAAACGTTTCAGTGAAAAGTGCCAAGGAGATAGCTGGCTGCTGTGGGGCGGGGCTCGGGGGATGGGGAAAGGGGTGGAACTTCTCCAGATGAATGGACCATACCTGTGTTACTGGCTTGTTGCGTGTAGCTCATTTTGTTGTAACCCTCGGTGCCCTGAGTAAAGAGATCTGTGTACTGTACCCACTTGCCAGACGTCCTTGTATCTCCCACTTTCTATGGAATTGTATTTTCTAATAAATGACATTTGAGAAAAAAGTATCATTCTCAGGATTGGTTGGTGTTCAGATGTTTTGATTAAAACATCTGGTGTCCAAGATGAAAATAGTAATAGTAGTGGTTTTACAAAAATGATACCTTTTGCATGCACTGGTGTGCGGAACTGGGTGTTTAGGTTGGTCAGCTAGCTCTACCCCCAAGGACCTGCTCAGGTGAGTAGTGTTATCTGCATTTTACAGATGACTGAACGGGAGCTCAGAGAGATTGAGGGATTTGCTTAAGGACATAGCCAGTCAGCCTTTGATCTAGAATTTGAGCCCACGTTTGTTTGACTCCAAACCTTGTGCTACTCCCCCCAGGCAAGGCTGAATACAGTCTCTTAAATTGGTATAATATTTGTTAGTTTTCAGAGTGTTTTAATATAAATGATGTCATTTTTCATTACAACTACTCTGGAAAGTAGATTTGGTTCATTCATTCATCCTGTCAACAAACATTTACTGTCCTCACCAGTGCTCCCTGATGGCATGCCTCCACTCACAGAGAACATGGCCCTTGGAGATGTGCCTGGGCCCTGTACCATCCTGGCTGGGGATTACGAAAATAGATTAAGGCAATCCTCTGCACTTAAGAAGCTGACTGCCTAGTGATACTTTACCCCATTTTACGAGAGGAAACTGAACCTCTGAGATGCCCCACAACTCCTAAGTTGCTAAAGCAGAGCCTAGGCTGAGAAACTGAAACCCCAAATGGAAGATGGAGGTCATGTGACCCTGTTCAAGCATTTTATGCAGAAGTTTTCAAAACTCTCCAGTGGTGAGTCATATTTCATGCTGGGAAATTTTATGGGGCCTCCAAGGGACTTTCATTTGTAAACAGTAGGAAGTGTTACCTACCTGCTGTGTTTCTAAGTGGTTTTGAGGTGTCACTGCAGTTCTGGACAAGTCCTAATGGACCTTTTAAAAGTTAGAACTTGAATCTGGCAAGAGTGTTAAGGAAATTTCTTGGCCAAATGGGGTAGAAATTGGAACCACCCTGAGGGAGTAGGAATGAGAGAGCTGGGGAGTCGGGGAAGAGAGGTTGCCCAGGGAGAAAAGAAACAAAAGAAGCCCAGGAGGCTGGGTTTTCTGAGTTCAAAGACAGGTGGCAAAAATGAAGTAACCTGACTTGCTGAGATTTGGGGACAAAGATTAGGTTGGACTTGAAAGGTCAAAAGTGAGGCAGCATTTTAAGTTGGGAGGTAATTCTGGTGGCTGGGACTTGCCTAAGAGAGTTAAATTTTTTTTTTTTTTTTTGCTGGGAAGATTGTCCCTGAGCTAACATTTGTGCCAGTCTTCCTCGATTTTGTATGTGGGACACCGCCACAGCATGGCTACCAGTGAGTGGTGTATGTCTGTGCCTGGGAACTGAACCCAGGCCGCTGAAGCGGAGTGTGCCAAACTTACCCACTGGGCCACAAGGCCAGTCCCTGGGACTTGTCTGAGATGTCTGATCAACAAACAACACTAGTGGCCTTCGCTGGGTCAGGCGAGGCACCAAGGCACTGTGGCTACTGAGATGACAAAGGTGTGGATTATGTCCTCAAGGACTTTACAGTCCAGCTAGGGAGGCAGACACGGAAACAAGTAATGACTGTGCACGTGCAGCATCTCAGGGACAGATGGAAAAGGGGAAGGGCAGGGCAGGCAGGGTGGGCTTCTCAAGGGAATATTTGAACTGAGTTTTCTTTTCTTTCTTTTTTCTTTTTCTTTTTTTTTTTTGCTGAGGAAGATTTGCCCTGAGCTAACATCTGTTGCCAGTCCTCCTCTTTTTTTTTTTTTTTTGCTTGAGGACAATTAGCCCTGAGCTAACATCTGTGCCAGTCTTCCTCTATTTTGTATGTGGGTTGCTGCCACAGCATGGCTGACAAGTGGTGTAGGTCCCCGTTGGGGATCTGAACCTGTGAACCCGAGCCACCAAAGCAGAGTGCACCGAACTTAACTACTAGGCCACGGGACTGGCCCCTGAACTGAGTTTTAAGGTCAACCAGGACTCTGAGTTTTATTCTTAGTGCGATGGAGACGGGAAGGTTTTGAGAAAGGGATTGCAGTGCTCCAGTTTGTGTTTTCAAAATCCTACTGGCTGCTGTCTGAAGCAAGAATGGAAGCAGAAGAGAAGGCTGTTGCTGTAGTCTAGAAGGGAAATGATAGTACCTGGGGATGGTGAAAAGTGGTCCAATTCTGGATATCTTTTGAAGGTAGCTGATAGGATTTGCTGATGGAGTGGATGTGTTGTTGAGGGAAAAAGGAGTCAAGGCTGACTCCTAAGTTTGAGGCCTTGGCAACTGGGTGAAGAGGACTGTGGGGTGCTGCAGGGATGGGAAGACGGGCTTGGTGAGGCTGAATTAAGAGTTTTGTTGTGATCATGATAACTTTGAGATGTCTGGTAAACATCCAACTGGAGAAATAGAATGGAATCTGAAGCCCAAGAGAGGGTCAGTGTGGAGTTCAGACGTGGAAGTCATCAGCATTTAGGGGCCGTTTAATGCCATGGAACAGGATGAGAAAACCTAGATTGGAGAGACTAGTAAAAAAGACATGGGCCCTGGCCGGCCAGTGGCATAGTGGTTAGGTTCGTGTGCTCTGCTTCGGTAGCCCAGGGTTCGCAGGTTCAGATCCCAGGTGCAGACCTACACACCACTCATCAAGCCATGCTGTGGCAGCATCGCACATACAAAATAGAGGAAGATTGGCAGAGATGTTAGCTCAGGGCTAATCTTCCTCACCAAATAAAAGGATAAAAAAAAAGACATGGTGGACTGAGCTCTGATGCAGACCAACATTTAGAGGAGGAAGAGCCACTGAGATTGTAGGTAAACCAAGAGAATGGTGCCTAGTGCCATGGGAGCCTAAAGAAATATTGTTAATATCCTAGATCTGCTCTAACAAAGCACCACAGACGGGGTGGCTTAAACAACAGAAATTTATTTTCTCACAGTTCTGGAGGCTAGAAGTCCAAGACCAAGGTGTCGGAAGGGTTGGTTCCTTCTGAGAGTTGAGAAGGAGGATCTGTCCCATGCCTCTCTCCTAGCTTCTGGTGGTCTGCTGGCAGTCTTTGGCGGTCCTTGGCTAGGAGACACATCACCTGGATCTCTGCCTTCGTGTTCACATATGTTCTCTCTGTGTACATGCATGTATGTCTGTGTCCAAATTTCCTCTTTGTATAAGGACACAGTCATACTGGATTAGGGCCCATCCTTAATGACCTCATCTTAACTTGCAAAGACCGTATTTCCAAATAAGGTCACATTATAACATGTACTGGGAGGCTAGGACTTTAACATCTTTTAGGGGAGCACAATTCAACCCACAACAACCAGAGAACTGGATTTGGTGACCTTGGTAAGAGCTGTTTGAATGAGTGGTGGGGATAAAAGCCACATGGAAGTAACTTGAAGAGAGAACAGGTGATGAGAAAGTGGAGACCACAGGCATAGACAACTCATGAGAAATTTTGTTGCAGTGGTGTAGAAACTTGGAGGGGCACCTATCTAGGGAGAGTTTTTTAACGTAGGTGGTATTAACCTATGTTAATGTGAGTGCTCTAGGAGCTTGAGAGAGAACATTGTATGTTACAGGAAAGAGGAGACGAGGGAGGCCAGAATTCCTTGAGTAGACATGAAGGGATAGGAGCCAGGAGGCTTCTTTGCTGGTAGTGGGATTGAAAGCAGAGTGTGTGGGTCCAGATGCAGGTAGTTTGGTGGGTTTGCTGGTGGAAAGATGAAGTTGTTTATGTTCAACTGTATCTATTTTCTCAGGGAAGTATGAGGTGTGATCCTAAGCTGAGAATGTGTGCTTATGGGAGTGCTGGAAATTTGAATAAAGAAACATTGTGAAACAGTCTCAGACTGTAGAAGAAGCAGAGCTACTGGGGAACCAGGAGCGGGGCCTGGCATTGATGAGATTCGTGATCAGAAATATGAAGTCAGTCAGTCAGCATGGTTTTTCTCCTGCAGTGATTAGCTGCAAGGGTGTAGGCTCAGAATAAGTGGGTAGTTGGGCTTAACTAGGGCTGGAATTTGCCAGAGAACAATGCTGGTGTAGGAGAAGGGCAAGAGAATGAAGGGTCTTTGCAAGGGGGGTAGTTTTCTTTCTTTTTTTGCTGAGGAAGAGTTGCCCTGAGCTAACATCTGTTGTCAATCTTCCTATTTTTGTATGTGAGCTGATGCCACAGCATGGCCACTGACAGATGAGTGGTGTAGGCCTGCACCCAGGAACTGAACCCGGCCCCCAAAGCAGAGTGTGCCAAGCTTAACCACTAGGCCACCAGGGCTGGCCCACAAGGGGGGTAGTTTTAATACTAGATCATGGGATTCGTGCTAGGTAAGGAGGGTGAAGAATCACCAAAAAAGTGGAAATAGCAATGGTTTGAGGTGTCTGGGGGTTAAGTCGCTGACTGGGGATACCAGGGCAGGGCGTTGGAAGGATAGGAGGTGGTAGCCAGAGGGTGGGACACATAGAAATAAGATTTTGGAGGTGGTACTGACTCTGAAAAATGAAGTCAAAAGCTATACACCCTTTACCTCAGGCCTGGCAAAGTCTTTTACAATAAATGTAATTTACTGAGGTTTAAATTTTCTTCTGCCAAAATGCCAGTCAGCTTGCCGGTCCAAGGACTTATCTCCACCAGCATGTGTAGCCATGGCAACACGTGGTTATCTCTGTAAACAGAGCTGCTCTTCCTCTGCCTTCCAGTTGATAGCAGGCTGGAGGAGGGTGGTGTGCACCTTGCTTTCCTGTTGAGACTGACAAGGCAGTCACATATTCTTACAGCTTTCCCATACTTTATGACTGCATTTTTCCCCTTTAGAAGGTAAGAAAAATAAAAATTATGTATCCAATGACTAGAAAGGGAAGGGGAGGCTCATTCAGGAAAAGTTCTAAGAAATTTTTTAGGGGCATATGGTGTTAGTGACAAAGTTGGGAGTGGCATTCAAGACGCTTGGCCATAAAGAAGATGCTATTGTTTTATTTTATTTATTTATTTTTTTGTGAGGAAGATCAGCCCTGAGCTAACATCCATGCTAATCCTCCTCTTTTTGCTGAGGAAGACCGGCTCTGAGCTAACACCCATTGCCAATCCTCCTCCTTTTTTTCCCCCAAAGCCCCAGTAGATAGTTGTATGTCATAGTTGCACATCCTTCTAGTTGCTGTATGTGGGACGCGGCCTCAGCATGGCCAGAGAAGCGGTGCGTTGGTGCACACCCGGGATCCGAACCCGGGCTGCCAGTAGCGGAGCGCGCACACTTAACTGCTAAGCGACGGGTCCGGCCCCGAGATGCTATTGTTTTAAAGTATTATTATTTTTCTATTCATTCACCATGTACTGGTCACCTATTATGTGCCAGTCAACATGCTAGGTACATGGTCCCTAAACTTTTTGGTCTCAGGACCCCTTTACACACTTAAAAAGTATGGAGGACCCCAAAGAATTTTTGTTTATGTGGATTATATCTATTGATAGTTACTGTTTAGGAACTCAAAACAGGAATTTAAAAATATTTATTCATTTAAAAATAATAAACCCATTACATGTTAACATAAAAACATTTTTAATTAAAAATTATTTTTTAAAACAAAAATGTTTAGCAAGATGAGTGGCATTGTTTTACATTTTTCCCAAATGTCTTTACTATCTGGCTTAACAGAAGTCAGCTGGCATCTCATGTCTGCTTCTGCATTCACTCTGTAGCCAGACCACATGTCATGTATCCTCTAGCAGACACATGTCTGTTGTACCCTCATGAGAGAAGAGGAGAGTGAAAAAGGAAAAGAACAGCTTAGTAGTAGTATAAAAATATTTTTGACCTTGAGGACTTTCTGAAAGGGCCTTAAAATGGGAGCCCTGGTGGTGCCCAGACCACACTTTGAGAAGCACTGTGCTAGGTATTGGGATACAGCCCTCAAGGAGCTGAGACCTGCAGGACAGAAGATTTACAGGAATATATAGTGTCGTGTGTCAAGTGCTCTAATAGAGTATAATGGGAAGGTCAGCAAGGACTTCAAGAAGGAGTGGACATTTGAGTTGGACCTTGAAGCACGAGTAGATATGTAAGGGGAGGTGAGGGTTTCTTGGCTGAGGAACAGCATGAGTAAAGGCATGAAACAAGTCCAGTGTTCCTGGAACATAACACGCATGAATGGAAATTGCTAAAGAGAAGGCTGGAAAAGGATGGTGGGAGGACAGGCTGTATGGAGCCTTTATTCTGCAGGCAATGGGAAACAACTGTTAGCTGATAAATAAATACTAGCTGCTGTTTGTGCCCCTACTCTGTCTAGGTGAGGCACTATATTAGCAATTTCATTCTCTCACCAACCCATTGAAAGAGGAATTATTAGCCTCACTTTACAACCAAAGAAACTGAGGATTCAAGTAGTTAACTTGCGTACTTGGATCTCTCTTCTATTATCAAACTGACTCCTATTATTAATCCTTTTGTTGGGGAGGAGGAGGAAGACCAGCTCTGAGCTAACATCCAATGCCAATCCTCCTCTTTTTGCTGAGGAAGACTGGCTCTGGGCTAATATCCATGCATATCTTCCTCTACTTTATATGGGACGCCACCACAGCATGGCTTGACAAGCGGTGGTGGCAAGCGGTGCCTTGGTGCGCGCCGGGATCCGAACCTGCGAACCCTGGACTGCTGCAGCAGATCACGTACACTTAACCGCGGCACCACCAGGCCGGCCCCTGTTATTAATCCATTTTTCTGAAGTTCTTAGGATTGAAAATGAGATATTTCCAGAAATATGGATAATAATATAAGAGATAAGCCTTACAAATTGAGGCCCTCTTAGTTTCCTAGAAGGAAATTGGTTGTTCCTTGAACAGTCACGTGAAGCAGGAGGAGCTGCTGGCCTCCTCCTGGCTCCCAGAAGACCTTGCTGCTGTCCGCAGTGCTCCTGACGGCTACCCTCCCTCTATAACAGATGTCTGACTTCAGGGATGTCATTAGAAAGTTTAGCAGACATAAGGACATGAACTAAGACCAAACTCATAAGAGAATCAAATATAGCAGCTACAATTATCAGGCAAAATTTTTTCAAAGGATAATGGTCCGTGCTTCCTTCTTTAGGCGTTGTACCCTGTGGTTCTGGGGGCTGGGGATATAAATATGATTTGAATGTACTGCCTGCTGGGAGGCATTGAAGAGTGACCAGTTCTGGGGACTACGTTTCTTTCCTCCTCTGTCACTTCAGCGTGCCCCTCTGAAAGCGGATAGTCTGATGGGGACACCACCTGAGAAACACGAGCGCACGTTTTCGTGGGGGATGTGTGTGGGTTGGACGCTGCAAGACCTCAAAGCTAGATCCCAGGCACAGCTAAATAGCGATTTAGAAACCCTAAAACCGAGGGGGCAAGAACGCCTAAGTATGGGTCATTTTTCACTCCCATATTACGCACTCCAGACTTTTCGTGTCTCAACGCCAGACATGTATTTCTACAGCATTGTCCAACTCTTATTATACCAAGATCTCAGGTTGACGACCTTCTTAGCACTCAGCAATCCTGGAACCCCGACGCATGCAAGTCTACGATAAGTGTAGACGCCTGGGTGTGTGTAAGGCCATTAAAATGGCTCGGGGGAATTCTCCGGTCACCTGGGAACGCCCCCGCCTCCTCCGGCCACTCCGGCGGGGGTGGGGGGGCGTCTCCAAGGAGCCCGCGGGGCGTGAGTGCGCACGCGCGGAGCCTGGGCCTGGCTGATGCAACGGCCCGCGCCGCCGACCGCAGAGAAAGGAAGCGGCCGGGCGCTGGGCGGGGCGGGCGGCGGCCACGCGGAAGAACGACGCGCCCGCCCTGCGAGTGACGTTCGGCGCGGGCTGGTGGCGTCGGCGGCCGCCGTCTTCGCCTCGTCCCTGCGGCCATCTTGGACTTCCCCTCTTCCCGCGCCCGCCCGCCCGCCGGCCGTCCGGGCGCTCAGGGGTGGTTCGCGCTCGGTGTCGTGGAGAGGTGCCGCCGCGGAGGCCGTCCATGGTGGCGAGGCCGGGCGCCGACTAGGACACCTTCCCGCAGCATGGACGTCGCCTCCGCCGCCGCGCCCCGCGCCCGCCGTGCCGGACCGGGACCCGCCCGCCGTCGCCGCGGCCCTCTGCGGCTCCGCTGCTGGCCCGGGGAGCGGCCCGGGGCGCCCACGCCGCCGCTGGGCACGGCCCGCGCCGTCTAGGCCCTCGGAGCCGCGCCGCCGCTGAGCCCGCGTCCCCGGCAGACCGCGCGACGGCGATGGAGCCGGGCCGCTGCCTCCCGCCGCCCCTCGCCCTCCCTCGGCGCTCCCCGCGCGCGTCCGGGGACCCCGGCCCCGCGCGCTCGCCGCCGCCCGAGGCTCGGGCCGGCTCCTGGAGGAAGGGGCTCGCCCAGCTTCTCGCGCCGCTGCCCGGCCTGCTGCACAAGCTGCTGGAGTGGAGCCAGCTCCTCGGCGGGATGCTTCCGGCCCGGTGGCTGGACTTGGCCGGGGGCCTCGGCGCCCTGAGAGCCCTGCGGGCGCGGGAGGAACCGGCCGCCCCCCCGGCGCAGAAGTCCCTGAGCCCGCTGCGGCTCGGCCCCCCCGACGGCGCGGCCGCCGGCCCCCTCGGCTGGCTGGAGGAGGGGCTGCCCTGGCCGAGCGCGGCCGCGGCCCTGGAACTGGAACTTCAAGCGCAGGGAAGAGCGTTGGACCCCGCCGCGCACGCCTTTCTCCTGCAGCCGCCGCTGTGGGGAGTGGAGCTGCTGCCAGGCAGCCTTCCGGCCCGTCTGCTCGCTGACCGCGATCTTGGCCCTCCGCCCTCCGGGCCTCCGAACCTCCAGCGCTTAAGCAATTTCGACGTCGTCTCCTGTTTGCTGAAGCTCTCCTATCTGGACGGCCTTCCCCGGGCAGAGCTCGGCTGTCAGAACATCGTCGGAGGTGGCGAGCCAGTGGGTTTCCAGACAGCGACCCCTGAGAGCGGCTACCTGTCTGAGAACCTTTCTCGTCCCCGGCCCCTGAATGCAGACGTCACTCAGGCCTCGTGGCAGCGGTGTCCCCCGCTTTCTAGAGAAGGCCTGCCGGAAATCCACCATCTTCGTATGAAACGGCTGGAATTCCTTCAGCAGGCTAACAGGGGGCAAGAGTTACCCACCCCCGACCAAGATCATGGCTACCACAGCCTGGAGGAGGAACACGGCCTGCTCCGGATGGACCTGAAACCCTGCGAAGATGGGCCCACGCGCTGTGTCCACCCTGTTGGAGCCGTTCCCGGAGCCGCCCCGGAGCGCACTGAGGAAGAAGTAGAATTGTTGACTAAAGGGGTTCCACTTGCCTTGGAAAGACAGTGCCCTTCGGAAAGCTGTCCATCTGGTGAGGAACCTATGGAACAAGAGCCTTCAGAGGACCAAAGAAGTGTAGTTGACTCCTCAGACATAGAAGATGACCTTCCCGCTTCCGCCAGACCAGCGTGTAGTAACAGATTGATAGATTACATTTTGGGAGGTGGATCCAGTGAGGTGGAAACAGGTTCTGATTCCGAAGGTGAGGATTGGGAGGAGGAGGCTGAGGATGATGGTTTCGATAGTGATAGCTCGCTCTCAGAATCAGACCTTGAACTAGACTCCGAAGGGCTTCACCTTTGGAACTCCTTCTACAGTGTAGATCCTTATAATCCCCAGAACTTCACAGCAGCAATTCAGACTGCTGCCAGAATTGTTCCTGGAGACCCTCCTGACTCAGAGAAGGATTTGTCTGACAAGTCCTCTGTAGAGACTTCTCCCCAGACTGGAAGCCTTCCTGAGTCTCCTGACGATAATTCTGGGGAGGAAGATGACTGGGAATCTAGTGCAGATGAAGCAGAAAGTCTCAAACTCTGGAACTCTTTCTGTAATTCCGATGACCCCTACAACCTTTTAAATTTTAAGGCTCCTTTTCAGACATCAGGGAAAAGTTGGAAAGGCTGTCATGACTCAGAGAGGCCGTCTGAGTCCACTGTGGCCATTTCTGAGTGTCACGCCTTACTTTCCTGTAAGGTGCAGCTGTTAGGGAGCAGAGAATGTGACTGTCCAGACTTGTTACAGGGTGGGGTTCTTTCTGGAGCAAGACACACGCATATCAAGAGAAAAAAGGTTTGTTTGTTTCTTTTAACCTGCCTGATAATTTGTACCGACTGTTTTGATATGGTTGAATATAGCAACATGACTTATATATAGCAAATATGCAGCAATGCATATTTTTGAAGAAGGCCTCCAGGCTTTTTAAAGCCATATACTTGGATTGAGTAATGACCCTCTTGTTTTCCCTCATGTAAGGTGTTCCTTTCTAAATCGAAGATGCCAGTGTGTAGCTGTTAGCAGGAAAGTGCCATTTTCATTTGGGTTGTCAGCTTTGAGCTATTTGCCTAGAAGCTTCAACTTTTCACTTTTTTAAGGAACAGAAAAATTAAACCTTGTGTATACACGACTCAATTTTTCTAGAGATTGGGAATGGCTTATTATAGCCATAGAGTTTTACAGTGGTGTTAAATGTGTTATGTCGTTTGCAGACACTTAGTATTTTATTTACGTGGTAACTGTCTTTGTTCCTGTCCATTAGAGCCCAAAGGGATGATGGTACCAAATAGCAAGTCAGATTTATCTGGTTTTTGCCATGAAAGGAAATATTAATTTCAGTATTGAAAACTTTTGGACATGTACATGATTGTGCTTCATAGTCAAAAACAATACGGGAAATAGTGTTGCCTTTTCTTATGAATGCAGTACTAGTTATTGTTGGTCAACTGCAGGTTAATAATGGTATGTAAACAGTGATGGTCGCTTACTTGGTTTATCTTGAGTAGTTGCTTCCTGTTCCCAGGCTAGTCTTAAAACTTCATGGAGTGTTTTACTCTTAACACATTGTCAGTCTTACTTTGGGAGTCTTTTGAATTGCTTTATTTTTTTCCTCTATTGTTTATTCAGCTAAAGTTATTAATTGGAGAGAAGTCCTTCCAAACTCATAGGGTATCTTTTGTTGCGGAGGGGACCTTTCTTTACTTACTTGTACTGTTTTTTGGAAAGAGAAAGGAGTGAGTGAATTATTATTGATCTCAAATTCTGCACCATCAGGAAGTTTCAAGTAGTCGGTACTGTAATCCATTGGCCCCTAAGGGCCAGCTTAATACTTTGAAACTATTCCTGGGGTATTAAATGTCTCTAAGTGGTGGTAATCTTAAGTCTTACTGGTAGAAGCAGAATAAGTCATGTTAAAAATTAAATTTTAGTTCATACTTCTGTAAGTGCCATCATAAAAGAGCTTTTCTCTATCTTTTTAAGGGCCCCCTGACAAAATGACCTATTTAGTGACTAGGTAAGGAACAAAGTGGGGCGATGGAATGAGCACTTGGCATCTGGAGACCTGTGTTCCCTACTCCTGACTGGTTAGGGCCAAGAGACTTGGGAAGACAGCCAGGCGTGGGAAGTACTTGACCTCTCATGGCCTTGATTCACTCCCTTATCTGATGGGAATAGTAATAATATCTGTTGTATGAGTTAGTTGCATGATTTAAATGAGATGAATAAATAAAACTTAATAATTCGTTGTTTTGCCTTTAAATGGTAGCTCTTATTGCTCAGGGACCTCAGGCCAGTCTCATGTCTCATTTGAGCTTGCTCATTGAGTAAAGATGAGATGAGTCAAGTAGATGTGAGTACTACTATGAACTAGAAGCAACATTTATAAAAGATTATGTCTAAAATATGGTAAAGTTATTTGGCAGCCTCTAACTATGTGCCATTCTTTTAGGTCTATGGGAATAGTGGGTAGTGCCTAATTCTTAGAATGAGGTCTTCAGATATGGGAGTTTAAAATGCCTTGTGTCCTGGCATAACAGCGCAGCTTGTGGAGCCAGACTCGGTTTGGATCCTGGTTACACCACGCAGGAGCTGTGTGATTTGAACAAGTCAGTTCACCTCTCTACCTTTGTTTTTGCTTATCTGTACAATGGAGATGGTAATAGTACATACCCAATAGGGTTGATACGAGGATTAAATGAGATAAAAATTGTAAAGTACTTTGAAAAGAGCCTGGCGTATGGTAAACACTATATATATGTTTGTTATTATTATTTATCTTAGTGACACGATGAATGAGGAGCACTAGAATGCAATATCTAGTAAGGTGTTACTACCTACTAATTGTTCTCAGGGGATTTCTTTGCCTGATGTAAAGGGAATAAAAGTAGTAGGCCACGGTGGGATTAGCTGATGTAACTACTGAACATACTTTAAAGCAAGTATTTACTTTTGGAGTTGGATATCTTAGAAAGAAACTTATATATTAGAAATTAATTAGGGATTAAAAGGGACTGTCACTCATTACATGTGATCATGTATATTATAATCACAATTTCATGTATATGTAGTGATAGCATATTGAGGAGGAATACAAAGAGGGTTTTTATCTTAACTACAGAGTCGCTTATAGTAACATAGCCTTGAAGATATGGTAATTTTGCTGCACCTTAGTGTTTACTAAGTAACTTTCTCTTCTATATTCTGATTACAAAAGTAATAATATAAGAATAATACTGGGGCCAGCCCGGTTGTGTAGTGGTTAAGTCCGGTACACTCTGCTTTGGTGGCCCAGGTTTGCGGGTTCAGATCCCGGGCGCTGACCTACACTACTTGTCAAGCCATGCTGTGGTGGCGACCCACATACAAAATAGAGGAAAGATTGGCACAGATGTTAGCTCAGGGCCAGTCTCCCTCACACACACACACACACACACACACACGCAAAAGAATACTACGTGTTCATGGTTCAAAAGTTGGAAAGCACTGAAAAGTGAAAATTTTTTAAAAGGAAGAATAGAAATAAGTGGAGATCTTATTAAAGGTCTTAAAGGTTTTGTGTTGAAATGAAAGCATTATGTTCCAGGGATATATTTTTGTAATACTTTGTTTGGAAACATTTGTCATTTTGGAAGAAGAGTATCACAAAACTGTATTTCCCTATGGATTAAAAAAAAGTAAGGATTAATATCAGGAAAATTTCAGTTGACCATGTGGATTTATTTTATTAACACCAAAAGCCAACGGGAGGGGGCTAGGATGACAGATTTGGGACAGGACTGTGTGTGTAAGCAAGAAATTAAGAAGGCATTTGCCCATTATATTCAGACGCCATCTAGTCAGTCAGAACTTATTCTTTCTTTTTTTACTTCTGTTATACTTGAGACCAGATATTCCTGTAAGATATGTGATATTCTTAAAGAATTAGTAGCATAAAGGGTTAATTACTCGATGATTGTAAGATCCTAGAGCTTGATTAAAATTAGTCTTTGTCTTTATAGGTAACCTTCTTTGAAGAAGTTACTGAGTATTATATAAGTGGTGATGAGGATCGCAAAGGCCCATGGGAAGAATTTGCGCGGGATGGATGCAGGTTCCAGAAACGAATTCAAGAAACAGAAGATGCTATTGGATATTGCTTGACATTTGAGCACAGAGAAAGAATGTTTAATAGACTCCAGGAAACATGCTTCAAAGGACTTAATATTTTTGAGCAATGTTAAGATGGTTTGACAGTCTCTAGCCCTAGCATACACTACCTCTTACTTGAGAGGTTTCTTTTAAAAACAAAAATTGGCAGCTGTCCTTTGACTTGTTTTTAGAGGGTATGCACCTTGGATCCAATAACCTAGTTTAATATTTTTTGGCAACATGTCCTGCTCAGAAATATCCAGGTTTAAAGCAAGCCCTGATAATGAAGGGTGAGATGGTGTCATTTCTAATCCTCCTGTTTTTGATTTAGATGGATGTGTTTTTGAATGCCATTTGCTTGCTTGGGTGAAAAGGGGACCTTTTGAAGTGTAATTTTGCACTTTCAAAACTTATTTTCTTGGGCAACAATGTTTATAGGGTTTAGAGCCCATTTTCGATTCTAATTTAAATTGTGTACCCATCTAAAAATTTGGGGCTCTTCCCCCACCCCAACATTCTGAAATTAGTGGGCTTTTTTATTTTCTCTATATATTTTTTTCAGTGATGTGGCCCTTCTACCTTAAGGCTAAGAAAATAATCTTGTATATACTACCAACTTAAAGTATATTATCTTGTGCCACTTTTTTTTTTCCTTCTAAATGACTTTGGTTGAAAATATGTGGTGGGTTTTTATTTCTAGTTTAATTTCTACCTATTTCCAAGGACTGCCACAAAACCTACATGTGCAGTACTCTGCTACTTTGGGAAAGCTGCATCTTTCTGCCAAATTTTGACGTCTAATATATTTAACTTCTGTGCAGACTTTTGGAGAGGGTTCTGTATATGTTATTGTAGTTCCTAGTTGAATGGTTCTTTGTATCTTGCAACAGGTAGAAATTGTTGTAAAAGACTCCAGAAAGTAATAATTGCATCATAGGCATTTGTTTTTTAAACTTAAAAGCCTAGAATTTTCCTAGAAAGAAGATAGGAGACATCTCAGAGCAATTTGGTTTTGTTGTATATGCTCTCAGCAGAAAACCAGTGTTATTAATACCATGCCTCAGCACTGTCACTTTTAAAACCTGTCAGAGTGACACTAAACTTGGAGATGGGCAGTTCTGAATTTTCCAGTTTGAAATGTAAGATACAGACTTCAGTCAGTATCCAAGGTTATTGTGTTCTACTATTGTAATAATGAGAGAAGTAATGGCAAGTCTGTACTTTGAGGAAGGGATAGAACTATAGATTTAACAACTAGAAAGTCTTAATATCTTTAGCCCAAAGTTTACTTTTGAATCGAAGTTTCTGCAGTGACTGGTTGTGCTTGGTTTATTTGGTTAGTTCTCCATGTGTGCATCTGTGAGGTTGAGGGAATGTTAACCAGCTCCTAGTGGTCTGTTTCTGTTCCACGCACCTCCTGTCACAGGTAATGGACAGCCTGAGTAGAAAGGTGACAGATTTTGACCTTGTCTCTGTGGGAACCAAGTTTTCATGAGAGGTGCTTGAAGGACTACTACCTCAGTTTATAATCTACCTGGTCGTTGTTTTCTTTCTTTCTGGTTTGCTCTAAGAACTGCCTCCAGTGTTAATGTGTATATTCCATATGTAAACACACTGAGAGTGCTCAACATGAAGGCTGGTCAGATTTTCACAGAGCCCATATTCAGCATGTTCTGGGCACCTCCACGTTAGATAGTCACAGGGGATGAGCCTGTGGAGGGTGGTGTAACACTGTGGAAACGGGCTAGTTTCAAGCACTAGCTGTGTCAGTGAGAAGGCAGGCGTCTTTCGCCTTGAAAAAAGCTTTCTGAAAATGTGTAGGCATTCTTTTAAAACCAGGCTAAAGTATACTTTTATTTCAGAGACTTAGGTTGTGTTTTGTGTTTCTGAAATCTGGGACCTCTGCATATTTGAAAATAGTGGGATATCTTTACATTTATAGGAATTTGGGAAATTGTTCCCTGGGATTCCAGCCTCACTACCAAATGAGTAAAAGCTTGATTAAAAGTTCTCCTATTTACTACCCTCCTTTTTTTTTTTTTTCTTGTGAGGAAGATCAGCCCTGAGCTAACATCCATGCCAATCCTCCTCTTTTTTAGCTGAGGAAGACTGGCCCTGGGCTAACATCCGTGCCCATCTTCCTCCACTTTATATGGGAGGCCGCCACAGCATGGCCTGACAAGCAGTGCATTGGTGCATGCCCGGGATCCGAACCCGGGCTGCCAGCAGCAGAGCATGCGCACTTAAGCTCTACACCACGGGGCTTGCCCCTACTACCCTCCTTTAAAGGAAGTGATCAGACGATGAGAAGGACAGAAAGGACCATTTTACGTTGGACTGAGGAGAAAAACAAAATTCTTGTCATTTTCATCAAATCTTAGTTGTTAGAACAAAGTTAAACCCCCACAATCTTAGAAAATCCTTGGAAGTTTTAATTGAACATTTTACACACTTAAAAGTCTTGCAATGGTGCTTTAAGTATCAATGTAGCATGTGAAAGGCTTTGTACAGACAGGTAAAATTACCTTTTCTGAGTGTTGAAATGTGATAACAGCACCTCTTCATCTTTAACTTGAAATCAAAACTATCAGATTTTATTTTTTTATAATTTAAGGAAGGTGGTTAGCAGAAGAGAAGACTTCTAAATTGGCTTCTACAGATCCAATGATTTAAAAGTAACCAGTTTGTTGGGATTTTATAGCTAAAATTATATTTGTGTATATAACTTAACTAATCTGTAAATTGTAATAAATATATTTGCAATTATTAAATGTTACATGATATCTTGGTTCAACTTTATATTGTATGTTTCATAGTATTTTACATGGATTTTGGAATTACTGAGCAGGATTTTCAGGATTAAATCAGGTATTTTTATAGAAGCACTATAAATTTAGAGATACTGGACAAATTTCTGTGGTTTAAAGGGTTATGTGACATGTGAATTGCACCTCAGCTAATTGGAGGGGAATGGTAAAGGGGTAAATATTGTAATTACCAACCACAGTTTAGTAATAGAAAGGAGAATTTGGTTCTTAGAAAATGAAATGCCCTTTTTAGAGACGGGATTTGATTCTACGATTGGCCCCAGCCACCCACTTCTGCTGCAAAAAAGACAGTAAAGTAAACAGAGTCTTCACAGAAGCAGTCAAATTCAGATGCTGGGGTTAGTGTAGTGTTGCCCCTAAGGAGCAGGGAAATCCTCTGCTTCTCTGTTTTGTGCATTATTATTAATGATGGCCATGATATTGTAAGTCATGATGTTCTCCCATTTATAATATTGAATGAATATGATGGTGATATCAGAAAAAACAAACTTTTTACCCTGAAAAAAAAGACAAACATTTGGGTTATGGCAAGCCTATTAATGGATTAAGGCATAGCAGCATTTTTCATTTAGGCATTTGGATCTTCCTAGCTAATGAAGAAAAATTGCCAAAGGTACATTGTTGCACTGGAAGGAAAGAAACTAACATTTAGTTGTAGATAATCAATGTTTAGTACAAATTGAATTGACAGCCCCAAGGTTATACTTTTCTTACCATCTTGGGTTTAAATGAAGCATTTTTGGCTGTTTATCCCCAGGAAGGTATATGAAAATAGCCATATTCACATCAAGCCAGATTTGTTGCTATCACTATCCTGATATCCTATAGAAATTGTGCTTTTTCCCCTACTTTAGTTCAAAGTTTAAAGCAAATATTTGCTGATCTCAGGAATTTTGATAGTTACCTGTGGAATTTGGTGGTCTCATTTGGAGACTTCCTTTGGATTCGGTGTACTTTTAAAAAAACAAAAGTGGAAATGTCTTCATTTTTTCTCTTAAAAATACATGTTTATAAAATGAGCTAATATAGAGATATACGAAGGCATTCTTGGTACATTCTAAAAGATAAGTATGCTGCCCAGGGTGGCTTTTTGAGGTGAGAGACAATTTCTTTTTATGTATATAAAGAGGTTTTGGTATTTCTTCATTTAACTGCTTATGGCACAAATGTTAGCTATTTGGAATCTTTCTACATGGGTAATTAGGATTCTTTCCTTATAGCCTTAGTTGAATGCTTTGTGATCAATAGAAAACACTTGTCTTTTTCTTCCTGGGTTTGCTCCAGCAAGACTGTTCATGTCGGTCAGTTGTGACTTCAGAAGACAAAGGCAGCATGATATCAAGATCTATAATAATAGGTGTAATAAATAGGATAAATCTCTTTTTTTTTTTTTTTTGTGGGGAGATCAGCCCTGTGCTAACATCTGCCTATCCATCCTCTCTTTTTGCCGAGGAAGACTGGCCCTGGGCTAACGTCTGTGCCCATCTTCCTCCACCTTATATGGGAGGCCGCCACAGCATGGCTTAGCCAAGCAGTGTGTCGGTGCGCGCCTGGGATCCGAACCCGCGAACCCCGGGCTGCCATAGCAGAGCACGCACACTTAACCGCTTGCGCCACCAGGCCAGCCTTGGAGAAATCTCTTCTAATCCTGTTCACTTTGAGGATTCGTCCAGCAAGATCCATAATGCTTTCAATTAATACACTTTAGTGACAGGTTTGACCTCAGGGAATTGAAAGAGAAATCATTATACATGTGGCGTGTAGAACATGTATGGCTGTAGCAATTTGAGTCACATCACTGTTTTACCCTTGGCAGACTCCTTAATGTCATCAGGGAAAGATAGAGGAAAGTAGGTTCATGGAAAGTGGGTTGCTTGACCCATGGGGAGGGTACCCTAGAGATCTACTGAGACGTAAAGTCTAGAAAGCTGAACTGCAAAGGAAGCAGCTTTGGAGCCATTTCTCAGGTTTTGTTCTTTTAATCTTTTACCCTTCCCTTTGTCTCAGTACTATCATTTTCTTCCAGTGTCCTCCTGCCTCTGTTTGCTGAATGTTTTATTTTCACTACTGTTTTATAGATCCTGCCCTAGAGGAAGAAGGATGAGGACCTTCATAGCGAAAGAACAGCACAGTTGCCAGAGGTGTGTGCTCACTAGAGATACCATCTGTCGAGAAGAAGGGACCTCACAGAGCTCTTAACTCTCCAGAGCTCAGTGCACGTTTCTCCACCAAAACTTCTGGTTAACATATACACTTTGAGACTGGATTAATTTGCAGAAGCATCCCAGAGATGTTCAGGTCAAAGGAGGAGGTGATAGTAAGGCTGGATTATACTGCTTTGAGTTGAGCCTGTTTTTCTTAAAGGAGTTCGTACTTAGGCTCTGAAGGGAAAAACCAGAGAGGAGTCCCAAAAGAATTGTGAAAAAGGCTTATCTGGATATATGATGTGGAAAGGTTGTTTTTAAAAACAGATTTCACCATGAGAAGACTAGCTCCTCTTTGGATCTCAAACACCCCCTCCAAGAGATCCCTCAGCACCCTATCCCCACCTCTCCTTGCCCTTTCATGTCACCTTTTAAAATTACGTTCACTCTAACTTCATCTTAACATTTTTACTTGTTTCTTGTCTGCTGCCACCCTCACTAGTCTGTAAACTCTGACAGCAGAGATCTTGTGTGTCTTGTTTATCCTATATGGAGCCTAGAACTGTGCCTGACAACATTATGAAGAGTCAACAGATATTTGTTGAATAAGTTAATAACTTAAAATCACCTCTCATATACCTTTACTGAGATTTCATCAGTACAGCCAAGATGAGAACCAAATGTGCCACAGTCATAGATGATGTAGAATCACAGAACTGGAAGGTCCTTAGAGAGAAGTTGCAGTAAGCTTGTAGAGTTTGTAGGATGTAAGTACAAATTTTAATTTGGTTAGGGATACCACATCAATTAATTTGAGTGTCATTAATAAAGTGCATGTTAATTTGTGAATTTCATATGTGAGCAAATCAGCTGGGACCTTTCTTTTCCAGAATTAATATTCCGTATTGGAGTACCCACCACACCAGAGGTTTCAGTTCTCCTTTTTGGCAAAAGAGTGGCTTTGGGTTTCTAGAGATGCTCTGTTGATTCCACCAGATGGCGTTACTTACCATCTCGGAGTGCCTGATGGATCCCTGTTATTACTAATCTGATGGCTGTTGCTGGCTTGGAGGTTGTTTTGTAACATGCTGGAAAATGGCCCTGCCCTGCCCACTCCAGGGCTACCTGGCCCATTGTGACTCCACCTTTTTGTGGTAACTACCCAGAAGTGGGGGCAGCGCCTCATGGGAGAGCCAAGATTTGTATTTGAACCAAACAATTCTTTCTGATCTAGACGGAGGGAGAATAAAGTGAATATGGTGATTTAGGAGATTGGAGGTGAGATCTAAGAAGCTGATGTATGGACATGTGCTGGCTTTTCTGTATTAGGGTTTTTCCAGTTAGGGTTTTATCTCACTTAACTATTTGCTTAGCATTCAGCTTTCTGTTGCATTCCTGTGCATCAGGGCAGTCACTCAGTAACAGGAGAGAGAGGGTGCTACATTGCTCGGGACGTGGGGCATCACTGTCTGATTACAGAGTTGTACATTTGGCTGGCCTGGAAGGAAGAAAAGAGCCTCAAGAACTATTGGGCTGGGCTGGGTTTTCGTGCTGGTGTTGCCTGCTTCCCTCTTAGGGCCAACGCCAGGTGGCTATCCAGGACTGCTCTTTGGTAGGTTGGGACTGGCTCCAAGGGGCTGCCCCCAATCCCCTTCCAGGTGTGCAGAATGGATGGCCATTGTGTGTTTGCATACAATTTTCCTGTGCCTGCAGTGACTGTGCACCTTTCTTTCTTCTGTTTCTGCTTGATTTGACTGAGTAGGGAGGGTAGGAGGTGTTTTTTTTTTTTTGGTACCTTCAGGAATTTATAGAGGATTTTTTTTCTTTTTTTTTTTTTTTTTACTGCCAATTGCCACTTTTCTAGACATTCACCTCTGAACACATTCCCTTCCCCAGGACAACCTGCTGAAAGTCACAGCTTGATTGGCCCAGGGGGAGTAAACCTGTACTGCCTGAGAGAAGGCAAGTTTTTTAGAGGAATATTGAATTACAGAAGAAAAGTCTGTTGGGAAGTCAAAGGGTTGAAGCAGGTGCATTTTCTTGCAGTAATTTCCCTGGTTGTTTCATAGGATGATAAGTTACTTTAAGCCAATGTCCCTTCTTATCCCTCCCATTCGGCATAGACCCCTCAGGGTCCTTTGGGAATATTTACCTTCCTTGATCAAGTTCCATCTCCCCTCTAAAGGCTTCCCTGATGATGACTCCATCTCTATATCCTCAGAATTCATATCTTGTTTTCAGTGTTACAGCACCCAGTACACCTTTTTATCACTGTTTGTATCACATGGAATTGTAATTGTGGTTTGCACTTCCATTTCACTTCCTGTAGACTATCACCTCTTGGGGGAAGCATCCTCAGCACAGGAACCAGAATGTCTTAGGTGCACAATATACTTTTCTTTAACTGAAGTGACAATTTCCATAGCCTTCTCCCAATGGATAGGCCCCCCTGCCACACCAGTAAGGTAATTTATTAATTCATGTGTTTCAAAGAAGCAATTAAATGTGTGAAGAAGTCTGTCTTCAATGTATACATTATGTTTATTTATAGTACTTGAGGTATTTTTGAGAAGCTAGTACAGTTGTCCCTCCTTATTCGTGGAGGGCTTGGTTCTAGGACCCCTCCCCCCCAGGATACCAAAATCTGCGGATGCTCAATCTCTTATATAAAATGGTATTTGCATATAACCTATCTGCATCCTTCCATGTACTTTAAATCATCTCTAGATTACTTATAATACCTAATACAATGTAAATGCTATGTAAATAGTTGTTATACTGTATTGCTTAGGGAATAATGACAAGAAAAAACAGTATGTACGTGTTCAGTATAGACATAACCATCATAGGCCTTTCTATGTGCAGTTGGCTGAATCAGCAGATGGGGAACACTTATATAGAGGGCTGGCTGTGTTCCTGATGATGACTTTAAACCTAAGGTTCTAAATCAGTTGTCATGTCTTCATTACTGATCTGATCTTTCAAGTGATAGGATGAGGTTCATTGGAACCTTATCAGTGTTATGAAAGGCCCTTCTTCATTAGGCAGGGTATCATTCATATCCAATTTTTCTAGTTAGTTAAGGACTTTTTTTTTTTTGCTTGAGGAAGATTAGCCGTGAGCTAACATCTTTGCCAGTCTTCCTCTACTTTGTATGTGGGACGCCGCCTCAGCATGGCTGATGAGTGGTAGGTCTGTGCCCAGGATCCAAATCTGCAAACCTGGGCCACAGAAGCAGAACATAAGGAACTTAACCACTATGCCATGGGGCTGGCCCAAGGACATTTTTAAAATCAGCTGTTGAGGTATAATTTACATACAATAAAATTCATCACTTTTAAGTGTAAAATTCAATGAGTTTTGATAAACATGTAGAATCATGTAAACACTACCACAATCAGAATATAGAGCATTTCCATCACCCCAAAAAGTTCTCTCATGCTCTTTTGTATTCAACAAACCTCCAGCTTTTGGCAGCCATCAATCTGCTTTTTACCTTTTCTATTGTAGTACTTTTGAAATTCATCTATGCTCTTGAGTATATCAGTAGTCCATTCCTTTTTATTGCTGAGTAGTATTCCATTGTATAGATATACCACAATTTGTTTATTCATTCACTAGTTGATGGATAGTTGGTTTGTTTACAATTTGTAGCTATTATGAATAAAGCTGCTGTGAACATTTGCATACAAGTGTTCCTGTGGACATCCATTTTCATTCCTTTTGGATAAATTTAGGAGTGAGATTGCTGGATCATATGGTAAGCATATGTTTAACTTTACAAGGAAACTCCCAGTTTTCCAAAGTGGCTGTACTACTTGGCAGCAATGTATGAGAGATCCAGTTCTACATCCTTACCAACACTTGATATTGTAAGTCTTTTTAAGTTTAGCTATTCTAGTGGATTTGTAGTCTCATCTTATTTTGGTGTAAATTTACGTTTCCTTAATGTTTAATGATGTGGAGCATCTTTTCATACGTTTATTTGCAATGGCAGATATCTTCTTTGGTAAAGTATGTGTTCAGATGTTTTGTCTATTTTTTTAACCAAGTTGTTTGTATGTTTTTATATATATAATATATGTATATCTATCTGTGTATCAATCTATATATATCTGTATGTGCATGGTTTTATAATATATTCTAGATAGAAGTCCCTTATCATATTTATGTTTTGCAAATATTCTTTCCCAGTCCATGGCTTGCCTTTTCATTTTGTTAATAATGTCATTTGAAGAGCAAAATTTTAAAATTTTGCAGAAGTCCAATTTATCAATTTTTTCCCCCCACAGTTCATGCTTTTTGTGCTCTATCTCAGAAATCTTTCCCCAGTGCAAGGTTACAAATATTTTTGCTTATGTTTTCTTCTGGAAGTTTTACAGTTTTAACTGTGACATTTAAGTCTATGATCCATTTTGAGTTAAATTTTGTATATGGTATGAAGTAAGAGTTGAGATTCATGTTTTTGCACATAGATATTCAGTTGTTGAGAAGACTATCGTTTCTCCATTGAATAACCTTGGCATCTTTGTTAAAAATCAATTGATGATATATTTGGGTCTATTTCTGGACCCTCCAGTTTATTTCATTGATCTGTATCTCTGTCCTTACATAAATTCCACACTGTCTTAATTACTCTAAGTTTACAGTAAGTCTTGAAATCACTTTGTTCTTTTTCAAAATTGTTTGGGCTATTCTAGGTCCTTTGCATCTGTATTAGAATTTTATTTATTTATTTATTTATTTATTATAATTTTACTTATTTATTTTTTCCCCCAAAGCCCCAGTAGATAGTTGTATGTCATAGCTGCACATCCTTCTAGTTGCTGTATGTGGGACGCGGCCTCAGCATGGCTGGAGAAGCCGTGCGTTGGTGCGTGCCCGGGATCCGAACCCAGGCCGCCGACAGCGGAGCACGCGCACTTAACCGCTAAGCCACGGGGCCGGCCCTAGAATTTTATTTTTTTAATATTTATTTATTTATTTGTTTGTGAGGACGATTAGCCCTGAGCTAACATCTGTTGCCAATCCTCCTCTTTTGCTGAGAAAGATTGACCATGGGCTAACATCCATGCCCATCTTCCTCTACTTTATATGTGGGACACCTCCCACAGCGTGGCTTGATAAACGGTGCATAAGTCCATGCCCAGGATCCGACCCTGTGAACCCCGGGCCGCCGAAATGAAGCTTGCGAACTTAACCACTATACCATGGGGCTGGCCTGTATTTATTTATTTATTTAATTTTATTTATTTATTTATTTATTTATTTATTTATTTATTTATTTATTTTGAGATCAGCCCTGTGCTAACATCTGCCAGTCCTCCTTTTTTTTTTTTTTGCTGAGGAAGACTGGCCCTGGGCTAACATCTGTGCCCATCTTCCTCCACTTTATATGGGACACTGCCACAGCATGGCTTGCCAAGCAGTGCGTTGGTGTGCGCCCGGGCTCTGAACCGGTGGTGGAGTGCGTGCACTTAACCGCTTGCGCCACCAGGCCGTTCCCTTTATTTATTTTTTAAAGCTTCAGTGCATGGTTGTATATCCTAGTTGTTAGTTTTTAGTTCTCTATGTGAACCACCACCACAGTATGACAACTGAAAGACGGGTGGTGTGGTTCTACGACTGGGAAACAAACTTGGGTCATGGCGGTGAGAGCACCAAATCTTAACCACTAGACCACCAGGGCTGGCTCTGTATTAGAATTTTAGAGCCAGCTCATTCTACCAAAAAAAAAACAAAAAAACAAACCTGCTGAGGTATTGAATAAGATTATATTGACTTTATAGATTGATTTAGGAGGCGTTGACATCTTAACAATACTGAGTCTTCTGATCCATAAACATAGTATATCCCTCCATTTATTTGAGTCTTAAAATTTTTCTCAGCAGTGTTTTATAGTTTTCAATATACTGATCTTGCACATATTTTGTTACCTTTATCCCTAAATATTTCCTATTTTTTATGCTATTGTAAATTGTGCTTTTTTTCAATTCAATTTCCAATTCTTTGCTGCTAATATATGGAGATACAATTTATTTTTGTATATTGATCTTGTATCCTGTGATCTTAGGATTTTTTACATTGATGGTCACATCCTAGAATAAAAATAGTTTTGCTTCTTTCTTTCCAATCTGTATGCCTTTTTTTTTTCTTTTTTCTTGCCTTATTTTACTGGCTAGGATATTTAGTACGTTGTTGAATAGAAGTGGTGAAAGCAAACATCCTTGTCTTGTCAGTAGGAATCAGTGATGTCTTCTCTTTCATTCCTGATGTTGGCAATTCATGTCTTCTCTCTTTTTTTTCTTATTAGTCTGGCTACAGGTTTACCTATTTTGTTGATCTTTTCAAAGAATCAGCTTTTGGTTTCATTGCTTTTTCTCTGTTGTTTTTGTTCTGTTTTGCTGTATATTGTGTTCTAGTCCATGGGTTTCTGATTTTAGTCCATTCTCTTCTTTCTACATTCTTTGGGTTTAATTTGATTTTCTAATTTGTTAGGGTGGAACTTAGACCACTGGTTCAAAACCCTTCTTTTCTTCTAATAAAAGTACCTAATGCTATAACTTTCTGTATTTGCACTGCTTTAGCTGCTTCTCAAATGTGTTTATATGTTGTTTTAATTTTCCTTCATTTCAAGTTATTTTCTAATTTCCCTTGTGCTTTCTTTTTTGATCCATGAGATTTTAGAAGTATGTTGTTTCATTTCCAAATATTTGGGGATTTCCCAAATTTCTTGTTGATTTCTAGTTTAATTGTGAATAGCGAGCATATTTTGTTTGGTTTTTATTCCTTTTAAATTTACTGAGACTTGTTTTATGCCCTCACATATGTCTATCCTGTAGAATGTTCCATATACGTTTGACCAAAAAAAGTATATTCTGCTGTTACTGGGTGACATGTTTTCTGTGTCAGTTAGGTCAAGTTGGTTGATAGTGCTGTTCAAGTCCTTTATATACTTACTGATGTTCTGTCTAGGTTTTTTTTTTGTTTTTTTTGTTTTTTTTTTTTAACCAATTATTGAGAGATGAGTGTCAGAATTGCCAACTATAATCATTGAACTGAATTGTTTATTTCTGCCTTCACTACTGTCAGTTTTTGCTTCAGGTGTTTTGGAACTCTTTGCTAGGTGCATGTAAATTTATAATTGTTTATCTTCCTGATTTTGCCCCCTAGGGGACATTTGGAAATATCTGGAGACATTATTGGTTGTTGCAGCTGGGAGGATGCTGCTGGCATCTAGTGGGGAGAAGCCAGGGATGCTGCTCAACATCCTGCAATGCCTGGGACAGCCCCCACAATAAAGCATTATTCAGCCCCAAATGTCATATGCTGAGGTTGAGAAATCCAATGTCTTTAATATTTCATACCAAAAGCTCTAGCAGTTTTTCAAGAATAAACAGTTCTCATTATTTTGTCTGTCTTTGGTTCATTTCCAGAGCCCTGAAATGTTTCTTTTTGGCAATTTTGTCCAAAAAGATAAAAATATTTTTTATATTTGCTTTTGGTGAAGGGGGTTTGCTGATCTCTTCACGCCACCATAGCTGGAAGTCTGACTATCCTTTTATTTTTAACCTGTTTTTATATTTAGAGTAGGTTTTTTGTAGACAGCATACAAGAATTTTTTTAATCCAATATGACAATGTCTGCCTTTTAATTGGGAGTATTTAGACCGTTTACATTAATGTAATTATTGATAGGTTGAGCTTAAATCTACTATCTTGGTTTTTATTTTCTGTATGTCCCATCTGATTTCATTCCTTTTTCTCCTCTTTTCCTGCCTTCTTTTGCATTGAGTATTCTTTTTTTGTGATTCTATTTTGTCTTCACTATTGGCTTATTAGCTATACCTCTCTATTTGATTTGACTTTAGTGGCTGTTGTAATGTTTAAATATATAGCTTTAACCCATCACAGTGTATGTTTAAATAATATTATACCACTTCATGTACAGCACTATATATACACATACACACACACACACACCTTACAACAATATGCTTCTATCTCTCCCCTCCTGTCCCTTGTGCTACTGTTGATACCTTTTTCTTATACAAAAATTATAAACCTACTTTCTGTTGTTAGTGCCATTGAGTCAATTCCAACTCCTAGTGACCCTGTGCCCAGCGGAGTGGAACCCTGCCTGGTCTTTTTGCGCCATCCTCTCCCCTTCTGGCGCTGTATCAGGCAATGCTCTGCTGCTATTCATAGGGTTTTCATGGCCGATTTTTTTGGAATTGAGTGGCCGGGTCCTTCTTCCTAGTCTTTCTTATTCTAGAAGCTCTGCTGAAACCTGTCCACCATTGGTGACCCTGCTGGTATCTGAAATACTGGTGACATAGCTTTCAGCATCACAGCAATACACAGCTGCCACAGTATGACATCTGACAGATGGGTGGTTTGGTTCCCTGACTGGAAATGAACCCAAACTGCAGCAGTGAGAGCGCTGAATCTTAACCACTGGACCACCAGGGCTTGCTAAATCTACATTACATTGGTATTATTTTTGCTTTAAGGGGTCAGTCATATTTTAAAGAGATTGAAAATTAGAAAAAAATGTCTTTTTATTTACCACATATTTACCATTTTCTGTGCTTTGTGTAGATAAAAATTTCTATCAAATATTTTCCTTCTGCATGAAGAACATCTTTAACATTTCTTGTCACGCAAGTTTACTGATGATGATTTCTCTCAGATCTTGTTTGTCTGAAATGAAGTCTTTACTTCCCTTCATTTTTGAAAGATATTTTCACTAGCTATAGAATTCTAAGTTAATTGTTTTTTTTTTCTTTTAGTGCTTTAAAGATGTCACTCCATTGTCTTATCCAGCTCTTAAACTCTTTGAGTTTCTAATTTTGTGCTAGGTTCCTTGGTGTTAAGATGTTAGATGTAATACTTGTCTCTTCAAGTTAACAGTTTCAGAAACACATTTACCTTTTCCTAGTAACAAATTCTGATATTGCTATTGGGATCATACCCGTGTGTAATGTTTCCAGTCATTTCTTTTTCCATGATGGGTTACACACTGGCCTATTGTCTGCCTTTGACTCTGACCCTAATATTATTGCCTCATGATTCTGTTTCCCTGTATTCTTGCCTGGAGTACATATTCTCCTTTGCCTGCTCCATCTCAGAAAAGTTTGAGAGATCAGGCCTCTCCGGTTTCCTTCCCAGGGCTCTTTCCAGTGCTATGAAGAGAACCTATGCAATGGTCCAGACAGATTTGGGCTTGAATTCCAGCTTTCCATTTCCACTAGCTGTGTGCTCTTCAGTAAATTACTTGACTCCTAGGAGGTCACATGTAAACATTGAATAATAATATCTCTCAGAGCAGGTAGGAAGACTAAATTAGATATTGTATGGAAAGTTCTTAATACCATATTTGGCATGTAATAATAATATCAAACACATAGTGTGTATTATGTAAAATAGGTATATATCTCCCAATTTACAGTAAAGGGACCTGAAGTGCAGTAAACTACTCAAGCTTACCCAAGTAAGGAATGGCAGAGAAGTGGGAGTTAAACCCAGTCTGGCTTCAGAGTCCATGCCTTTAACTACAATGCTTCATTCATTATGAATACTTCCTTCTCTCAGTAAACATTAATGGATAAGATGAAAATAGTGTGGGACTTTTAAAGATGAGTACTCTTAATCGGGTGGATGATGGGGAAAGGGGGCAGATAAAGGGGAGGGAGGCAAAGGACATTTCAAATAGGAAAAATAGTTTTAGGAAAAGGTAGAAATGGGAGAATATAAGAAGCATCTTGGGGAAAAGTCTAACAGGCTGGTCAAACTGGGTATAGGTTCTGTGGGGTGGAGAAGTGTACTGGAGGATAAGGTTTGTCATGTAGAGTCTAAATGAGAGTACTTTGAGGGTCATGCTAAGAAATTTGTTCTGTTTCATTCTGCATAAAGTGACAAGCCATCAAGTGAGTGACATGGTCAGACTGGTTCTTTTGGGATAGCCCTTAGGTCATTTGGTGGATGGACTGAACTGAGGAGAAACTAGAATAGAGAGATCAAGTAGAATGTTCTTGCACAAGTATAGGCATAAAGAATGAGCTCAACCAGAGGGATGGTTAGACTGGAAAGGGGGAGTCACGGAGGGATAAGAGTTGGCTGATTAGGTGAAGGAGAAGGACAGGTTACAAATGAGTCAGCTTTGCTATCATTGGTGACAAGGAGGAAGGTGAGCTCAATTATTAATTGAGCTAGGGAATTCTGAAAGAGGAGCAGTTTGGTGGAGGGAGGTGTAAGAATTCTGCTTTACATTGACAACTGACCATTTCTAGTGTCTTCTCCATCTGCAGGAAGCAGCAATGTGGGCCACCTAAGGGAGATTTTGTAGGATAGTTCCAAGTGGGGAGGGAAAGTAGGGGTTGGATGAAGAGAGGTGGAATTCACAGACCAGAAGCAGGTTTGGAACAATTTCCCTGAGCTGAAAATGGCAGGGGGTTTGAAGAGGTCCTATGAGTAGCTTGGGGCAGCACTTTGCTCCCACAAAACCCCCACCTCAACCTCTCTTACCTGTCCTTTCCCCTCAAGTCCAAGCTTGACCAAGCAGCAGCTGACCCTTCAAGGAACTATGAAGACTTGAGCCAGCACCATATGGGAGGTGGCCAGGGTAGCCTGAAGATTAAAGGGCTCTTTCTGAATCTTTTGGACCCCTGGGTGCTCTGTATGATTCTAGAGGTTGGGGGAGGGGCTCAATGATGATTGAGATTGAATCTCCTGCCACCGCAGTGGGATGGGGACCCAGAGCAGATCACATTTTACTTAAGAAAATAAAAGACTATGATATTTCTTACTCTCCAGCATATTTATAACTGTAATGATTATTTAGTTTATGCCTCTGTTTCTTAGTAGACCATAAGCTCCTAAGGAACCATATCTTAGTTATTAAGGTGGGCCCAGTGCCTAGCACAGAGCTTGGCTGACTCTCATTAATGTGCTCATTCAGTGTCATTCATGAGTGCAGTGAGAGGCCTTGTACTGGGTGCTGAATGCTCATTTACTCAGCAAATGTTTACTGAGCACGCACTGTGTGCCAGGCTAAGGGCCAGGAATACCCATGTGAACAGGACCCGCAGGGCCTCTGCTCTCAGGGAGCTTACATCTTAGATGGGGGAGTCAATAAACAAAAACAAAAAAATTAACAAGATAGCTTCAGGTGGTGACACATGCCGTGAAGACACCAGAGAGTGATATGATGGGGGAACCTGGGGAGGACTCTGGATGCAGTGACTGCGGAAGGCGTCTCTGAGGATGGGGCCTCCGGCCTCATCCCTGAGTGGTAGGAGGAGTGGGTCATGAGGTGATCCGGGAAGCAGGGACAGGAAGGGGGAGCAAACCATGAGATGATAGTGGGTAGGAAAGCAGGGGCCAGATCATGTGGAGCCTGCAGGAAGGAAACTTGGATTTATTCTAAGTATCATTGGAGGGCTTTAACTGGTCGGGGTGTGGGGTGCTACACGGAGATTTTCTCTTTGAAAAGATCCTCTGGCTATTGTGTGAAAAATGTAGTGGGCCCAGCAAAGAAGGAAGAGACCAGATGAAGAGGCTCCTGGGATGGCGTAGGTGGGACGTGATGGGGGCTTGGACCAGGAGACAGTGGAAGTGGAAAGAGTGCAAATGTGTGGTATATCTGGAGGGAGAGCCAGTTGATTGGCTGTAGAATGTGAGGAACAGAAGGAAATCTAGGGCAACTCCTAGGTAGGACCCGTCTGGTTTGCCTGAGACTGAGGAGTTTCCTGGGACATGGAGTTTTCAGGGCCAAAACCAGGACAAGTCCCAGACAAACCAGGACAATTGTCACACTGCTCCTAAGTTTTTAGGCCAAGCAATGGGGTGGTTGTTGATCATGCTATAGACTGAGAGGACTCAAGGAGAACAGGTCTGGAGGTATAAATCAAGAGTTCTAGTTTGGCCACGTTAAATTTGAGATTAAATATCTATGTGGAGAAGGAATAGGCAATTGGATATATGCCAAGATATATCTGAAGCCCAAGGGAGAGGGCAGATTCAGATAGAAATTTGGGAGCCAGCAGCATGTAGATGGTATTTAAAACAGTGGGGAGATTGCCTAGGAAGAGTATGTAGACAGAGAAGAGAAGCAAGCCGAGGGTGGCGTTTGGATACTCCAACACTCTGAGGTTAAGCAGAGGAGAAGCAGTTACCCAAGAGATTAAGAAGGAATAGCCAGTGAAGTGGAAGATAAACCAGGGAATGTGGTGCCAGAAAGGCCTAGAAAAGAAAAGCTTCATGAAGGTGAGAGTGGCCTTCACCGAGTGTCAAGTGCTGCTGAGTAAAATGAAGACAAAAGGTGGACTTAAAAGACAGCTCCCGAGGAGTCTCAGTCTAGTGGGGGACAGGAAGGTCAACTCCCACACAGGGAGGGGTGCTGTGGCAGTGATAAGCACAGGACACCGGGCAAGGGCAGAGCTCCTTCCTGGGCTGCCCTTTGAAGGAGAATTGGAGAACAAGAAGCAGACCGAGAAGGGTTCTCCAAGCTGAGGAGGCCATAGGCACAAAGGTACGGTCAGGTGTAGGGCTCTTGATGGCTGGGGCACAGAGTGGTGAAACAAATAGGGGCACCCAGTGCAGGGAGGTGGGGGGGGCCAGAGCTGGCAAATGCGTCAGAAAGGTCACCTGAGAACTGAAAAGTTTCTGTTGGATTTAGCAACCTGGAAGTAAGTGCTTATCTTTGCCAGAATCGTCTTAGCCATTTTCAAAGAGCTGTGGGGACAGAAACCAGCTTGTGAGTAACTGGGAGACAAGGAATTAGACACACCAAGCGCACAGCTCACTCCTTTCAGAAACTTGAAGTGAGAGGAAATAGAGAGTAGTGATAAGGTAGTTGGGGTCGGGGTGGGCAGGGGGGTGGGATTTGCTGTGTGTTTGGCTTCTTTTTATGGATGAAATCCTGAGCTTAGTTATAGGCTCGAGAGAAAGAACTAGAAGAGAAGGGAAAGCTTGAAAATATAGGAGAGAGGAGATAATTGGTGGAGTAAGATTTCCGAGGAGCTGGTAAGAATGGGCATTTGTAAGGATGGGAACATGTAGAAAGGTTAGCTTTGGGTAGGAGGAAAGAGAAACAGATGGGCAGAAACGTAGATAAGATTGTAACGGGGCAGAGGGAGCCTGAGCGAAGCTGTTCTAGGGTAAGGCTGTGCCTTTCCAATTGCCTTTATTTTTTCTTCGAATAATGATGGGCCTGCTGCTGAGAGTGACTGTAGAGCCAGCAAGAAATATGTGGGGGGCTGGAGAGTGAGAATGATAGGGGCATTGATTGGTTTAATTTTTCCAATAGCTTGGTATGATATTTTTCTGGGCATAGGCTCAGAAAATGTGGACAGATTAGTCCAGAGTGGGGTTTTGCAGTGTGGATACCGCTGAGGACAAGTGGACAAGAATATTGGCTGGTGAGGGGATAATGTGACAGGCCGTGAGTTTGGGGTAAATAGTGCAGGAAATGAAACAAGGCTTTCATTTATAGATTAGGAGCAAATTTGAGAGGCTAAAGGTACTGTAGGAAGACAAGGAACAGGTGTAAAGAGAAGAAAGGAATGAGGGTATTAGAAGGACCAAAACTGTGGCCAGAAAGTGAGATATGAGAGTTTATGGTTCCAAGTCAGAGTAAATCTGTGTGGTAAGAAAGTCTAAGTTATGGCCTTGGGTGTGAGTAACTTATTGCAGTGGAGGAGTTGAGGATATTAAGGTACTGTGAGGTTAGGACATTGGATAGTTAATTCACATTAGCACTGAAATCACCCAGAATGAGAGGGAGAAAAGGGATGGAGAGGAAGATGCTGAGGCAGGAGCCAAGGCCTTTGATGAGTGTAGAGGACGGACCAGCAGGTTGGTGGGTGGCAGAGACAAGAAGGGAAGAAACTGGTTGGCTGAAGGCTGGAACAGTTTTAGAGACAGAGGCATAATGGTGCCTTTTAAGTTTATTGAACCAAACTGAACCCAAGTGCTGTGTTAGTTCCAGGAAATGCCCAAGTCAGCACTAGCTGCCATTTTCTAGAAAAAGCTCAGATCAGACATTAAAGTCAGCACAGAAAGAGCGTTGCCTAAGCTGAAGATTCAAGAAGAGACCCAGAGAAGAAACATCAGCAGGTTGACTACCAGGCCATTCCTCCAGGCTCCACCCGGCCCACATCTCTTGCTCTGAGCTGATGACTGACAATTTCATTCCATACCCCTTGCTCCCCCCGTACCCGCCACAGTCCCCGGGAGCTGCCAGTGCCAGTTCTTTGCTCCATGACACAGTCTTGGCAGGAAAAATCAGCTAGCCATCTTGGGCTGGCGTCATTCTCAGGAGAAGCCAGAGCAGAGGCTGAGAGATGGAGCTGGAGGAAGCACGTTACAGGCACAGTTCGCCACAGTGAGCAAGGGCTTATTAGCCAAACCATCATCTTCCCAGGCCATTCTCAGCCCAACTTAAAGATAACCTGAGCTGTCTCTCCACCCTTTCACACAGGAAGACAAGTTGTTTCCTGCTCAGACAGAACCCACCCTAACCTCAGCCCTTCCAGAACGCAAGCACCATTCGCACATTCTTTCTCCTAGTAAGTGATGGGAATACAACCCCAGGCTCGCTTCCAGGAGGCTACTCTCTCTTGTTCTCCTCCTACTTCACTTGCCACTTGTTATTCAGTCTCCTGTGCAGGCTCCTTCTCATTAACTTGACCTCTAAAAGTTGGAGTGTCCCAGTTCTCAGCCCTTGATGTCCGCCTCCTCCGAACCTACACTCATTTCCTTTGTGATCTCAACCAGCCTCATGGTGTTAATACCATCTAATCACTGAAAAATACCAACTGTATGTCTCTACTCTTGAGACAGACTCTAGCCTATGTATCCAGTCACCTCCTTGCCATCTCTACTTGGGTATTTCATAGGCATCTCCTATTTAACACGCTCAAAATTGAACTTCCGTTCCCTACTCTCTGTCAGTGGAAACTCTATCCTTCCAATTGCTCAGGCCAAATACCATGAAGTCAACCTGCCTCCTCTCTTCTTCTCACAGCCCAATTACAATCTATCAGCAAATCCTGTCGTTCTATCGTCAGAAATTACCCAGAATCTGACCGTTTCTGACTGCCTCTATCCCCCAACACCAGGAACCAAGCCATCAACATGTCTTGCTTGGATTATTGCAGTAGCCTCCTAGCTAGAATCTGCTTCTACCCTATTCCAAACAGCAGCCAGAATGATCCTCTAAAAGAGTCATGAAGTTATGACGATCACGTCACTCCCACACTCAACCCTTCAACAGTTTCCCATCTCATTCCGAATAACAGCAAATCTCCTTATGGCCTGGAATGATCTGCCCTCCCCCACCCCCTCTGTCCTCAGCTCCCACTATTCTCTCCCTCATTCACTGTGCTTCAGCCACAGTGGCCTCCTGGTTGTTTCTCAAACACTCCAGGGATGTTCCTGCCTCAGAGCCTTTGCACTAGTTATTTCCTCCACCTGGAATGTCTCCCCAGTGTCCACAGGGTTGGCTCTCTTGTTTCCTTCGAGTCTTTGTTCAAATGTCGTTCTTCTCAGTGAGCCCTTTCCTGCCCACCCTGTAGGAAACGTGGAATATAAGATAGGGCATCTGCTGCTCTCCGGTCCCCTTCACTCTTCCAGTTTTGCTCCACAGACTCCTCAGCCTCTGAGACTGTGTATTTATCAACTGTAAACTCTGTCAGAGCAGGGGCTCTCTGTTTTATTTCCCCCGTATCTCCTGTACCTAGAACAGTACTGGGCTCATCTGTGGAACCAATGTAATTCAGGTCAACTGGCTGTAGGGAAACTTCAGGATTCCACACTCTTCTGGTTTCCAGCACTAGTACAGCAGTCTTTATAACAAAAACTTGCCCTCTGAAGCCCTGTTAGAAACACGGCTAGTTTGTCTGGGCTCTTGCATATTTACACAGTCATCTATCTAATCCAGCAGAGAGGCCTTGCCTTCTTTTCCTTTGCTTCCTAGTTCCTGTAAGAAGATCAGCAGTGGCTGGTGACCTACCTTGCAGGTGAACATAACTATTAAACACCAACACTCAGTAAAAATTTCTGTTGTGGTTACAGTCAGCCTCCATATCCGCAATTCCACATCTGTGGATTCAACCAACAGTGGATCAAAACGCCTACGAAGGCTGCTTCTGTACTGAACATGTACAGACTTTTTTCTTGTCATTACTCCCTAAACACTACAGTATAACAACTATTTACGTAGCACTTACATTGTATTAGGTAGAATAAGTAATCTAGAGATGATTGAAAGTACACAGGAGGATGTGTGTAGGTTATATGCAAACACTACGCCATTTTATACTAGGGACTTGAGCATCCGCAGGATGTCCTGGAACCAATCCCCGGCAGATACCAACAGATGACTGTATTCTTTCACGGAGCAGAGGAATCTGTTATAATCTTCTTGTAACTATGTGAGTCTCTGCACCAACTCTGTTTAAATGATAAAGCAAACGTCTTGAAATACAGCTTTCTACCGATCAGGTTTCTAGGAGACCTGGGTCATGGTCCCAACTCTGCCATGGAATTGCCACAACTCTGGGTGCTTTTCCTGAGTTCTCCAGTACCCTCTGGGGGAAAATGTGGGCTTTGACTAGATGATCACTAAGACCCGTTCTTGATCTAAAATTGTAGGTTTCTTGAAAGAGAACAGTTCCCATTCTTGAGTCACTAGAAATGCAGGTGGTTATCTCTTTGGCTTTCCCAAAGAAACATCGGTTACTCCAAAGAAACAGGGACATGAGACCTGGTGACTTCTGTACTGGTCAGGAGTTTTTCAGTTGTTAGGGGCAGAAGGCCAACTCAAACTGGCTGAAGCAAATAAGGGTGGTTATTGACACTGACAAGTTGAAATTCCAAGGGTAGAGCCTTTTCTGGGTCTCAGGGCTCAAGGGATGTAAGGAGGACCAGTCTCTCTTCATCTTCTAGCTCCACTTTCTCCTGTATTGGGCTTCACTTTCCGCAGACTCGCCCCACATGAAGACCCCAGCAGCACCAAAATGACACCTGCCAGCTTCAAATCCAAGAGAAAAAGGGCTTCTTCCAAGAATTCTGGGATCTTTTTAAAACTGAATCTCATTAGTCTGGTCTGAGTCTTGTGTTCTTTCCTGAACCAATCACTAGGGCCAGGGGAATAGAGTCAGATTAGCCACATCTGTATCACAGCTGGGGTGGGGATGGGGCCAGCCCAACCAACCCACGTGGTCTGACAGTGGCAGAAGGGTGGATGTCAAGTGGAAACTCAGGGGGCTATCAACAGAAGAAGGGAGATTGGATATTGGACAAGTAAAAATAATAGACATTTATTTCAGTCCTCATTAAGTTATGATTTTCTTATAGGTACTATATTAATTTTCCAGCCAGCCCTGGTGGCCTAGTGGTTAAGATTCAGTGCTCTCTCCACCATAGCCCGGGTTCATTTCCTGGTCAGGGAACCAAACCACCCATCTGTTGGTTGTCATACTGTGGCGGCTGAGCGTTACTGTGATGCTGAAAGCTCTGCCATTGGGATTTCAAATACCAGCAGGGTCACCCATGGTGGACAGGTTTCAGCAGAGCTTCCAGACTAAGACAGACTAGGAAGAAGGACTTGGCCACCCACTGCTGAAAAAATTGGCCATGAAATCCCTATGAATAGCAGCAAAGCATTGTCTGATATGGCACTGGAAGGTGAGAGGGTGGTGCATAAAGACCAGGCAGGTTGCTAGGAGTAGGAATTGACTCAACAGCACTAACAACAACAACAAAATTAATTTCCCATGGCTGCTGTAACGAATTACCAAGAAACTGGGTGGCTTAAAACAACAAAAATTTCTCTCACTCCAGAAGTCTGAAATCAAGGTGTTGACAGGGTCACACTCCCTCTGGAGACTCTAGGGGAGAAGTCCTTCTTTGCCTCTCCCAGCCTCTGGGTGGCCGTAGACATTCCTTCACTTGTGGCCACATCTCCACTCTCTGCCTCTGCCGGCGCACTGCCTCTCCTCTTCTGTCCATCTCAAATTCTGGCCCCCCTTCTCTTACAAGGACTTGTCACTGAATTTAGGGCCCACCTGAATAATCCAGAATAATCTTCTCATCTCAAGATCCTTAACTTAATTACATCTGCAAAGACCTTTTTCCAAATAAGTCACATTCCTAGGTTCCAGGGATTTGACATGGACACCTTTGGGGGGCTGTTTTCCAGCCTACCACAGGTACCCAGCCAGAAGCATACTATTCTTGACTAATCTATGGTCTCAAAAGGTATGAGAGAATCAGAATAACTTCTAAATATCACTGGTATATTTTATCCACATGCTTTTTTGCCTTTTAAAGAGGTAAAATAAAATGTGCTGGAGGGGTAAAGCAAACAACTAAATTTCTGTCTTTATTGCAGAGCGTGTGAGGTTTTCATTTCAACATATCAACCCTCCTGCCCGCTCCCAGGTCACTGTTGAGCAAGTAGCTGTTTTACTTGAATTTTCTACTCCTTTTCTGCATTGTCTTTAGATCCTTTGTTAAAATGACTTTATTAGCAGTATTAATACCGATCGTATTTGATAAACAAGAAGTGGAATGTAAAAAGTCACTAGTGAGAATTTACCACAGAAAAATATTTTCAAACCTGATTTTTCTGATTTCAAATGAGTAAAAAACATTCAAAATCTCAACCACTGGCCTTTCCTTGTCTAGGTAAATGTCCCAAGGAACCCCACGCCAGATTAGAGATAAGACAAAAATTTTGTGAAGAAATCCACAGGAGTCCCTATTCCTCAAAGAAGGCAGTGGCGGAATACATGTTTTCAAATACATGTCATCTTGTCCCCTATTTCCACCCACATTCAGCCCAAGCAGCTGCCCTTACTGGTTGCTCAGGTTGGACTGGAAGCGCGCTGGGTGCTGGTATTTTCCTTGGAGGCATCTTGGCAGCAATTCTGGCAGTTCAGATCCTCGGCTAGCGCAGGGGCTGGGCAGGTGGCTTCGTGCTCTATCAGCGGGATGAGTCTTAACAGTCTCACAGGGCTGGAGCCTCGGGCCTAGAGATGAGTCGGCTCCCTTGACCCTCCCACCTCCCCAATTCAGGAACTAAGGAGCGTAGAGCCTCATCGCTTCTCAGCTGAGGCTCTGCTTTACTGTCGAACGCAGCTTTCTCTACTAGAAACCTGTAGGATCTGAGAAGGGAGAAAAGGGTTGGTATTTTGGGTTTCTGCTCCTCTTCTACATGGGGAGAATGGAGTCAGCTTAGACCTGGCATCCAGGAATCAACCTGCATATGTTGGCAAAGTGAATTTCCAGTGTTGGAGGCAGAATGATGTAATGGAAGGAGCCCTAGCCTGGGACATTGGTGGGCAGATCCTTCTCTGCCACCACCTTGCTCAGTGACCTTAACTGATGTCTTCCCTTCTTTGCTCCTCACTTTTCCATCCTAAAAACAAGAGGATTGGACCAAGATGTTCTCTGAGATATCTTCTAGCTTCACTATCTGTCAGATGTATATACTTGCACCCTCCAGTTTGAGCATTTGGGATACCTGGGAAGGCTCACTGGTGGTTTATTTTTCCAGAAAGCTCTCCCCACACACACCCTAATGTTGCTGATGGTTATATTCAGCAGGCCCCTAAATAAGGTCCTAAAGTACAGGATTGTGGTTAGAGTTGAGAGCCGTTCCTAGTTATGGCAGTATCAGTCATTCATCAGACATTAATTGGGTGCCCCGGGTAGGTGCTGGGGCTACAAGGTGAATAAGATGGACCCCTGCCCCGAGGAGCACAGTGAAGCCCAGTGAAGGAGACAGATGAATAAATCGAGGATTGCATTACAGTGTGATAAGTTTCACTATAGGGTTATTAATAAGGTACCATGACACATAGAGGATGGACATATAAATCTGTCTGGGGTGGCGTCAAGAATGGCTTCCTGGAGGAGATGACACACGGGCGGGCACTGAAGGGGTGAGTAGGAATTATCTAGGCGAAATAGGGATCAAATCCCTTAGACTGCTTACAAGTAGTATGCTCACTCAGCAGATGCTTGCCAACTGCCACGCGACACGTTGCTTCCTCTAAAGACAGGTGTCTCTCCCATTGTCTAACCATTCCCTCAGTCTGACACACGGTTTGGAGCAGTGTGCACCTAGTCCCAGCCCCAGGGGCAGGCCCTGAGTAAACCAGGAAAGCTGCCTGGAGCCCAGCTTTGATACACAGTCAGAGACAGCAGAAACTGTGCGCTCCAACAATACTATTTTTGGTGTGCCAGTATTGAATGTTTACAACCCTATTCTGTGCACAGAACACATCCCCTCCTCTGCTTGTTTTTTTTTCCCCCCTTTTTCTTTTTTGGTGCAAGTTAGGGGAAAGGGACATAAAAGCTGTTGGTTTCTGAGTGTGTTGCTAGGTCTCCCTCTGATTCTACTTTGTCATGGCAGGCTTCTTGGAGGAGGTGCTGGGAAAGAAAGGTAAGACCAGCTTGACTAATTCAGCTGACATCTTGGGAAGAAGAGACACCGAGGGCCCCTTGCTGCTCACAGCCTGCCACCCTTCCCTGCTCTGACCTTTGTTCCTCTACTGACCTCCCGCCGAGTAGAGCCAGGTTTGACCACTTCCCCTTTCCGTTCGGTGGCTGGTCTTGTCCCTCCGTTGGTGACTCAAGGCTCTGTCAGCCCTGCGCCTGCACTGGCCGGGCGGCGGTGGATCACCTGGGGCGGCCCCGCCTACCCCGCCGCCTTCGCTCCAGTGCGGGCCGGGCCGGGCCGGAGCCGAGCCAGCACACGCCGCTCCGCCCGCGCCCCGCAGCCTGGTCCCGGGCGGCCCCGCTCGCTGGGGTGGGGGTCCGGCAGAGGGGCGTCCGCGCGCTCCCCGCGCCCCTCCCGGCGCGCTGAGCTCGGAGGCGGCCGCGAGCGCTCGGACCGGGAGGCGTGTCCGCGCCCCGAGCCGGCCCCGCGGGCTAAGTCCCGCCCGCCGCTTCGGGAGAGGCCGTCCGCGGCCGGGAGGTGCGCCGCGCCGGCCCGGCCTCCGAGGAGCGGGCAGCGGGCCGCCGGGTGGGCGAGGGGCTGCGGGCCCGCGATGGCCGAGGAGATCGACTGGCTGGACCTACCCGGCCGCTGGACCTACGGAGTGGACCGCGGCGGGAGAGTCTTCTTCGTCAAGTACGTGGGTCCCTCCCGTGTTTTCATGTTTTCTCTGAAGTTGGCCAACTGGAAGGGTGGCGGGGCCGGGGGCGGCTGGAGGGTGGGGAGCGGTGGCTGGAGGGGCAGCGTGACTAATAAGTTTATCGGCGTGCCGGTTTGAATGTGTCTCCCGCCTTTCCCTCGATGGGTCAAAGTCCTGCGAAGGCTCAGCGCTGACCCGGGTCTGGGAAGGCAGGGCAGGGCCCGGCAGGTGCTGGGCTTTCTCCTCTCCCCCAGCCACGGGGGTGGGGCCCTGAGGACAGCGGCTAGACCCCGCGCCAGCCTGCAGTTCTTCCCTTTCAGCTGGGTCCACCGAAAGGGCGGGGGGCGAGTACTTTCTTTTTAGGCCCGCCCCACCCCCCGACCCCCACTTCCTACGGGAAGACTTGGACTCAGTGACAAGATGCCGAGGGACCCTGCCTCTGCCACCCAGTTCCGGGGAGTCCCACACCCTAGGACTCAGGGGTGCCCAGAGGGCAGTCCCTCTCCCTTCCTGCTTCTTTTTGAGGCTGTGGTCCAGGGGAAGGAGAAGATGCCCACAATGCGTTTGGCGCTCTTTAGAGAGAGGGAACCTTTGCTGCTCCTAGTCATATATTAGCACTGTTATATTAATTTCATAAACCAAAATGGCTCTGGCATAATCTCATTATACCGGCGTGGCCCCGCTGGCGCTGTTTTGGCCCACTCCTACTGTAGTCATCTTTTGCCAGGAGAAAAATCTCCCGATAATCTAGCAAGTCTAGAACTACAGCATTCTGAACTGTTACCCACACATGATGAGGCTTCCCCTCCTCAAGACAGTCACTTACAGAGCATTAGAGCTGAGAGGAGCCTTGGATGCAACCCCTTCATTTTTCAGGTCAGGAGCGAGGTCCTCAGAGACTGAGAGTACTTGTCCAGAGATAAAACCACTGGTTAGTTAGAGCTCAGACGAAGCCCAGTGCCGGCGGATCTGGGTGCACTGCTTCTCCCCTGGTACCAGGCGGCCTTTGCAGGAGCTCAAGCAGCCAGCAGTTTCTCTCTGGAGTTTCTGAGTTTCCACATTTGCTGTAGGCCTTTCTTCTGTAATTATCGCACCGTGATCATAATTGATGTTGTAATTATATTATCTTAGAAATTAACTCTACTAAAGTTCTTGACCCTAGGTCAGATTCTTAAATAACAGAACTTCCCCGGTATTAAAACTGGAGTCCCTTCAGTCAGTAGTTTGAGACTTTACAGTCCATAAAAATCACCCAAGGAACTTATTAAAAAGGCTGATTCCGGAGCCCTACATCCCAAGATTCCAATTCAGAAGATCTGGTGTGGTGCCCGAGAATCTGAATTTCCACAAACTCCTCAGATATTCTGAGGCAGTGGTTAATGTGGCTCTTCTCTTCTTTCCTCTCAATCTCTTGTTTGCCTTCTGACTTCTTTTCATCTTTCATTCCAGAAACATTTATTGAGTATCCACTATTTGTCTGCCACAGTGCTATGCATTGGAGGTAAAAAAAAAAAAAAAAAAAAGCAATAAGATACAGATACCTTCCTTGAAGGTAGTAGGGAGAAAAAGGCAAAAAAATCCTTAAGAAATAATAGCATACATTCTAGAGGTATTTGCATGATGTTATAGGAACACAAGGAAGAAAGAGCTAATGCTCTCTGGGGAGTTGAGGGAGGGCCTCCTGGAGGAGGAAACATTTGAGCTGATTCTGGAGGACAGAGACTACAGTGAAAGGGGCCTTGAAGCAGAGGCCTGTGGGAAGGAGGGTACTGATAGGTGCCAGGGCACGAGTTATGTAGAACACTCTGAGGGGTTCAGTAGAGATGGAGTGGAGGCTGCCGGCACGCTGCAGAAGATGAGGCAGAACAAGTAGGAAGGGGACTGCTTTGGAGAAAGGCCTTATGTGTTCGGCTAAGGGGTTTGAACTTGATCCTGGAGGTGATGGGGCACCAAAGGAGATTGTAAACAGAGCATTGGCATAGTTAGATTTGCGTTTTAGCAGGATCTCTCTTGGGCAGCTGCATGGATGATGATTTGAGGGCTGAATGGGGGGCAGGGCGAGAAATTTGAGGTATGGAGAGCAGTTAGGAGGCGATTGTAAAAAGTCTGGGAGACAGCTGACGGGGACCTGAATTAAAGCGGTGAGACTAGAACGAAGGGGAGGGAGAGATGGGAGCAATCTTTAGTAGGAGAATCACGAGTGTTCATTTAGTACCTGGGTAGTGGGGAATGGGGGGTGGAAAGGAAGAACTGAAGGTAAATCTCAGAATTTTGAATTTGAGTTTGACAGAGATCAGGAGTATGAGAAGAGGAACAGATTTTAGGGAGAGTACAGGTTCAATGGGGAGATACTGAATTCGAGGTCCCCGTAGGACATTCAGGCAGCTGGATGTACAGGATGGAGGTTGAAGAGAGAGGCCAGGGCTGGAGAGAGAGTCCTGGGAGTCATCGCTGGAGGTGGAACCACCCAGAAGTGTGTGAGGGAGAAGACAAGAGGGTACCCAGGCAGGAGGGCACCAGCATTGGAGGAAAGGATAGAGGAAGAGAGGCCAGGTGGAGAAGAAGACCCAGGGGTTGCAGAGGTGGGTAGCACAAGGGCAGGGTAGGGTGCTGCCCTAGAAGGCGAGGAAGAGGGGTGTTGAGAAGGAAGGAACGGTCCACAGAGGAGAAGCCAAACGAGCTCAAGGCTGAAAGATATCTGCTGGGTTTCAGAGCCAGGGAGGTCTTCAGTGCCCTTGAGGAAAGTGGTCTCAGGGGAGGGTGGGGACAGAAACCAGACTGCAGACGACTGGTGAGTGGGAGACCAGGAAGTGGGGACAGCTAGAAGGGACTAGTTTCCCAGAGGGATGTCTGGTCAGTAAGAAGAAGAGAAGGAGAAGGGAAGCTGGGAGAGGAGGAGGCATTGAGAGGGAGGCCGAGAGCTCAGACTGAAAGATGTGAAGGAGTGGAGTCTAAAGGGATGGACCCAAGAGGGAGAGAGAAGTTGAAGGTACAAGTCTGTGATGCTCAATAGAATAAGGTTCTAGAAAAGATGGGAGAGGTTGGGGACTACAAACCAGGCAGAGGGTTTAGCCTTAAATGGAGGAAGCCACCTCTTCTCCAGTGTAGAGACAAGTGTTAAAGGATGATGGGAACATGGGTCAGTTTGGAGGTGGGGCGGTTGGGTGTGTTGGGGAAGCACCTGCATAATTTCTATTTTCTATTTTTTTCTATTTTTTCTTTTTTTTAAATGAGGTTTTTTTTTTTTTGAGGAAGATTGGCCCTGAGCTAACATCTGTTGCCAGTCTTCCTCTTTTTTTCTTTTTCTCCCCAAAGCCCCCAGTACATAGTTGTATATCAGTTGTTATTTTTTCTTGAGTTAAGAGATAAGATTATCCACTGAGAATGGGGAGGGGAGGGGGAGGTAGGACTGGGCCTTGAGGTTGGTGGGGAAGCCTTAGAACACTCTGCAAGTGGCAACTGGCTAGGGACCCCGGAGAAGATTCTAGGTGGCGCTTAGGGCCCAGCCAAGCCTGGGGACTGTGGATTTGCAGTGACACCAGTCCTCCCAGTTCCAGTTTCCCCATCAGCCCAAAGCGGGAGTGGAGACGGCCTGTGAATGCATTGCTCTGGGCTAGGGCTGACGAGGGGAGGCTAGCAGGACAAAGGGAAGAGGGAGTCAAGGGTGTGGGGGTGTTGTGCCCACCCCTGTGATATCCGTGAGATCCAGGCGAGGTGGAGATAGAGTGAGGTCTGTGGGAGCCGACAGTGTGAGAGGAGGGGAGGGATGGGGGCTGAAGAGAAGGTGTAAGAATCAGTTTCACCTCCCACTTAAAGTTCAGTGCTGGCTGATCTCTCCTTCCCGGCTTCCTCTCCCACTGCCTCCCAGGACCGAAGCCCAGACCACAGGTCATCTCTGAAGGCGCACAATGGCTCCCGGGCCCCAGGGGCACCAGGACAGTGACTTTGTTCCTTCTCTCCTCATCAGAGGGGCGGGTCAGCTGGGAAATCTCTTCCTACAGCAGGTGTCCAGACTTAGAGAAACATTAGTAGAGTTAAGAGAAAAGAAAACATATGTCCACACAAAGACTTAGAGACGAATGTTCATAGCAGCTTTATTTGTGGTGGCCAGAACTGAAAACAACCCAAATGTCCATCAACGGGTGAGTGGATGAACACACGTGGTATATCCTACAATGGAATACTACTCAGTAATGAAACGGAATGAACTGTTAACACATGCTACCATTTGGAAGAAAGAAACAAGGAACGAAAGAAGGAAAAGTCTAGTTTGTATGATTCCATTTATCTAAAATTCCAGAAACTGTAGAAAATGCAGACTTATCTATAGTAACAGAAAGCAGATCAGTTGCTCTGGGGGGAGGGTGAGGATAGCAGGAGTTGGCAGAGAGGGAGAGGAATTACAAAGGGGCACAAAGAAAGTTTGGGAGTTCACATCTTGATTTGGTGGTAGTTTCGCAGGTGTATACATATGTGAAAACTTATTAAATTGTACCCTTTAAATATGTGCAGTTTATTCTGTATCTTACTTTAGTAAAAATTTAGTGGAGCCCTTCCTAGTGGAGTTTATTATATTAAGGTATTAATTATGCTTTAAAAGCATTGAGTGGAGTCCTGTCCTGGGCACTGAGGCCCCACCCTACAGCCTGGATGACCCAGGTGATCTGAGAGGTCTCTCCTCCACACGCCTGGATCCGTCCTGCTAGGTTACATCGGGCTCGGGGAAAATTGGTGTCGCTTGGTTGGTGGGGGATTGAGAAATGTTGATGGGCTCATCTGCCATCAGACCTAGAGCCTAGAGGGTCTGCATTGTTGGGGAGCCCACCTTGCTGGGAGTGAGACATTAGCAAGAGCTTAGGTTTTAGAGGGGACAGATCTATGTCTGAATCCTGGCTTCATCGCTTATTGATTGTGTGACTTGGGGACAAATTACTTAACTTCTCTGAAGCCCAGATTCATAATCTGTAAACTTCCTAATGGGAGGGAGTGTTGGGAATGAAACTACATAGCATTGTAGACATTCAGGGACCGTGGGTTCACTCAGCCTCCTCCTTTCTTCTTTTCTTTTCTTTTTTTTTTTTTTTTGTGAGGCGATCAGCCCTGTGCTAACATCTGCCAATCCTCCTCTTTTTTTGCTGAGGAAGACCGACCCTGGGCCAACATCCATGCCCATCTTCCTCCACTTTATATGGGACGCCGCCACAGCATGGCTTACCAAGCAGTGCGTCGGTGCGCGCCCGGGATCCGAACCTGCGAACCCCGGGCGCCGCAGCAGAGCGCACGCACTTAACCGCCTGCGCCACTGGGCCGGCCCCTCCTCCTTTCTTATCCATCGAGAAGCTGTCAGTTAAAGACCTTCCCTGTTCTTCCCATGCGACGTCGCCAGTCCCCTCAAATGTCCCCTCTTCAGTGAAGCCTTCGTGCTGTTCCCCTTCCTCAACTTCATCCCGGTCAGCACTCCCTCCTCGGCCATGGTGTAACACTCTCTATGCAGAGCTCTCATACGGATTATAGTTCCCATTGCTTCATATTGCAACTCTCTTTTTATATACCTGTTTCCCCAGTGGGTTATAAGTCCTTTGAGGTCAGGGATCAGAGATGAGTATTTGTCTCTGAGTCCTCAGAGTCTGCTCAGTAAGTGCTCTGTGAATGTGAGTGAACGAATGGCAGTGCGGATGCCCCATCTCACGTGTTTGGGATGGGACAGTCAGTGTTGATGTGAATTTAGAGATGAGTGTCCTGCTCAGGGAAGCCTCTCTTGTATGTGACACTTTCTTATTGGTTTTCACAGTGATGAGGAAAAGTCAACCAGCTGGGTGCACCCTGGGACAGAGTCACCCATCCAGAGTGGACACTCCTCCAGCCCAGGTAAGGAGTGCGTCTGTCTTTGCCTTTGCAGTCGAGGAGGAAGCAGTGGCTCCCAGTGGCAGTAGGAACACCCTGCTCTGACTTTGCTTCTGACTTTCCTTTCTTTGTGGATGGACCAAGCTTAGCATTTGGACCGCCATCTGGGAGATGTTGCAGGAGAGTTAATGCTCACCTCAAGGTCTTTCCAAGCTTCCAGCTCTATGATTAGTATCTGGGACAGACCTTTGAGGACAAGTATTATACTCCTCTCTCATCCCTCGGCCCAGTCAGAAAATCCCGTCTGTCCTGAGATCTCTTGAGCTGGGCAGAGCCGCAGCCCCAGTGCTGTATCATAGCACTTCATGCCACGATGGAAATGTTCTCTCTCTGCGCTGCCCAGTACAGTCGCCACTAGTCACGTGTACCTGCTGTGCAATTGAAATGAAAGTGTGACTGAGGAACTGAATTTTAGATTTTAATTAATTTTAAATTTAAATATCCCCACATGGGGGCCAGCCTGGTGGTGCAAGTGGTTAAGTGCGCGTGCTCTGCTCTGGCGGCCCAGGGCTCGCTGATTCGGATCCCGGGCTCGCACCGGTGCATCACCTGTCAAGCCATGCTGTCCCATATAAAGTGGAGGAAAATGGGCATGGATGTTAGCCCAGGGCCAGTCTTCCTCAGCAAAAAAAAGAGGAGGATTGGCAGATGTTGGCTCAGGGCCGATCTTCCTTACACACACACACACAATATATCCCCACATGGCTAGTAGGAACTCCTTCTCATCAAGGGGAACATGAAAGAAAAGTGGACAGGGCCAACACTGACTGCTCACTCTGGAGAAGACCCTGTTGCTAGCTCTCAGGGACCTCGCAGGCTGGTGCAGAGGAGGGACACGGAGGGCCAAGGAAGATTCCCATCTAATTGAAGAGGTGGAGACCCCGAGAGTCAGAAGGCCGGGGTCACTTCAAGTGAACAACACCGTCCTTGTCAGGAGGCCGCCACAGGCCACTAAAGGGCAGGGATGTGAGCTGCTACGTGGGAAACCCCCGCACCCACTGGCCTTCCAGCCCTTCACCTGACCGCACTGCAGTCATGTGGTTCCAGGAGCCATTTGCTCATGGGACACGCCGGCACTGCGGACCCGTTGGGTTAAGGTGTTGACTTGCCCAGGGCCTACTTTCTTTTAGATTCTGGGCTGGAATCATTGTGTTTTCAGAGCTGGAAGGGACTTCAGGGATCCTGGAGTCCAACTCCTTCATGTTAAAGGAAGGGAAATTGAAGAGCCCAGAGGAAGTGCCTGGCTCAAGGCCACTCAGCGAATAAGCAAAGCAGTATCGGGCTCAAATGTAGACGTTCTAGAGGCAGACACACCTGAGCTCAGACCTGGGCGCTACTTTCTGTTGCCATGGTCTTGAGCGAGTGGTCTGATCTTTCCCGGACTTGGCTTCTTCGTCTGTGAAATGGGGTAGGATTATAAACCTCAAAAGGCTGGAGTGAAGATTACAGGAGAGAGTCACTATTGATGGAGGTGACTGCTGTTGTTATTGTCACTGTTGTATTTCCGACCTGAAGCGAGGCCTCCTGACCCCATGGCCAAGCTGTTTCCCTCTTCCTGTTGGTGTGGTTGCCGCCTCCAGTGCCCCAGTGTTCACAGTTTAGCCCCTCCCTCCCATCTTGACCCTCAGTAGGACTGGAGGGTGGATCAAAGCCTGTGAGCCAGTTCTTTCACTTTTGGCTGCAGCCAGCTGGTTGTGCAAGGCTGGGAAGGGGTTAAAGCGCCGCCGAAGCTTGCTGAGAGGGCAGCTGCCTCGGCGGGCGCTCCGCCTGGACAGGAGTATAAGCGGTCGTGGTGTTGCCCGGGCAGAGAGGGCAGTGTGGAGGGGAGTTGCTGGAAAAGGCAGGGGGCATAATCCATGCTGGCCTCTTTCCCAGGCACATCACAGTGGCAGGATTATTTATGATTCTGACCCAATGGGGATCCCTTCACTTGGGGAGGCTGCCAACCTGGCCCTGCTGAATGGGGACGTCCTCCCACAGGGACAGAGGGGAACAAGTAGCATTTATGGAGCAGCTCAGAGGAAAGAATGTGAGCTTTGGAGGCCGTAAACCAGACTCACATCCCGGCCCAGACACTCTCTGTGTGACCTTAAGCAAATTGATTAACCTCTCTGGGTCTCAGTTTCCTCATTTGTAAAAGTGCTCGGGCTGGTGCCTGTTATATAATGTTGCTGTGCAGATTAAATGTGCTGGCAGTGGCACCATGTGTAGCTTAGAGGAAGGAAGCACTCGCTAAATGGTAGCTGGTGTTATTATTTCTATGGACCAAGCCCTGCCAGGGGAGTGGGTCCGCTGGCTGCCCTGCTGCGTTGAAGCAGCAGCATCACCATCAGCAGCAACTGTGGAAATCTAAACCCTTGATAAATAGGGGTGAGTAAATGGATGAATGAAAACGGGGCTGACCCCTCTACAGAACCCAGCTCTGCAGAGAACCATAGGCAGCAGAGAATATCGCTGGAGAGGTTCAGACCCCCGGCAAATAGCTGTGCTTTATAAACCTCACACACAAGGCGGGCGTCTGGACCGACAAGAGAGGTGGCAGTGGTTGTCAGGAGAAGCTGGACCTGTTTTCCAGGAGGTCAATGCCGGGGCTCTCGCACTCCCAAAACGAATGCTCCCCACCTGGGCCCTGCCTGTCCCCACCTCTGACAGCGGATTCTCTTGGGTTTCTCAAAAGACTCCTCCTCCTCTGCCTTGTGGTGGAGGAATCTCGTTTGCTGGGAGGCAGGACACTGCCAGGGTGGCTGTTTGGGAGAGTGGACAGGATGAGGGCGCTCCAGGAGACGGAGGCGCCGTGCTCCCCGGAGCCTCCAGTCAGGGCGGCGCCCACCTGCAGGGGCTGCCCAGGCACTTTTGGGAGGGTCAGCTGCCTCAGCTATGCTGTCCTGGCTCACTGATTCTCCACTCGGAGCATTTCCATGGTTAGTTTTTTTGAGAGGTGCTATCAAAAAAATTTTCAAGTCTCTCCATTTTTCTGGGACTGATTTCCAAAGTCCTCAGCAGCTCATCCAAAAGCAGCAGAATCTGGAGGTAATAACACTGGTCTGGGATTGAGAGACTTGAGTCCTGGTCTGATCTTGCATGCTAATTATCTGTGAGGCCTGGGGCATGTGACCACCCTTGGCTCTAGCTTCTGCTTCTGTGACACCAGAGTGCTTGTGGGATGATCCTGAGGACCCTTCCAGGGCCACCATCTGTGCATTCACTGCTGTATCCCCCGGGGGCTGGTGCAGGGCCTGGCATGGAGCAGATGCTCAGGAAAAGTTTGTTGAATGAATGAGTGGATCTTTGAGGCAACGATTCATTTGGTCACTTCACCGCTCATTGACAGGGGACGTCCCTTCCACTGCCATCTCTCTTATTTGCTGGAAACATAGATTGATAGGAATAATGGACAGAAAAGGGTGAAATGGTTGGTTTGAACACTGTTGGCTCATCTAGGAATCTTCCTGGTTCTCCCACCCAGCCCTCCTGACGCAGATCAGGCTTGTGGGGCTGAGAAGGAAGAGAGGGTGATCTTGTGACTTTGCTTCCTCACAGGTTTGCCCAGGGGATGGGAGGTGGATTCCACCCGGGAAGGAGCCGTGTACTTCATCAAGTGAGTAAGGTGGAGTTTCTGGTCTCACTGTTGGTGCCGCTTTTGTGCTTGTCACTGACGCCACCTCCTCGGGAGGAGAGGTGGTTAAAGGGTCTGGTTTTTCGCTGAAGGCCTTGCCGGGGTCTGAATGGCCAGGAGGCGTCAAGGCTTCTGGGAGAGTGCTGCAGATAAAGGCAGGAGTGTGTGTGTCTGTGTGCATGTTTATGTTGGCCCCGGGAGCGCCAGTGTCAATCACGGGAAGTTTTCTGGGTTGGGGTGGGTGGGTGGAGCGTTGGGCTGGGCTGTATGGGTGGGAGGGAGACGGCTCAACAAAGTAGAGGAAAGAGCTCTTCTGGAAACACACGGGACAAAGGTTCAGAGGCAGGAGATGGAGCGCTGGATGCCATGAGCGGGAGGAAGTGGGGCCAGTGTGGGGAGGGTGTGAATAGGGTGCACAGACAGGCAGGTTGGGTGGTGGCACAGCCGACTGTGACCCTTGTTCTCCTGGGTGGGGGTGTTTGCAATCCTGGAGGTGGCAGGTGTGTGGGGTGCTGTGCTTTCCTCTAGGGGGTTGGTCAGGCCCCTCGGTGGGCCGGGTAGCTCACGCTCTCAGCAACTGAAAGTGCACTGGCGAACGGCCTGGACGTAGCCTAGGGAGCAGAAGACAGCTCTTTGGCCTGGAGTGGTCAGCACCTACCTGAGTGGACTCACTTCCCTCTGCCGTGGTCTGGTCTCTCCATCTCCCGGCCGGGTGGGGTCCTGGCCTCTTTCCCATGGGTGAGGCTCAGCGTGCTCAGGCCTGTGGGTCGCCCCGCCTGGGCTGGCCTAAGACTCTGCAGGGCTGGTGGAGAGCGGCTGCCCCAGGGAGCCCCCGCCCAGGCGGTGGAGGGAGTGCCCTCTTCCTGTCTCCTTCCTCTCCCTCTCTTCTTCGAAGTCTTCGTCGTCTACACCATGAGCTGTCATCTTTCCATCCCCTGCCCCAGATCAGCCAGCACTTACATCAGCTTGGCTGTGAACTGTATTCTTAAAACAACAACAAAAAGGACAAAGTATCTGTTTTGGAAATTGTTCTGATATAACAGGGCTCTTACAGCCTGAGCTTTCCCTGAAATTGAACCAAAATCCTTCTTGGTTCAGTTAAGACTTATTTCTTCTTTTCCCCTTGAAGATACCCTCTTAGAATTCCTTTATGTGCATTGGGTTCTTGAGACCATTTACTAAGCACTTTCACATGTATTACCTCATCTCTTCAGTCTCTAAAAACTCACCACCTACTGTGGTCTGGCCCTGTCTACTTCTCTGACCTCAACTGCCACGCTGGCCAGCTATGCTGATTTTCATCTTTCTTGTCCTCTATCAGGCCAAGTTCATTCTGACCTCAGGGCCTTTGCATCTGCTGCTTCCTCTGCCTGGGAGCACTTTCCTCCTATTTTTGCACATCTAGCTCCTACTTCTCGTTTAGCTCAAATGTCGTCTTCTCAGAGGGACCTTTCTTGACTGTCCCAGCTGAAGTCCCCCCCTCCTCCTAGTCCCTCTTACTTTCTTCATAGCACCTACCATGACTGGAATGTTTTTGGTTTATGTATTTGTTCACTTATTTATTGTTGGTATTCCTCCACTGGCTTGTCAGCCCTGAGAACAAATTCTGGCTATTTTGCTTTCTTCTCTATCCTAGAACCTTTCTGGCACATGATAGGAACCCAGTATTTGCTGAAATAAATAAATGAGTGAAAAATGTTGGGAGATAAACAACAGAGGCATAATTAATTCCTGCTTCAGCCACAGCCCAGCGTGCTCTCCTGAGGTCTCCCAATTCAGCGTGTCCGGTCCTGACTCATCACCTTCCCTCACGGACGGACGCTGGTTCCATCTTCCTCAGCAGCAGCTCCAAGGCAGGACCCTCAGTCCTCCTCAGGCCCCTCCCATAGGTCCTGGCAATTCTCCTCCTAAATATCTGTCAACCCACCCACTTCTCATCATCCCCATGGCCACCGCCTGAGTTCATGCCTACGTGGCCTCTCTGCTGGAACATTCTAGCAGCTTTTTGACTGATCTTCCTGCCTCTAGGCCATCTTGCTGCAACAGTGCTTTTTTCTACAATGCAAATTTGCTCATATCTTTTTCCATTAAAAACCTTTCATGCTTCCCATCAGGTGTAGGATAGAATCTAAATTCTGAACGCAGACACTGAGAGGGCCTCCTAATCTGGCCCCTGCCTTCCTCCCCCAGGCTGGCCTCCCACACCCCCCAGGTGGCCAGACCAAATCACCTGTGGTTCCCTCCGCACATGCCTCCCTTCCAGGCCTCCCAGCCTTTGCAAGTGCTAATCCCTCCTCAAACACATCTTGTGTCCACCTGTGAACACTTGCTGTTTCTTCAGGACTCTGCCTGTTGCATCGCTTCTTCAGGGAAGCCCGCTTGTATTGTAATTGTTTGTTTACACGTGTCATTTTCCCTAGATTGGTGGTCACAAATGTGAGTGTGCATCACAGTCCCCTGGAGGGCTTGTGAAAACAAATCGCTAGCCCCCCACACCGAGATTTTGGTCAGAGGGGCTGAGGATTTCTATTTCATAGCAGGTCCCGGGTGATGCTGATGCTGCTGGTCCAGGGACCACACTTTGAGAACCACCCGTCTAGACTGAAAACTCATCAAGGGCAGGGGCGAACACAGAGTGGCCGTAAAGTCTGGAAACAGAGACAATATTATTTCATTATGTATTGTAATGAAATGTCAACCAGCCATCTGTTATGCATTTGTGCCTGTTCCCGAACATGCTGGCCGCTCCATACAGCAGGAGTAGCCGTGGCTACTCTGAGAGCTGAGCGCTTTCCTCCATGATCTCATTCAATCCTGACAACAACGTTATGCGGGAGATGCTGTCCTCCCCAGCTGTTTGAACAAGTAAGGAGAAAACCGAGACTTAGTAAATGACTTGTTCAATGTCATGATGCTTGTGGAAAGCAGAGCTGGATGCAGCCCCATGTCTGCCTGATTTCACAGGTGGTGCTCTGAGTATCACGCCATGGCTGCCTCCATCCTCGGACAAGGGAGGTGCTCGATAAACCCTGACTGAATGAGTGAGTGAGTGAATGAGTGAATGACTCCGGCCCACTCTCCTTGTTTTCACAGCTCCCTGCACAATCAATTCCCTGCAAAGGTTTATGACATTTGGTTGGTGGGTGAGTTAGAAACTCTGGGACCCCAGACATGGATCCCAAGAGGTCATAATAAGAGGCAGATGTACAGACAACTTGGGAAGCTATTTTTTCCTTCTAGTGTGGATGAGTCAAATTTCACTGAGCAAATATTGACATTTGCCCAGGATCAGATGAATATAATTGTGTCAGTAAAGCCCTGGCTTTCATGTTGCCTGGAAGGTACTTCTCACAGTGCCACCCTGATGCCATTGCTCTATGTGCCTGCAGTTTGAAGCTGTAGTGTACCAGAAAGGCTGTGCGAGGAGAGGAGAAAAAGCAAAGGGTTAAAACATGGGTTGAAACCCCTTGCATGCCTGTATGCATGTGCCACATCAGTCCACAAGAGGGCACCAAAGCACACATGATCGGCCCCACTGAGACCAGGAAGGGGTTTGCTAAGTGGTGACCCACAGCTTCACTCCAGGACCTGATAGAACCATCTTGACCATCCTCTGCCATGTCTCAACCACCACGGCTATGGGAGACTTCTTTCCAATGCTTAAAGATCTGTCTGTGTGACACCCATTCCTGATTTTCCCTGGCCCCGACTTCTTCCCCTGAAGCAGCCAGCCGTGGAGCTTGCCAATTCTGTCTCCGAGGGTGCCTATCTCTTTCTCCACAGTTGGCAGGGAGGGAAACGTGGCAGGGGCACTTTCTGCAGAACTACACCCCTGATAACCCTTGTTCCCAACCTGGGCCCTGCTGCTCCCCCGACGCCAACTTGGCCTAGCACCTCTTCACTCCTGGGGAGCCCCACCCAGCGTTATCACTTCTTCCAGTTTCTGGTTTGAATGCTTCCGCCAAGAAGGTGCCAGAACGGGCAGTCACTCCCTCTGGTGCCTCCAGCTCGTCCGTGAGCTGCTCGGTGCTGTGCAGGGGCTGCGGGGAGGCAGGGACGCAGAAGCCCAGGGCTCTGCCCCTGATGTTCGTGGGATGGGTCCCTGAGAGTCATCAATGTAGACCCCAACCTGTGGGATCCCAGAGAGGTGGCGCGCCGGAGTGCAGCGGAGCCACTAAGAGTTGTTCTGTTGTCTCCAGAGGGAGAGAGTCACAGGGTGGCAGATCTGGTAATTAGTGACCCGACTAGCTCTGCCCATAGAAAGGCACATAACACCCCAGAGCAGCAAAGAGTGAGACAGACGAGAAGAAAAGTAGTGAATGGTGTGGGGCTTGGGGGAGAGAAACCCCATTTGCAGATGAGGAAAACTGAGGTCTAGCAGTCAAGTAGCGTGTTCAAGTCCCTCAGCTGGTCAGGGGTGGAGCTGGGTTCAAACTCATGTAGGTCCTGAGAGAGAAATCCTCAGGTGGGCTCCTTGCTCTGCTCCCCAGTTGGTGCATTCTGGGAGGGAGAGAGCCACGTGGACACGGCCTGGGTGAGGAATGGGTAAGGCACCTTTGAGGGGCAAGTCAGTCAATTTCGTGGCCACCAAGACTGTGGCGGGATTGGTGATGTCACTCGAAAGGCAGGGAGGACCTGAGTGTTTAGAGACTGTGACTGTGTGTCCAGGAGTTTTGGTGAGCACAGGGGCCGTGGATTCTAGAGCACAGAATGGGCAGAATCACAGAGGCGCTTTCCACAGAATCCTCTCTCCCTCAGGCCGCAGCTTACCCCCCTCCCATCCTGTCGCAGATGAGTCTTGCTTCTCCTCTGCTGGGCTAACAGAAAGAGAAGTTAGATTTGGTGAAGGGAGTTTGTTTCTCTGCTCCACCTCACCCATCCTTGTCGGAACTCTAAGGCCCTCCTGCTGCGATGTTTCCGCACCTTGCTCCCCAAAACGAAGGCACTGCCCCCACAGCAATCCTCCTTTTGGCCTCTCCTGCCTCCAGGGCCACCCAAATCTCCAGAAGCATCACCATGTCTGGCTCAGGCTTCTCAGAGGATCTGTGTGAGACTCGTCTGCAGCCCTTGCCCTGTGTCTGCCAGAGAGGAAGCCCTCCCAGCAGGCCCATCTGTCTGTCTCCTGCCTTTTCCAGCTGCCTGAGGATTGTGTGGGATGGGGGCTGGGCTCCTTGTCCTCTTCTCCCCTCTCCCTGTCCCCTCCTGGATGCTGTAACCTCTGGCCCCAATGCTGCTTTGCTCCTTCAGCTCCTCAAGGCCAGAGACCCCCCAAGATCCCCTCAACTTGGTCTGGCTGGAAGCCGGCCCTCCTCTGCCTGTACTTGGCCTTGCCAAGTCCTGGAGAGCCAGGGCAGGTGGGTTGGGCTTCATCGGTGCTGCCTGGCACTGGGCCTGCACCCAGGACTTTCCTATAGCCGATGACCTCAGCATCTCAGCCAGGCCGAGGGATAAGAGAGGGCTGACCCAGGGAACCCTCTCCCCACCACGGCTTCAGGTGAGTGCCTGCTGCTCTAACCTGAGATTCCCGGCTCTGGCCTGGCCTGCTCAGGGTTGGGAAGGACGGTCCTTCTAGTAGCTCTCTCTGGGGTGTGTAGGAGTGGGGTGTGGATTAGATCCCCTTAACAACACCCCCTCCACCAACTGGGCTCCTCCTGGATACTGGGAGGGAAGTCTGTGCTCCTTCTTCTTCCATGGTAGATTCTTTTTAAAGATAAAGACTTCAGTTGATAAAAACGATGCTTAGGGCCGGCCCCATGGCTTAGCTGTTAAGTGCACGCGCTCCGCTACTGGCGGCCTGGGTTCGGATCCCAGGCGCGCACTGACGCACCGCTTGTCCGGCCGTGCTGAGGCTGCGTCCCACAGACAGCAGCTAGAAGGATGTGCAACTATGACATACAACTATCTACTGGGGCTTTGGGGAGAAAAAGGGAAAAAAAGGAGGAGGATGGGCAATAGATGTCAGGTCAGAGCCGGTCTTCCTCAACAAAAAGAGGAGGATTAGCACGGATGTTAGCTCAGGGCTAATCTTCCTCACCAAAAAAAAAAAAAAATGATGCTTATACTCAGATCACATTAAAAGAGACCTTTAGAGAAGGGTAAATAGTTGTATTTGAGTGAAGAGAGGCTTAATTTTTAAAATGAAGTTGTTCTAATGATAAACATTCAAGCGAGATGTGATAATCGTGTGGGTGGGTCCTTGCAGATGCCCCTCCTCCAGCCCCTGCTTCTTGAAATAGTTCTGTATTCAGAAGTGACCCCACGAGCTCATCTAGCTCAGTCTCCAGCTTCTGGGTCTCAGGGGCAGGTGGGGTTGAGACCCCGTGAACCTGCCTGGAAGTTCAAGAATACTCCATTTTCTTTCTTTCTGATCTCGGTTATGAAACTCAGTGTTTCTATTGCATTTACCCATTGTCACAGAGAATCTATTATTTTTCCAGCATCCACAGAAATGTGAAGAGAAGGAGACTGAGGCAGAGAGAGAGAGAGAGAGACAGATTGAGATTGAGAAAGAGATCTCTTAATGGCATGGGCTTGTCTGCAGCAGAAACAGGGCTGCAATTCTATTGTCTGAAGCCCTCCCTTCTGCCTCTGACCCTCAATAATGCAAAACGCAGGTGCTCCCAGGCTCGGCTAGCATCCTTGCCTAAGGTCATTGGAGACCAATTTGGGCTGAGGACCTAGGAGGTCCTGGCATTTTGTAATGGGCTCCAACCAGCTCCAAATGTTATTTCTTTAAATTCGTTGTGCTGAGTTTGGGGGATGTGAAGGCACTAGGGCCCCGGCCAAGCCTACCTGATACCTAGACATGTGCCCATCTCTTGGGTGGGCAGCCACAGAGACAAAAGGCAACAGGTCTGGTGAGGCCTCAGGATGCCAGACCCCTGGGCAGCTTCTGGCTCCTTGCACTCTGATGGGAAAACTGCAAAATGCAGCTCACACAGCCGCTGGCCCAGATCTCCTTTGGGGGCAGCTTCGTCCCCGTGGTAGAAGGCCAGGAAGGCTGTGCTGAAGTCCTCTGTCCTCTCCCAGGCAGTCAGCTTGTCACTGGTGTGGATGGAGTTAAACCTTTCCGGGGACTATTTACTCCTGATCCTAAGTGACAGCTTGGGGAGGGAGAGTCACGTGGCCCTGAAATCCCCACGGGAGCCGATGGAGCATGCCCAGCTGCTTCTGCCTGGGAAAGATGCTGGATCCTGCAGTCACCACAACAGCATCTTCTCCCTGCGCCAGGGACCTGCCAGCCGGAGAGATGACTGATTAGACCAGATCAGATCCAGAGCCCCGCTCTTCAGAAGGGGCCCTGAGGGGCAGGGGAGGAAGACCCCAGCTGGCCTGAGCTGGGGGAGGGGTGCTGTGGGGCTTGGAGAGTTGTCGCTTTGCAGCATGGGGCTCACACCTCAGCAGCCGGTGAGTGTTTTGATGCATCATATAGATGAGGTGGGGGAAGGTTGGGCTCTGGTCAGGGCTGGCAGCCGCCTGCCGTGTGATGCTGGGCTGCTGGCACTGCGCTGCCACTGCTTTCCCCGTCCCTCATTCTTGGCAGCATTACTAGAGGATCATGGATGCTGAGAATGCTAATTATAGCCTTTTCTGTGCCCTCACCCCCACCTCCAGAATCCCAGGGAGGGCTGATGTTGTTTGAATTGATTATGTTTGAATGGCATCTCCTGGGTGAGGCCAGCTTTGGGGCTGCCAGCTTCCTAGGGTCCAGCTGGGCCCACCAGCCTTGATGGAGCCAAGAGGCCAGCCCCACCCTGCCTCTAATCTTGCCAGAAGGACTGAGTCGAAGGCCAGCAGGAAGGAGAGATGGAGAGGGCCCAGGGCCCAGGCTCAGGTCAGCCCCAGAGCCTCACCTCCCTCAGTGTGGGGAGGGGTCAGGGTGTGTGTCTTTTATGGGCCGGAGATTGGGGCCCATGGCTGCCGAGGCTCTTGGATTCCTAGGGGGCCTCTCATCGCTGGAGTCTCAGATTTAGTGGGGAGCACCTGAAGGAGCCTGATGCATGGGCGTGGGGGCCATGCAGGTGATGGGTTTATAATGGTGGGACCAGGAGGCAGCTAGCAGAGCCTCGGGCTTATTGTGTGAGTTTCTGGGCAAAGGAGCAAGGTTGGGGAGCTGGCAGAGAGAGGTGATGAGAGGTAGGGTGGGGGGCACGGAAGGGGCATTAGGCAGGAAAGGTAGAGGGAAAAGAAGGGAGAAAGGTCTACAGGAGATGCTCTTTGCTACCACAGGCCAGCCAGGGAAGGGAAGAAAGAGAGGGCTGGAGCCTGGGCTGTGGGCCTTGGCAGAGCCAGGATGCAGGGAGCCAGCCCTCGGGCGCAGGGGTGGGGAGGCTGAGCTGCAGGGGGGAAGGTGGTGGGAGGAGGATGGGCTCAGAGTCAGAGTCAGAGGGGGTCTGGGCCTTCAGGGCTTCGTGGTCCTTCCCCAATCCCTGTAGACCCCTCACCCTCAATCTGGTGGTTTGGGCCATGTGGGCCGCCAAGGGCTTCCTGCACGTGGGGTGGGAGCCCTGGCCGGCCTGTCTCTGCCTAAGCCTGCTGTCCAGACGGCTGCAGGGCATGGCAAGCCCTGCCCTACACAGCCCCTGAGTCCTGGCTTCCAGCCACTTGGAGGAGCATGGAGCTGGGGAGGGCTCTGAGGGCTCCCACCTCAGAGCATTTCCACTTGGGCTCGTGCAGGAGATGAGCAGGACCTCCTGGTGGAGAGGGGGTAGGGGCCCACAGAGACAACCAGCCCCTCTCTTCTGCAGCCCGGCTGGCTCCTTGAGGGACCCAGACTGTGGCCGGGGGCTTGGAGCTGTCTCCAGGTGGGGTGGCAGGGGGATGCTGAGGGCGGCTGCCTGGCACTGCCACTGGGCTTTCCTTGGAGAAAACAAGTGGCTCTCTGTGTCTCCTCACAAGGGCGCAGAGTGCTGGGCCGCAGATAGGAATTATTACAAGTCCTTGGTTTGCCAATCAGCAGCGAGGTGATAAATGCGTTAGCGCGGGTGTGTAATTAATCCTGGCGGCGGCTGCACAGGCTCGAGACAATGGGGGCTTTTTTTTCTTTCTTTGCCGGGTTCGGCTTTTTTTCCTCCTTCACAGGAAGGTGACGGTGCAGGACACATTACACAGATAATTACTTTTAAAGTGTCTGCCTGGATTATTGAGTTGGATTCTTCCTGCTGGTTGTAAATGAAGTAATTACAGAGAAAGTCAGTGAGCGAGGCGGCCAGCCCCGGCTCCCGCTGCCATCACCGCCTGCCGGCCCGAGACGCCCCCACCCAGCCCGGGCCTGCCTGCGGCCTGGCGTGGGGCTCAGAAGAGGGAGCCCGCGGGCCCAGGGCGCTGGACGAGGAGAAGCTGAGCTGAGAGTGGGCCTAGCCCGGAGTGGAGAAGCCTGGTGTCGGCCAGTCCTGGTCAGCCTCGGTCTCTCTGAGCCCGCGTACTCTGTCTTCCTCACTGGCCTGAGGCCACGGGCACCGAGTGTGTGGACGCCCCAGAGGAAGGTCAGGAGGAAGAAGATTGAAGCTGGGCGTTGGGAGAGCTTGCTGACCGGCAGGGGCTGCAGGTGCAGGAGTGGGCCCTGGTTTTTGGAGGTTTTGCCAGGTCTGAGCTCTGGGCTGAGGCGGTCTGGAAGCCAGTGCATTAGTGAGAGGACTTTGGCAAGCCAGTCTCCACCCAGTTAAAAAAACGTGTAGAGAGGAAAGAACACACTTTGTTTGGGAGACATTTGGAATAGATGGTGAGCAGACAGGAAGAGGAGTTGAGGGTCAGCTGAGCAGGACCCTTTCCTTGGCTGTCACTCAGTCCAAGTGGGCTCTTGCCCAGCACCCACACCTCCAGATTCCCCAGAGACTGTCCAGTCCAGCCTCCCTCCAAGCCCAGAGAGCACTCCACAGCCTCCCTGCGGGGAGCACTAGCCTTGCCTGGATAACTCCAGTGATGGAGCGCTCGTGACCTCACCAGGCAGCCTGCTCCGTGGGTAGAACATTCTTCTATATTGAATCAAGATCTACCCACTTCTAAGTTCCGCCTTTTGGTTCTGATTCTTTGAAGCAGCACAGAGCAAGTCAGCTCTCTCTTTTCCATGGTGATAAAGATGGTTTCTTCACATTGAAATAGTATATAATAGTCACTGTGTGGACATAATATATTTTATGTAGCCATATTTGTGTTGGACATTTAGGTTGTTACTCTTATGTTCCTTTTACAAATAATACAACATAGACATTTTTGTGCATAACACTTTTCCTGTATTTTGGATTATTTCCTTAGGATAAATCCCAAGACATAGAATTAATGTGATGAAGGGTATACATGTAAAAAATTACTATTCTGTGAGTATAAAAGTAATACATAGTCATTCAAAAATGTAGAAAAACATATAAATAAAAGATTAAAATTACCCATAATTCTCTCAGAAATTTGGTATATAATTTTAACATTTTGGTATATATATATGTTTTTATGAATTCATGCACAGACATATGACTAAATTTATTATTGAAATATACATGTATACTGTTAAAATTTTGGACCAAATATATATTTTTGCCACTTTAATAGAAAGCACTTTTCTATGTCATTAAATATTCTTTTACAACATCATTTTTAAGTGACTGCCTAGTGTTTCACTATATATCTATTTTATTTGTTTAATTGATCCCTATGTTAAACTAGGTATTTCCAGTTTTTCGCTTTTATAAACAATACTACAATGAATATATAAATATCTGAATCTTTACACATATCAATGATTTTTTTCTTAGGTTACATTTCTTTTTTCTTTTTTTTTTTTTTGTGAGGAAGATCAGCCCTGAGCTAACATCCATGCTAATCCTCCTCTTTTTGCTGCGGAAGACTGGCTCTGAGCTAACATCTATTGCCAATCCTCCTCCTTTTTTTTCCCCCAAAGCCCCAGTAGATAGTTGTATGTCATAGTTGCACATCCTTCTAGTTTCTCTATGTGGGATGCGGCCTCAGCATGGCCGGAGAAGCGGTGCGTTGGTGCACACCCGGGATCCAAACCCGGGCTGCCAGTAGTGGAGCGCGCACTTAACTGCTAAGCCATGGGGCCGGCCCAGGTTACATTTCTAGAAGTGGAATTGCTACATTTTTAAATATTTTGACATATTTTGCCAAATTCCTTGTTAGAAAGTACTGATTTACATTCCCAGCAGCTGTGTATGAGGCTGCATTTTGTTGCATGAAGATCAGCATTGAATATTATAACTTTTTCTTTGCTTTTTTTAAAAAATTTTTTTGTTAAAGATTTTATTTATTTATTTATTTTCCCCCTAAAGCCCCAGTAGATAGTTGTATGTCATAGCTGCACATCCTTCTACTTGCTGTACGTGGGACGCGGCCTCAGCATGGCAGGAGAAGCGGTGCGTCGGTGCGGGCCCGGGATCGGAACCTGGGCCGCCAGCAGTGGAGCACGCGCACTTAACCGCTAAGCCACGAGGCCGGCCCTCTTTGCTTTAATTCACTATTTCTTCGTTGTTTTACTCCATTTATTTGATTGGTAGTGAGATTTAATTTTTTTGTGTGTGTGAGGAAGATCAGCCCTGTGCTAACATCTGCCAATCCTCCTCTTTTTGCTGAGGAAGACTGGCCCTGGGCTAATGTCCGTGCCCATCTTCCTCCACTTTATACGGGACACCACCACAGCATGGCTTGCCAAGCGGTGCGTCGGTGTGTGCCCAGGATCCGAACCGGTGAACCCCGGTTAACTGCTTGCGCCACTGGGCTGGCCCGAGATTTAAATTTTTAAAGAGGTTCATTAAGTGTGAATAGTTCTCTGTTGTCATTTGTTGGAGTCTTTGGCTTTGCTTAACAGGCTGTTGAGTGCAGCGTCAAGATCACAGTTATGGGGTCAAACACTGGGTGAATCTGGGTTTGGCCACTTACCAGCAATATGACCTTGACAAGTGACTTAATCCCTTTGTACCTTAATTTCTCCATCTGTAAAATGAAAATAATAATGTGACCTATCTCATAGACTTCTTGTGAAGATAAATGAGGTCATATATGTAAGGCATGTAGAATCGTGCTGAGCAGAGTAAGTGACAATGTGTTATTATGTTACTGTTGTTGATTTGCATGAGAAATGTAGATATCTGAAGACTGTATCATGATCTCCCTCCCTCCAGACCCCCCAGGTCTCCTTGTTTGGGGCTAAATGCCTCTGTTCCTCCAGTGACCCCCTGCTCTCTTTCTCAGGCTTTCCTGGTACCTCACACCAAGCGTGGTCCCACCAGCATAGAGCATGGTGAGGTGGACACACCCATTCCCAGGATGATCCCCTGGAACGTCACACTTCTGGGGGCTTCTCCTGGCAGCTGCCTGGATCAAGAGAGTTCAGCTCCTCTGGTGTCTTCTGGCTAACAGGACACCCCACTGGAGCCCCCTCCTGCAGTCGCCCAGCCCCCCTGCCCGCCCCCCTCACACACTACCACGTGCATATCCTTTCTCGATCCCTCCTTGTCAGATCTATCCACAGTGTTCCCCATTCCCTTGAGCCCTGTTTGCACTTTCCGAAGTAGCACTAGTGATTTGATAGATTAATTCTGGTTCATGGGTTAATAAGAGAGAGTCGGTGCACTGCCTGCCAGGGTTATGGACAGAATGCCCATCTGAAATTTGAAGACGTAGATTGAAATCCCGGTCCAAGTTAGCCACTGTATGATTTGTAGCACGTCACTTAATCTCTCTGAGCTTTTGTTTCCTAGTCTGAAAAATGGGGTTAGTATCACTACCCACTTACCTAGTTGATAGCTAGATGAGTACTATAGATAGAAGTGCTTTGTAAACTGCAAATAATGTCGGTTATTATTAGACATGGGTGTTTGAGCAGTGTATCTCAGAAAGCAATGCTTTAACTCAGAGGTCAGACAGGTGCTGAGGGGGTTAGTAGGAGGTGTGTGAAGGGCAGGTGGTGTACAGGGTGCCCATCAAGTCCTCCCAGGCGGCTTACAGAGCTCCCTAGCACTCTGTCAAGGGTCCATCCTTACTGTTTGAGTCAGGAGACAGGGCTGGGCACATGGGTGCTGATCTGTAAACATGTGTGGGTGCTGAGGCTTTACTCCTTCCTGCAGGGCCTTGGATCCCCCTCCGTGGGGAGGTGAGGTCCCTCCTTAGCTCTGATGTCACCACGTCCACCCAGTCTGGCTCAGCATTGCCTGAGAACCTGAGTCTATAATTGCAGGTGCCAATTTGCTTTTAATTAACCTAATGCTTGCGATTAGTCTGTTAAATTCAACCTGGCCTTTGGTTGAATTGAGGTGGTTTTTCTGTTTTTGCTTTGCTCCTGGGTCCTTCTTAGCATCAATGGCTATCCAGAAACTGCAGGCAAGCCTGTTTGCCTCGCCTGAAACTGTGGCTGCCTCGCTGGGGAATTGGAGGTCATAGCGGGGAAGGAAAAATGGCTTTTGGTGAGGTAGGATGGTGGGGTGGGGCTGTGCTGATGGAGGCATAGTGCTAAGAGACTTGTTAGAACCACAAGTGAAGAACCCAGGTTCCCTCCTTCTAATCCAATGCTTTCCCCCTTCTGAGCCTTAGTTTCCTCTTTTGAGCCTCAGTTTCCCCATCTCTACAATGGGACTAACAATTCCTGCCCTGCCTGAGGGTCAAGTGAGTTAGTGTAGGAAGTGGGTGTGAATGTAAAGCAATGCAACGTGAAATCGCTTTATCATGTCAGATGTGAAGCCCTTCAGAGTTACACAGATGGTCCCAGTGTCCCTGGCTGCTAGCTCCCGGACCCCTGTCTCTTATCAGTCACTCCTGGTGCTGTCTGGAAATTCTTGATTCCGTTGTCTTCTCCTCCTGCCCTCTGTCTCCCAAACCTTGGGTGATTTGAGAGCATCCGCACACAGTAGGTGCTCAGTAAATGTTGGTTGGATCGATGAAGCTTTGGATAGGAGGGAGTTTGGCCCAAGAAAAAGGCCTGAGGAAACATACATGAGAAGCCTTTGATAGCAGAGGGGGGCATTTACTTCCTGTCCTCCTCAGCCTCGCCCCTCACTCCATTAGAGTGAGCTGCTCCAAGGCAAGAGGTGGTCTTGTCTGTCTTTGTCTTTGTGATGTTTTGCACAGAGCCAGGCACATAGCAGTTGTTCGATAACTGCTTTTTGAATGAATGAATGAACGAGTCAGAGTAATGTGGTAGAGAGAGCATGGAATTAAGAGTCAGATGAATAGGCCTTGGGATCCTGGCCCCACCACTTTCTTTTGGCAAATATCGACTGTATGCTCATTATGTACCAGGCAGGTACTGGGTTGCAAAAATGAATTTTTAAACTCATGGTCTAGTGAGGGAGCAGACATGTGGGCAAATCCTGTGTAGGATAGGGGCTTATGCTATATCTATTGGTGGCCAAGAAAGAGAGTGGTAGACTCTCCCGGGAGAGTCAGGAAAGGATTCCCCAAGGAATGGGCCTTAAGCCGTCTCATCAGCTCTGGAAAGTCGCATAATTTCTTTGGGTCTCGGTTTCCTAAGCTAGCATATTTGCTAAGCCTCCTTCAGGGAAGTGAGGACAAAATGAAATAAAGTAATATGAATAAAACATCTGGCACTGAATAACCCTTTAATAAATGTTAAAATGTTTTCTTGAAGCCAGGCTGGGTGATTGCTTGGTGGGGGAGGGACAGAAGCCAGGAGCTGAAGGAATTCCAGAAGCTGATCCATACAACTTCCTCTTAGCTCTGCTAGTTCGTACCTGTGCGACCTTGAACGAGTTCCTTAACTTCTCCAAGTCTCAGTTGCTATATCTGCAGAGTGGGAATGATAAGTTTGCTGTATGGATCCATGGAGAGACTACACACAAGGTACCTAGAACATACCTGGCACATAGTAAGTACTAGAAAATAGTAGCTCTTCTTTGTTGTTACCAACATATTTCATGGAGAGAATGCATCTGCATGCACACACGCACATGTTGCATGCATGTTGACTCCCAGATATGCTCAGAAAGGGAGGAGAGAGAGGGAGGCCCAGAATTAGGCTGAGTAACAGGCAGTTGCTGCTTAGTCTGAGAAACCTTCCACGAATCCAGGTGACTGGAACTCTGTTGAAAAGATTGGAGGGACCTGGCTTGGGTGATGGAGCTGTGGAGGTCGGCTTGTGAGCCTGCCTCATGGGAAACTAAGAAGTGGCCCCCTGACAGCTGGAACTTAATTCCTTCAGGCATGTATGCCCCCAGCCCGGGCCAGTCTTGCCGGCAACATCCCAGCAGCTCTGTCGCCTGGCTGGTCCCCTGACCTTCCAAAGCAAGGCAGCCTGGCGGCCATGCTGGGTTGCCGTGGTAACTGGCAGCCTCCCAGCTGGGTTGCCCGGGTAACCAGTTAGCTGGTATTGGAGGAGGGGGTGGTGAGCTGGGGGGAATCAGCCTCAAAAGAGGCAGAGAGGGACAAGGGCGGGACCAAGAGGAAGACAAATCCTAGGTGCCCCCAGCACCCACTCCTCTCTTCCTCACGGGATTGGGAAAGCCAGAGAAAGGCAGGTAGGAATGGATGTTGTGTTGTTTCGTGCCCTGTGTGTGTGTGTGTTTTGTGGTGTGAGTCCTCTTGGCCAATGCAGGACGTCTGGAAGATTTGATAGGGCGGTGCAGGATCTCCCGGGCAGTGCTGAAGGCAGTGAGGTCCAAGGGGGAAGCTGTGGACCATCCAAACCCAGATCTCAGAATTGGTCCCCCTGCCTCCAGACAACTTAACCTCTTTGGGTTCTAGTTTCCTTGTCCTTAAGATGGAGGTGCTAACATGGACCTCTAGGGGCACTGTTTGGGACAGCCTGGCACTATCAGTGGCGGTTCCCTCCTCTCCTTCCATGCTGATTTTCTATTCGGTGGATACTTTCCAGCCTGTGAGCCGCTTGTACTGGAAGCCCCGCTGGTCTGAGCCCAGCCCTGTGGCAGGAGTCGGAATTCTTGAGAACCAAGAGATGGGGCTCTCACTCGAGAGGAGGTTACCATCCCAATCTGCAGGGGCAGGAAGCAAGTTTATACAGGTGGAAACGTCTGCAAGAAAGTTTTCTAAGACCTAACTGAAATTTTTTACTGCAACCAGTAGAAATACATTTTTTATCACAACCCAGTGAACACAAGTGTGTTACTCTTACTGTGTATGGTGCATGCTAGCTTCCTGTTATATTCTAGTCTAGTCTGGCCTATTTTGTTTTAAAAAAAAAGGATATCGGGGGCCGGTCCCATGGCTTAGTGGTTAAGTGCGCGCGCTCCGCTGCTGGCGGCCCGGGTTCGGATCCCGGGCGCACACCGACACACTGCTTGTCCGGCTGTGCTGAGGCAGCGTCCCACATACAGCAACTAGAAGGATGTGCAACTAAGACATACAACTATCTACTGGGGCTTTGGGGAGAAAAAGGGGAAAAAAAGGAGGATTGGCAATAGATGTTAGCTCAGGGCTGATCTTTCTCACACACAGACACACAAAACGATATCTTGACCTTTCAGCTTGATTTCACACCCACCAGTGGGTCAGAGCCTTTAGTTTGAGAAAGACTGAGAGAGAACACAAACTAAAGCTCCTCAGGTGTGTAGAGGGCTCAGGCTTCTCTCCCCTTCCACGTGTGGTGTTATCTGGTTGGATCCTCACAGCTGCAGTCTGTGAGGTGACTGAGGCTCAGAGGTCGCACGACTTGCCCAGGGTCACAGATCAGAGGTCACACGGTTTGCCCAGGGTCTTAGAACCAAGGCTTAAATGGGGGCTGTCTGTTGCTCAGGTTCATGGTGCACCCCATGTGTGCTGAATCTCTTGCCCAGTTTTATTCTTGCTGAGTGAGGAACTGAGAGGACTCTCCTTACAGAGAGAGAGGCTGGAATCTAAAGATCCAAATGGATCTGTCCCAGCCCCCTTGAAATCGAGGGCCTGGAGCTGAGCCTAGAACTCAGTGCCTCTTGTCTGTTGTCGCGGGGCTTGGAGAGGCTGGGTGCTGAGGAGGGCTATTGAGAGATGGTGTGAGCCCGGAGCAGTCTGGCTGTCCCCTCAGAGTTTGTGAGGGAGTAAGTGGGGAAGGGAAGGGTGGGCCTGGCCACGCTTCAACACCCCTCCCAGTGAGCATTTCTGGTGGCTGAGCAGGGCTGGGTCTAACTGTGAGGAAGATTCCGTGTCAGAGTCCTGGGGCCGGGCCTAAAGACCTCAGGCTTCTGGGAGATTTTCTGACAGAAAGCCTTAAGGCAGTCCCCAGAGAAGCCAGTTTTAATTGTCTATCTCCTGTAAGACAACGGAAACAACAGTCAGCAGGAGGCCTGCCACGTGTGGACTTGACCACAGGGTAGGTTTGGCCGGGGGAGAGCTTGGTACCAGGTGGCTGAGGTGAAGTGGCGCTGAGGGGGAGGGCACGAGTGGCTCTGGAATGCCCAGGCACAGTGCGGACCCTATACATATTTACTGTGATAAATTAAGATAAGGCCTGGAAAAGCATCAAGAGCACAAGGAGGAATTCATACTGCTTGGTTCCATTTTCAGCTGTGCTGGGAGAATTTAGGCTGTTTCTCAATCTCTCAGGACCTGGTTTCCTGTTCGTGGGGGGCTCAGGAGATGGTGCCGTTCCCTCCCTCCCCTCTGTGGACTTTGCCCTTGGCAAACAGAAGAACAGCAAGGCAAGGCATTTACAGCTGAGAGGCATTTCCTTTCCGTTTGGGTATGTTCCCTTTTCAGCTTCTGCACGGCCCCTACTGCACAGAAAGCTGCCCCAGCTGCCCAGTGTTGAGGGGGGCGCTGGGGGTAGCGTGGTGGGCTTGTGGCACAGGCCTGTGCTCTGGAAACAGATGGGGGTGCTCCACACCCTGCTGTGTTCTTGTCTCGCAGGCTTCTTGTTAACTTAGCACCCACTGATCTGAGCATCAACAGTTCCAGCCATAAAAGTGAGAGCAGTCAGAGGTATCTTGTCCAGGCTCCTGATTTCAGGCTTTTGGTGCCTTTTTAACATGTCAGGCCAGGGCGGTGGGTATGTAACTAGCAATTCTGCTGGGACTCCAGTAGGGTGTATGTTTCGGTCTGAGGCTGAGGCGATGGTGGGTTTTCAGTAAAGAGAATCGGTACCTTAGGATCATACCAGGAGGTTGTGCTTGTGATTGAGGATGAACAGATTCACACTGAGGGAAGCTGAGTATCTTTCTTGTATAGACCTGCTATCTCTGCGTTCGTATGTTCTGCATGTACCCAGGATACTATATTCTACATTCCCTCCAGCTTGTCCAGGGTGACTTTGGTTATCCCTGTTTACCTATGAAGAATCTATATTGCTGAGATGATGGTCCTCTTATTCAAGACCACATTGAGAGGGAGGAATCAGAATTAGAATTTAGGGATGTTTCCATGTTTCCTGCTCAAGCATTTCCTTGCCCCTCGTGTGACCCAGGTTTGAATGCAGGCGTGTTAGCCAGTGAGATGATGGAGATGGGGGCACAGAGGCGGGAGGATGTGATTGTTTATTTGGCTCCACTTTGTCATGACACCCCAACAGCCACAGCTCATTTGTGGCTGCTCAGTGCTGCCCAGCTGGCCTCTTCTCTCCAGATGCCCAGCCCCTGTGTCCTGGAAGAGGCAGGTGGTGGATGCTGGCCCCTCTGGAGGAGTGGGAGTGTGTGCATGTGTTACTTGCATGTTCATATGCATATAGGAGATGGCCCGCCAGCTGCTCTGGGTCTGATGAAGGAGGCCCTTCAGACCGAGCCCAAAGAAAGACACAGAGATGCCGAGGCAAAGGCTTGGAGGCAGAGCTGGGCTGGAGGGAGAATCAGAGACCATAGCCCGTGCTGGTCCTACAGCTCCCTCCTGCCCACAGACTAGTGGAGGAAGGAATGATCTAAAGGGCAGCATCTCCTCTAGGAGCCCTAGCCTCCTCCTGCAGCACAGGTCTTCTCTGAATCCAGAAACCAGTGTCCTCGTTTAAACCCAATGTAACCTTCTGGTGGCAGGCAGCAGGGCAGGCTTAACTCATTCTCTTCTTCGCCCTGCACTCCACTCCTGTGTGTCTCTGCTCTTCCCTGTCGCCCTATCATTGTGGTCACTGTGTGTGTAGATGTGAGGGTGGAGAGCCAGTGGGGATGCGGGTGAGCTGACGGTCCCCCGTGCCTCTGGTTCCTCACTATTAAGGTCAAGTGACTAGGCAGAGAAAGGAGGTTTTGTTCCAGTGGCTTTTGTGGGGGGACCTGCTGCAGGGGGAGGGAGCAGAGCATGATGTGGGAGAAGAGGGAACAGGAGGACTCATGGTTGATCCAGCTGGGGTCCTTGTCCTATTTGGGCCGATGCTAGAGTGCCCGAACCATCTAGCTCCACAGTTCTCTAGGACCTGTGCTATGGGTGAGGTTGTACCCAATGCACAGCACACCTGGGTTCTGAGGGGGAATAAAGATGGAGATCCTGCACACTGCCTCGTGGTGGCAGATCTCAGATGAGAAGAAAGCAGGGTTCTTAGTGGAGGGAAACCTTGAAGGGAGTAGGGCCTAGGGTCTGAGAAAGGAAGCCTGTGTTGGCAGGGACAGGGCCAAGCTCCGATACCTTTTGATGCACTGCCTCTGGTCTAGACCCCAGAAAGGACTTTCTTGAATCTAAATGGAAAGCGTCCCAGTCTGGCCCAGCATCTTCCAAATCTGGTGTTGTCAGAACCAAGGCCAAGTCATCAACACTTATACTTATTAAGCTATAGTTTTAAAAGTGTCCTTTTATTGGCTGAAACAGCCAGTTGGAAATAGAAGTTGTTCTAAAATATTTTTATTCACATATGTCCTTCTCTGATAAATTTGTATCTCTCCACAGTCATTAGCATAATGCCTTGAAATAGTTGGTGCTTATAGATGCCTCCCCACCTTCCCTGGGCATCATGCTCGGGGATGGGGCAACATGCAGGAGAGCTAGATATGAAGCTGCTCTCAGCCGAGATCCTTGCGTGGGCTGAGATTTCGGATTAGTTCTCCACCTTGTGGCTCAGAGCCAGGATGACTGTCTTCCGCTTCACTGGCTGAAGGATTGGCAGGGTGGAGTTTGATCATATAGTGTCCATCCTTCTCTGCCTTCCTCCTCGGAGACATGGCTTTGTCACTCACTTCTAGGGTACTCGGATAAGGTGCTGGTCCGCAGTCTAATTTGGGTAAGGAAACACTGAACATCTTTCATACTTTGTATGATGACTCTCCAAATTTTTAATTTTGAGAAAGAGGGAGCTATTTTTAGCCAGCTTAGAGGACTTGATCGCTCCCGCAAGAACCTCGTGAGATAACAGGTCAGGAGAAGGTGGAGGCGGAGGCGGCGGCAGAAGCTCATTTGCATATTTCCCACAATCCTTCCGCTCAATTCACAGCCGTCCTGGCGGCTTGTAGTCTGGGCATTGCTGTCACTTTCTCTCCATCACACCATCAAAATTGGTGGGCCAGTCCGGGCTCAGTGTAGCTCCTTATAAATACTGTGCTTCGGTGTCCAGATGGAGAGACCAGTTCAGGGGAGGGACCTAGAGCCTCAATCTTGGAAGCGACCTTTCGTTTGGTCCACCCCTCCTCCCAGATAGCTGTCGCGTTTCCAGTGTCCCCCACACGCGACCAGCCAGCACCACTTACGTATCGCCAGTGACAGGGGCACTGCTCTGTGAAGCAGCTTTTCCATTTTTGGACAGCTTCCACGTCTCTCCTTCCTTAATGTTGAACTTAACTTTTCTTCTTCTGCCATCCCCACTTTGGTTCCGGTTTGACGTCCTGGCCATCGTTTCCTGGGCTCATTTGTTTGTTTGTCCTTCCAAGAGTCAGACACGTGTCGTGAGAGAATACGACACAGCAGGAAAAATATAGGCTCTGGGGTCTGTCTGCTGGGGTTTGCACCTGGCTTCACACTTGCCAGCTGTGTGACCCTGGTTATAATTCTTAACCTCTCTGAGCCTCAATGTACCTATCTGTAAAATGTGGGTAATGATGGCACTTACCTCCTAGAGTTGTTGAGAGAGTTAAACAAAGTAACACATGTAAAAAGCTTAGAACAGTGTCTGGCAACTATAAGCCACTCAGCACATGGCACCTTTCCATCTTCTCTTAAAATAAGCTGTCTAGGGCCGGCCCCATGGCTTAGCGGTTAAGTGCGCGCGCTCCGCTGCTGGCGGCCCGGGTTTGGATCCCGATCCTGGGCGCGCACCGACGCACCGCTTCTCCGGCCATGCTGAGGCTGCGTCCCACATACAGCGACTAGAAGGATGTGCAGCTATGACATACAACTATCTACTGGGGCTTTGGGAGAAAAAATAAATAAATAAAATTATATATAAAAAAATAAGCTGTCTAGAATTGGACACAATATTCCAGATGTGGTCTGTTCAGCAGGATTCCGATACCCTCCACTTGACAATCTATTTCTATTACGTCAGACTAAGTTTGCAAATCACTGGTGTTTAAATGGAGCTCATTGTACTGAAATCCTCAGGTTATTCTCCCTTGGACAGCTGTTAGGTGTAGATCTCCTGTCTCCTACATAAAAGATGTGATCTGCTTTGGAAGGAAGGTCAGTGTCAAGGGGAGCCTGGAGCGTCCCTTCACATTGGTCCACACGCACACTCCTTAGTGATGCAGTCCGGTCCTTTTACCGTGCCATTCAGCAGCTGGTGTTCTATTTGGAAAATCACTTGACTCACACCGGCCTAGAATAAAATTCCCCTCCTCGTGGGTCTCTTTCTGTGGGTCTCTCTCACTCTTCTCTGCTCATTTGCTACACCTGCTTATCAGGTGAGCTGAGCAGTACTGTTGGGACCTTCCAACCTCCAAACCCGCTCCTCCACTTCTCTCGGTTCCCAGGATCTAGGGAAAGGGACACAGGTGCCCCGAGCATGTTCAGAGTGCCTGCTCTCACAGGTGAACCCTCGAGAATGTTTAAATCTGTGCTCTTCATGGGCCAGCAGCATCTAAATCACCTGAGAGCTGTTAGAAATGCAGAAATGCAGAATCACAAATGCAAAAATCACTTGTTAGAAATGCAGAATCTCAGGCCTCACTCCCAGCCTACCAAATCAGAATCTGGGTTTTAACAAGATCCCCAGGTGACTCATATGTGCATTAACATTTAAGAAGTATTGCTCTACATATATTCAGCTTGAGGTAGGAATGAAGTTGAGGGGAGAGGATCCTATCTTCCAAGATCTTGACATCAGTCCTACTGACCAGGCCCCTGGGGACAAACATAAAACTGTTTCCAGGATATTTGATCACTAGTTCTCCACATGCCCCCATTTGCTTCTTGGAATGCCAATAATAAGGTTTTTATAAAACATACATTAGGGGCCAGCCCGGTGGCATAGTGGTTAATTTCGTGGGCTCCGCTTCGGCGGCCAGTGTTCGCAGGTTCGGATCCTGGGCACGGAGCTACACACAGCTCATCAAGCCATACTGAGGCAGCGTCCCACATAGAGCATCTAGAAGGATATACAACTATGACACAACTATCTACTGGGGCTTTGGGGAGACAAAAGGAAAAAAGGAGGAAGATTGGCTACAGATGTTAGCCCAGGGTCAATCTTTCTCAAAAAAAATACATTAAAAACATATAGATTGTCCTTGTGTTTTCCCCATTTTATTAGTAACATGCTCTTGAATGTATCTCAAAGCTTTGGATTATATGTACAATTGGAATCGTTTTTTAAATGTTCAATGTAGGGTTTACATTTATGATATATTTCATTTTGTTACTGTCAGGCCAGTGTTTCAGTATATGGAATCCCAATTCTGCCGTACGTTAGCCATCCCTCCTGGCTTTGTCAGTAGCAAACACAGGAGGCTTGCCTTCTGAGTCTTGATGCAGCTCATGGAGGATGAAAACATAGAACACAGCAGGGTCACGAATAGAGCCCTGTGGTGCACCATTGGAGGCTCCTTCATTCATTCAGCCAGTGTTCCTGAGTGCGGGAGCCGCATGCCTGCAATCAGATGAGCCGGCTCTGCTCCTTGCTGCCTTTGTCACTTTTGGACAAGGTACTACTGCCCCAGATGCCTGTTTCTTCATCTGTAATTGAGGAAATTGGAGTAGTCATCAGCATCCCCTAGGGTGCATTAAAGAAATGCATGTGCCTGGGCCTCCCCAGCCCTGCCCAGAGATTCTGATTCAGTTGATCTGTGATGGTACCTGAGCATTAGTGTGTGGGTTTTTTTTTTTTTTTGTGAGGAAGATTAGCCCTGAGCTAACATTCGTTGCCAATCCTCCTCTTTTTGCTGAGGAAGATTGGCCCTGGGCTAACATCTGTGCCCATCTTCCTCTACTTTATATGTGGGTCGCTGCCACAGCATGGCTTGATAAGTGGTGCGTTGGTCCACGCCCAGGATCCAAACCTGCTAACCCCAGGCCACTGAAGTGGAGTGCATGAACTTAACCACTACACCACTGGGCCAGCCCCACATTAGTGTTTTTAAAAAGCTTTCTGTTAATCTAGTGTAAAGCCAGGATTGAGAACCATTGGACCAGATCATCTCTAACATGCATGGTCGGGCTCCCTGGCAGTCTAGTCCCAAAGCCTGAGCTCTGCTGGCTGCAGTCTGTGGTAGGAGAGAGGGCCTGGCTGGCTGGTGTAGCATGGTGGCAGGCTCTGGGCATGCCATGCAGGACTGCAGGGCACCCCTGTCTTCCCCAAATCCCTGGGAGAGGACTGGGGATGCCTCCTATCAGCCGCTTGTTCTCCTGCCTTTCTCCTCTGGACAAAAGAATCATCTTTGACTTCTCTGACACTAGCTCCTTTTCTGTGTTTCTAAGCTTGCTGCTTAAGAAAAATAGCCAAAGGCCAGTTTAAGTCAGTTTCAGCGTAAGTCAGTCAAGATGACTTCCTGTCTGATTCCTCTCTTTGCCCTCTGTTTCTGTCCTCCTGTAACTCAGGAGGTGACAGCACCTCGGAGGCCTCCTCTTGCATCTCTTTGCCTTCACAGACTCCCACAGGCCAAGGGCTGCCCCACACCAGAGCTGCAGTGGCTCCCTGGAACCTTGCTGACCGATACAAGAATGCATACAGACCCCTCTGACTTGGCATTGGGGGTCAGAGCACCTGCGTGCCCAGCTTGGCTCATTTGGGGCAAGACTAGCTTCTACCTGGGGCTCAGGATGTCGCTCTGAGCATCCCTTCCCTGCTTCTGGGGTAGGAGTGTGCCCCAGGTCTGTGTTATCTCGTCTTGCCCCTTCCCTCCCCCAGTTGCTGCTGGGTGCCGGGAGAGACTCTGCAGTGGGCTTGTTAACTGGCGCTTCAGCTGGCTGATTGACTGTAATGCGGGTGAACGTTCATTTACCCGGCAGCCGCCTCTCAGACAGCCGTTAATTGCAGGCACGAGAGACAATAATTATGGGATAATGGGTGGCTTTTGTGTGAGTCCTCCTTGCACTGTGTCAGCAAACACGGAGGGTTTGTTTCCTAACATTCAGTCCCCCTGCTGAGGGTGCCACAGCCCCTCCCGCTTGCTCCATCTCTGTCTTCCAGCCCCCCACCCCCCACCCAGGGGGTTTCACCCACATTCCCTGGATGACAGAAACCATGTTTCCATCTCCTAAAATATCATCTCCTAGTTCCCATGCAGCCATGACCCCATTTTGAGGATTTGTGTGGTTGAATTGCTGCTTTTTAGAAAGTAATTCTTAACTTTGCCTAAAAAAGGGGAAACTAAATCCTAAACTCTGTGCCTTATTCCATGGCCTTCTGATCCTTAATATTTTTACATGGTTGTAATTAGTGTGTAGCTATTGTCCTGTGCCATGCATTTTTTTGTTTAACGTTATTTTATACAAACACCTCCAGGTGTGACAATGGTCCATAAATTTGTCATGTTAAATAGCGATAAATAATTCTGTCATGTTCCTCCATTAGTGTATTGCTCTTCTCTTAGTCCTGGGGATTTGGGATGTTTCCAGTTTGTTGCTATTATTAATGGCTCCACTATAAACATCTTTATATATTACTGATTTTTCCCCCAGTTATTTCCCTGGGGGTAAACTGAATTATGAGTTATATTGATCTGGCATGATGTTGGGAGGAGTTGAGGGGAGAGGGGAGCTGGAGGCTATGGGAGAGTTTAACTGATTCCCTCCCCACCCTCTCCCAATACACAATTCCTTCTTTTCTCACCTCTTTTCCCATCCATTTCTAGAATGATCCTTGCTCCAACTTCCCAAGTAACAACCCACGTTAGTGAAGGAGAGATTTGGTGCTCTGGTTATCTATTGCTGCATAATAGATCACCCCACAATGTGGTGGCTGAGGACTGTAGTTTATTGTTGCCTCTTGGGGTTCTCCAGGGTACCTGGGCTCCGCTGGGGGCTTGCTTGGTTTGTCTTCTGCCCTTGCGGTCATCTGGATGCTGGACGGGGCCCGACAGCCAAGGTGGCTCCTCACATGGCTGTCATCTGGGAGCTCAGCTGGGCTGTCAACCCGAGCACCTACATGTGGCCTCTCCACGTGGCCGGGGCTTCCCTCAGCGTGGCAGTTGGTCCTGAGAGGGAGTGTCTCAAGAGAGAGCATTCCAAGAGACCCAAGTGGAAACCTGAGGGCTTCTTATGCTCTAGCCTCAGGAGTCACACAGCGTCACTTCTGTTCCATTCTGTGGGTCCAGATGAAGGCGAGAGGGACTAGACTCCACCTCTCATGGTGGAGGTAGCAGAATTTGCAGCCATCTTTGATCCTCCACACTTGAAGACGGAAAGCACATATTGATTAGTATCCTGTGAATCCTGTCAGCTGCCTCACGAGAGCCCAGATGAGACCCGCCCCTTCATTTCCACTCCAAATCCTGCCCATTCCCTACACCAGTCATCTCTCTCTTCCTGCGTGCGTCCCTCCTCCCTCCCCTTTCTTAACTCCAAGGCTCTGTATCTTTGTCTGCCCTGTCTTAAATGGCTCTTATCACATATCACGGGCCTTCAGTTATTTGTGGGCTGGCTCCCTAGGCTGTAAACTCCTGCTTGAAGGCAGGGACTCTGCCCTGTTCTTTTTGTTAATCTCCACACCCTACCCTAAAGACCAGTAAAGTGCCCGGCATGTAAAAGGGCTTCCATAAATTCCATTCCCTTCCCCTTTTTTCATACACTGGACACTCCAATGTCTGTTGAATGAATGAATAAATTATCCTAATGAAATTGGGGACGGGGAGAGGACAAACTTTTACTGAACACTTAATATGAGCACTTCCCAGCACAAGCCAGGAGCATCATATAAATTATCTTATTATATTTTTACAACAACCTGGGAAGTACTAGTAGTATCCCTATTTTACAGATGATGAACCCGAAGTTCAGAGATGTTAAATAGCGTGTCCAAAGTGACTCTGTTGGGTCACATAGAAAGTCATGGAGCTATGATTCAAACCTAGGACTTTGGGAACTTAAGGCAAATGTTCTCTCCTGTACACTTAACCTTGGAACCTCAGTTTCTTCATCTGTAAAATGGGGAGGATAGTACTTCCCTCCTAGGGTTATTTGGATGAAAAGAAATAAGACATGCAAAACATCTAGTGCTCGGCGTAGAGTGGGCATTCACTCCGTCTTGCCTATCATGACATTCCTTCTTGTTCTCAAGGGTTTGACAAGCTCTCTACACATTTGGGATGGCTTTATGGCTAGCGATGTGGTTGCTGGAACTGCCCTGTTGACATCTTTGGGTGTGTGCATTGTTCACCGACACACACGTAATTACTCTGGTACGTGCTTCCTGGTTACTCCTCTCCTCCCCCTGGAGCACACGGCAGTCCTTGCCCCCGGATTCCCCTCCAGTGAGCAGCCTCCCACCTTCTTTGTAATCACAGAGCAGACAGCCAGGTCTCCAGTCACCCAGGCGGCTTTCCTAGAGCAGCTGAGCCTGGGGATTCCACCCTCCCACATTAATTGCTTTTGTTTGCTCTTTGAAAATTAATTCCAACAAGAGCTCATTAGTTCTTTCCTTTTTCTCATCCTCGTGCTCACTTGCTCTCCTCACCTCTCAGCTCTGATTCCGTTTTTTGGTCTCTCTGTCTCGTCACATACAAGGATCCCATTCAGGACGATTGTGCCGTGGGGATGTTCTGCTGGGTGAGTTATGATATGGACTTGACAGGAGAGTGCAGCACTGTGGAGGGGGTTCCGATAATTTATAGGGCAGCGATAATTTATGTCTTTCCTTCCGTGACGCCCTTCCCTCTTGTTGCTTTGGCTCTGGCCTCATCATTCTCTGGCTCAAGATGCTGCTTGGGAAGGGAGGAGCTGGCTAGGTTAGGCGTCCACTAGTCTGGTCTGGTCTTCTGTCCCTTCATTCCAAGCTTGGTTCCATCTCCCACTCCCCTGCCTGGCCACTGATACGTGCACTGAGTTGCCAGAAGCACAGAAGGCAGAGGAGGTTGGATTTTTTTCTTAACTCTTCTCACACCCTTCCCTCCAAAGGTCCAAACTGAAAAGTCTGGGAGTCCAGAAAGAGGTGAGTTTCTTAAAATTCTTCCCTCTCGGCCTCCAGGCTCTTCTTTCCTTCAGGTGCTAGTCCTTTGGTGGAGCAGCAGGGCTCAGGGGAGGTGAAATGGAAGCAGTCCCAGCAAACTGCCCCGTCAGGAGCCGTGGAGGAGGCCTCTCCAGACCCCTCTCGCTAGCACTCTGGCCAGCACTAGCAGGGGGCTTGTCACAGGCAGTTGCTAGCTTTTGTGATTCTGTTCCAGTCTGATTCTGTTCCTGAATGCCTGGAATTTGACAAATCTTCAAGTGCAGAAAAGCATTTCCTGCATCCACATGGATTTGCAAATATATGTCCTTTATGCTTACAAGCCTGTGGTGGGGTGAGGTGGGGAGGAGGACGGCAGAACTGTAGCAAGCTGGTCCAGCGCGTGATTCTGAATGATCCCTCCCACCACACGCACATACACACACACACACACACACACACACACACACACACACACGCCTTCCATGGATTCTGGCCTGATGGCCTCAGCCAGAAGTGACCTCTCCTTCCGCTGAATTCTTCTGGCACCAATGACTTGTAAAATTTACAGGAGATCTATACTTTTAGTTTTAGGGTGGTAGTAGAAGATCGTATTGGATAAATAAATTGGGGCTGGCTTATAAAAGGCCTTGCATTTGGAGCTAAGAAGTTTCACCTCTATCCTGTAGGCAGTAGAGATACAGGGAAGGTTGTGAGACAGGGTGTGACCGAATTGTCATGTGGAGAGAGCAGGGAGACCAGAGTCAGAGGCAGACTTTCATCTGCTGGGCAGTGGGACTGGGGATGACATCGTTCAGGGGTTGCTGGGTCATCTTTACTCTATAGTCTGAAGGCTACATCACGGGCAGGGAGGATTGATTGGTAATGGAGGTGTGACATGCTGAGAGCTATTTCAGGGGCTTAGGGGGCCAGGTCGGGAATCCAAGTCTCAGGGTAAAGGTTGAGTTGGTGGCTGGAGGCAGCAGGGTTGGGGTTAGGGCATAGGGGACCAGGTGGGGGGGTTAGGTCCACGACCCATTAGAAAGCCCCTTTTGACACTAGAGAGATTTACACTGGCCCACCCCCATATGAAGAGGCTTTTGTCCTGGAACCCTTTAGAGGCACCGGTTAAAGTGACCTGACAGAATTGTTTGCTGGCCGTCAAAGTAGTTGAGGGGAGGTGACAGGGGACCGTGGGACAGCAGTGGCTATGGGAGGGGGGATTGAAAAGGTACAGATATGCCCGTGTCACATATGCACCATCATCCGCATTGCCTGGCTCAGAGCAGCTGGCCCTTCCATTCCCCCTGGGAGCTCGGCCCTTCCTGCCCAGAGAAGGGAAGTGGGGAATGACATGACTCCTTGTCTGTCCGCTTTCTCCCAAGGTCACTTTTGTCTCTGCTCATCAAAACTGGCACCATCTTCCTGGTCTTGCTATCACTGGAGCTGGGGGCTGCCAGTGTTTCCGGAATTTCTTCTTGCCTTAATCCAGTTGCTCCGGGCAGAGAGCAGAGAAGGGTGTAGCTGCCTATTGCAGCTTCAAAGATGCATTGAGAGATGGGATCCTCCTTCAGACTGTTCTCTAGCTCTCCTCCCCCCAGAGAGGCCTTCTCTAAAGCCTTTCTCTGGTGGAGAAGCAAGGGAGGGACTTGGTCCAAGGGGCCCAGTCTGGGTGTCTATATGTTGAGTGGAGTTGTCTGCAGTGCTGGGCTGAGGCCAAGCTAAACACCCCCACCAGCTGCCCCAGCCATCCTGCTTTCCTGGCCTGGCTGGGAATGGAAGGGAGGGGTCATCTGTAAGTTAACCCTTGGGAGGCCAAGGGGAAGGAAAAAGTCCAGTGGAAAAGTGTCTCTGTCCGTTTCCTAGACAGGTGGTCTCATCAAGACCAAGTCCAGAATGGCAGGCCCAGGGCCCTCCTCCGATGGCGACCTTACTGGGAGCGCAAATGTATTTCATGGATAATTAGAGAGGTTGGATGGTTAGGATCTTTGAGTCACTCCCTCTCTTAGCACAAAGATTTCAAATTTCACTGAACGGGATGAGAGCCACCCCACACCACACCCCTTGGGGGTGGAATTAGCTGTGTAGTGGTCTTGTTCCCTTCCCAGAAGCAGGTTTGCCTCGGAGCAGTTTTCCAAGGCCCCTGGACTGCAGCACTTCTAGTCCACACTGCCTGCTCTACCCCCATCCTAGGCTGCTCCAGGGGAGGTCTGTAGACAGGGGATTCCCTTCCTCCCCCATCCCTGCCATGGTCAGCATCATACTACTCTTGGCCATTTGTATTCAAGACCTGGGGAGAAATGGCCGAAGGCGGGATCTGTCAGAACTCACAAGCTCAGAGGGACCTTACAGTTTTGAATAGGCTGATTAAGAAGTCGTTGTTGATCAGGAGCAAGATGAGTGGGCATTTCTTAAGTTTTTAAGGGAATTTATTGCCAGTGAAACCCTGGATTTGCCATAGAACACTCTGCCTTTAGCCCCTGAGGCCCTGAACTTGCCCAGGCCAGAAGGAGGTCACTAACTCTTGCTTACCATAACCCTGAGAGGAGCTCTCCCAGAGTGGCTGCAGAGCCGAGGAGGTTCCTCCCTGAGAGCGGGCTCAGGCCTGGTGTAGTGTTTACCCCTTGAGGGCCAAGCCCTGGGCTGCTCAGGGTCCGAGGCGGCTCTGAGCATCCCCCACCACGGTTCTGGTCCTGGCTTTGGCACTTCCCTAAGATTCCCTAAGATGTCTTCAGATTGTTCCTTATCTCCTCCCAGCCCCAACTGTTTAATCACTTGAGGACTGGGAATGAGCATAAGGCGTCCCTCGTAAGGTTATGTGAAGCTGCAATGAAAAATAGTCAATGTGTGTAAAAAGCTATGCAAATGTGAGAAAATATTATTAATATTATGACACTTAGGAGAGGGAGAACTCTTGGAGTCCTGGGTTTGAGCCCTAATTCCTGGTGGAAGTTCCTGCAGCCCACAGCTTCCTCCCTGGGGATGTGCAGGAGAAGCATCCATGGGGGCAGTGCCTGCTCCTCCAGGCTGGCCCACTGTGGGCCAGGTGGCCAGGCCGACAGTGAGAGAAACCCAGTCAGCCCACAGATACCAGTCCTCCGGCCAGACCACACCTCCCTGGCCGCCCCTTCCTTCCCCTCTTCCTTCCTCTTCCTTGCCAGCAGTTTTCACTTCCCTCTGATGGAGCTGGGGGGCCCTCTGGCTCTCCTGGGCAGGGTGCCTGGGGCCTGGGGGCCTCGGTGTTCTCTGGCTTGGTGTGTCATTTTTCTTGTCCTTATTCAGGATGGCCTTGCAGAGCCTGACAGAAACGTGCACCCCCCTCCCTAGGTGTGGCAGGAACTTTCGTTTGTGGTAATGATGCCTCAGTTTATAGAGCGTCACCTCTGGGCGCCCAGAGCACTTCTCCCGCGGCTCCGGAGGCGCTGGAGGCGCGGGCCAAGGGGAGGCCCCTGCGCTCTGGGGGCGCAGGAGGCGCGGGCTGGGGGAAGGACCTCGGTGACTTGGTAACTGAGGCTCGGAGGCAGTCCTGGCTTGCCTTTGGTTGTGCACACAGCAAGCGATGGAGCCAGGATTTGAGTTTCAGAGTTGGTGTCGAGGTCCCTCCGCTGTCAGCGAGGGACCTGTTGGCCCACTTCCTCGGTGCCTGCTGCCTGCCTGCCCTGGCTTTGGTGTGGGTTGACTCTGAGGTAACCTTGGGCCCTGTGGTCCCTGAAGGTCAGTGAGTGTGCTGAGGTGGAAGGCGGTCATCTTGTGACGGCCCAGCATGGGCATGAATATGGAACAGGCACGGTGGATGAAAACCAAGTTAACCCTGTGTCCCCTTCAGCAGTGTGCCCCAAAAGGGTGGGCTCGGGGCAGGCTCCTTTTGGCTGCCTTGATTGGCCACTTGTTCTGAGGAGGAGCCTCCCTCCTGGCACTCCGCCTCTCGGGAGGCAGGTGGATCAGTCCACTCGTCTCTCGTCCAGGAGCAGCTGCCAGGAGGTAGGAAGGGGACGGCTGGGCTGTGAGGTGTGTCTGTGAGCTGGCCCACACACCCCTCCTGGGCCCGGAGTGGCTGCCCGGCCCTGGTGGCCGGGGCTGCGGGAGCAGCGAGGGCCGTGCGCTGACCGGGGCTCTGGCTGTGTGTTCCTGGGGCTCTTGAACCCTCCTTGCTCCCTCTTTCTCCCCTCGCTCCTTACTGTTGTTTTCTTTCTCCCTTGCTCTCTCCTTTTCTCTTCTCTTTCTTTTACTTATTTCCTCAGCAAATTGGAGGTCTGGAATGTGCCAGGTCTGGTACTCTCCCTCTCTGATCCCTCCCTTCCCCAAGACTTCTCCAGACACCCATACCTCCTCTCCCTTTCCCTTCTGAATTTTCCGTCCCTTTCTCCTCCAGTCTTCTCTCCTCTCCTGTGAGCTCTGTGACCAGCAGCACCAGGAAGTGCCAAGAGAAGGACCAGCCTGGGAGGGGCCCGCTGTTTGCCCAAGGTGGGTCCCTGTGCTGCGCTGGAGCTGGGCTGCAGCGTGGGCTTGCTTGGGTGCTTTGCTCTTCTGTGGCCTGCCCTTCCCGAAACTTCCTCCTTCTCCCCTCCTCTTCTTCCCCACTCTGATGCCTAATGGAGGCGGACAGGCAGCAGGCATTTGATCTAGCCACTGCAGATGCTGCTTTGTGGAGATACTAGTTCTTTTCCAGACCCCAGGCTAGGAAGAGGCTGAATTCAACATGGGGCTGGAAAAGCTCTTAGTTTTCAGCCCTGAGCTGGGGGTCAGGGGCGGAGGGGGAGTGTGAGATTTCACCTCAGAAGACTGAATGTGGCTCCGCTGCTGTCTGCTGGTGGGACCTTGGGAGGGTTGCTTTCTGTATGGACCCCTAGCCCCACCTCTGTCAAAGGCCCCCAGGGATCCGGCTGTAGAAAGTGAGGTGAGGCTTGCTGCAGTGGAACTGCTGGAAGGGAAGAGCAGCCTGAGGGGCCTCTCCCATCACGTTCTCCAAGAGGGGCCCCAGAGACCAGAGCCAGCGGCCTGCTAGCCAGGAGTTTATTGCACTGTGCTGGGGTCACCACAATGGTGATCACGGAGGGTCTGATTTTTTTTTTTTTTTAAAGATTTCATTTATTTATTTTTTTCCCCCAAAGCCCCAGTAGATAGTTGTATGTCATAGTTGCACATCCTTCTAGTTGCTGTATGTGGGACACGGCCTCAGCATGGCCGGAGAAGCGGTGTGTTGGTGCACGCGCGGGATCCCAACCCGGGCCGCCAGCAGCGGAGCTTGCGCACTTAACCGCTAAGCCATGGGGCCGGCCCAATGGAGGGTCTGATTTTTATTAAAAAAAAAAAAAAAATTTGATTGTAGAAAATTGCAAGCATATACAAAAGTTGGGAGAATAATGTAATAAGCCGTGTACCCAAGCTTCATCGTTCTGAAGGCATCTCACGGCCAATCTTGTTTTAAGTCTACTTCTAGTCCTTTCTTCCCCCTGATTATTTTGAAGTAAATCCTAGTCGCTTTATCATTTCCTCTATAAAGTTAGGGATTCTTAAGAAAGAAACAACAGGCTGGCCCTGTGGCATAGTGGTTAAGTTCACACGCTCCGCTTCGGCGGCCTGGAGTTCACAGGTTCAGATCCTGGGTGCAGACCTGCACACCGCTCATCAAGCCATGCTGTGGCGGCATCCCACATACAAAATAGAGAAAGGTGGGCACAGATGTTAGCTCAGGGCTAATCTTCCTCAGCAAAAAGAGGAGGATTGGCCATGGATGTTAGCTCAGCGCCAGTCTTCCTCACACACACAAAAAAAGAAACAACAAAATATCATTATCACACCTAAACAAAATTAACAATTCCTTAATATAATCAAATATCCATTAGTATTCATATTTCTCTGATTTTTGTAAACATTTTTTCCTATTTTTCTCTTTAATTTGGATCCAAGTAAGTCCAAACATTGTGATTGGTTGTTATAGTTCTTAAGTCACTCAATCTATAGATATTCTTTTTTTTTAAAGAGATAAATTTTATGTCAAATGAATTTTATTAGATAAAATATAGTAAACCATTGAGTATATGTAAGATAAAAACAAAAATTTTGTAAAAATGCCATCATAGGGGCCAGCCTGGTGGTGTAGTGGTTGAGTTCACGTGCTCCATTTTGGTGGCCCGGGGTTCACCCGTTCAGATCATGGGCGTGGACCTACACCACTCATCAAGCCATGCTGTGGAGGCATCCCACATACAAAATAAAGGAAGATTGGCACAGATGTTAGCTCAGGGCCACTCTTCCTCACCAAAAAAATAAATAAGTTACTTACAAAAAAAAATGCCATCGTAGGTGAGGGAAAGGAATCTGGTGCTGCTGATGGTGGCAGCTCTGGAATTGGCCTGAAGGCCGTGCAGGGATTGGCACTAGTTGAGGTATATTCTTTTTCTCTTTCTGTCTCTCTTGCAATGTTTTGCTGAAGAAACTGGGTCGTTTATCTTTTAGAGTTTTTCACATTCTGGGTTTGGCTGATTGCATCCTCATCCTGTCATTTCACATGTCCCACTGTCCCTGTATTATCCATATGTGTAGTTAGATTTAGGGCTTAATCATTTCAGTTTTCTTTAATTTATTTGTAGGAGGGGCAAGGATCCCTTGGTTGTGGTGTGTACATCCATCAGGAGACACAATGTCTGCTTGTCTCTCCTCCTGTGATGCTAGCAGCCTGGACAGTCATCACCTAGATCCATTCATTCATTACAGGCTAATTGCCTATTAATGACTCTCTCTAATTAGACGTTGCTTCTTTCATGCCACAGCAAGCGATCTCTCACTTTGAGCGAGGCCTCCTTCTGTGGGACGTGTTGCTGTGGAGCCTGAGACCACATGGCAGTGGGGTGGCCCACTCCTACCCATCCTGGCCTCTCTGTGGGTTGGTGAGGCAGGCATCCCATAAATGCCAGGTTGGGAGTCCTGGGAACAGTCCTTTGCCTCTCTCTTCAGTCAAATTTCAAGTCTTTGTGCTGATGGAGGGAGTCAGAGCCCAAGACACTCCAAATAACTTTTCCAATTAGCTCTGAAATACAGGTTAATGCTCAGACTCAAATCTTCTCTAACTATCCCCTATCCCCACCCCTGGGTCTTGTGACTATCAGTGACCTAATAATAAATCTTCATATTTGTATAATAGTTTGCAAGCACGCGTACACACACACACACACACACACACACACACACACGAGAGGTTAAGAGGGAAGCACTGAGGTCAGCTTGCTTGAGTGTGGACTTTGATCCACCACTTTCTAGTTGATTGGCCCTGGGTGAGTCAGCTAACTTCTCTCTGCATCAGCGTCTCCACCTGCCTTGCGGGGTTGTTCTGAATATTACATGAGGTGATGTAAACAAAGGGCCTAGCACAGTGCCTGCACATAGTAGGTGCTCAGGAAGTGTTAGCTGTTGTCACAGTGAAACATCTGCTCAGAGCAATCCAGTATCTACCTACAGACACTGTACAAGGACTGAGCAGCAGCAGACGATGGAAAGTTGATCCTGCATCACAGCTGCAGAATGGATGCTGCTTGTCCAGGGTCCATCAGTCGGGAGGTCCAAGCCCATTTCACAGCAGTGTCTTTCCGTTTCACCCCAGCCAGCGTCATCATAAAGGAGCCAGGGCTCCAGTCTGATTTTAAGGATGATGAAGTTGTATCCGGAGAAGTCAGAGAACATGCTCTCAGAAACACAGTGAGTCAGAAGAGATGCCGCAAATGGAAGGAGAACCCAGCCACCCTGGCTCTTTGATCCCTGCTCTGTCCCTCCTTAGGAGTGGGAGCCCATGGGAGGGGGTGGGAGGACTGGGGTTTGTCTTAGACTTGCTCTTGTGTTTTTCCCTCTTGGAGGCCTGGGCTGTCTCTTGTCCTTGAAGAGGCCCCTTGAGGCCTCAGGTCTAGAGGTCCAGGTAGACACGCCTCCTCCCTGGGAGCTTGTGGCCCCCTGGGGCCTGGCACAGCTGCTTGCCCATCTGCCCGTGCAGATCAGAGATGGAAATCTGCAGTTAGACAATTAGACACAACAACCTACCTGGGCAGAGGAGGAAGCCTACTTACGAGGTGCCAATCAGCCATGGGGCTCCCAGCGCTCTCCTTGGCCTAAGAGGGCCAGAGATTCCAGGTCAGGAAGGGCTCCCGAGGAGGGGCTTGTAGAGAGGGAGACACTGGTGGGCACCAAGCTCGTCTGCTCGGTATTGGCTCCTTATCACTGGCTAGTTCCTGTAACTCTCCGCGTGCTGGGCAGTACAGACAATAAGACACCGTTCGTGGGCCTTGAGAGTGATACACAAGGGAATGCCGCTGAGGATAAACGGGGACTGAGGCCTCAATTCCAGGTGGACAGGAGAGGCGGGAGGGCTGGGGGAACAATAAGTGTTGGTACTGCTTTCTTAGGCATCAGAAAAGGTGACTGGTACAGAATGAACAAAATAAAAGATTCTGTTTCTGTTTCACTGAACTCCTACCTGGCGTATCTTTGAGCTACTTCTTTTGCTGGGAGCTCAGCCTTGTGACTCAAGCATGTGAGCAGAGAGTGACAGAGTGTCCATCCCAGCAGAGAAGAAAGTGGGGAGGGGAGAGACTGAGGAGAGGCAGACACCCAGGTATCTGCCTTGTCCATAATTTCACACTACAGAGGCTGCTAGGCGGAGCTGGCTTCTGCCTGGACCGTCCTGGCCTCTGCACGGGGCCCAGGGTTTGGGCAATGAGCAGAGTTCAAGTGAGCGCACCCCCGTGACCCATTTGGATCATAGAGGCAGAATAGGGATGATGGGGCAGTGGATGCTGAGTGAGGTCAGACTGAACTTTCCCCTGAGTCCCGATACCTGGCTCTGTGCTGGCACACAGGGGCTTTCATAAAATATGAATTGAATGAATGAATGAATGAATGAACCAGTCAAGGAGAAGGAAAAGGGTTTGACTACATTTCTCCTTAAACCCTTTAAATTCTTCTGCTTGATCCTAGGGGTTGGACTTGGGGCTCAGGCAGCAAAAGTTATTTGTTAGAAATGTGTTGTAAGTTGAAGTATAGCTTGCTTATCTGTCCCACAGAGCACTACTTTGTGAATTAACCACGATATTGGCTTCTCTTCTTTTCTTTTTATCTCCACGTCTCTGCATGTGCTCACACTGGTGGGGTGTGAGGAGACACAGAGTAGGCAGCCATGCATAGAATCCTCGAGTGAGAGTTGGGCAGTATCTATAGGTTTCAGCTCTCTGTGCCCTCCTGTCTCTCCTTGGGTTCTGAGTCTGGTCTCAGCTGTGTCTGTTTCTCCTGCAGTGCTTTGCACAGGGTGGGCACTGACGGAACATTTGCTAAATTGAGAAATGACTGTAGGTCAGCAGAGGCAGGAGGGAGAAACTTTCTCCATCCTGCCTTCTTGGGCCCTGTTCCTCTCCCTGGCCCTAGAATGGGGCAGACTGCCTTTAAGAGACAGAGGAGCTGAGTATCTGCTTAAGCCCTCTGGTCTCCGTGAACTCAGGGCCCAGTTTGAGCCCAAGCTCTGTTTCAGCTGGCGGAAGGGGCATGGGACTGGAGCTTGCCCTTGGCCGCAGAGAAAGTCGGCTACTGCAGGACTGGACACGTCAGGTACTCAGCAGCCTGCCCCACAAAGCAGCTTAGGAGAAAGTTAAGTGGATTCAAGCCAGGGGAAGCTAAGCCCACTGTGCTGAACTCATTAGGGAAGGGGCTGGGCAGGGTGACAAACTGGGGGCACTGGCCCCTTTTGTGCTCTGTCCAGTCTATGAGTTAACCGCAGCTCAGCTGTACTTGGCATTGGCAGCCTGGAAATGGCTGTCATTGCTTCTCCCCATGCCCATCCTTTGACCCTTTGTTCGCCCCGGCCGCTGAGATCTTTGCAGTGACCTCTGGGTACAGCTAGGAAGCAGAGTCCTGCTCTATGGCTCCTCCTGGGTTTGCTCACTGGCTACTGTAAGAAATCACCAAGAAGGACTTTCTCAGGGCTTACGGGCCCGAGCAGCTTCAGTCAGTTTCTAACAGTATTGTCCTCCAGCTGGGAAGGTAAACTTATCCAGATCTGGAGGAACCAAGTGAGGCCAGATGTGCCCAGAGTACCATGGGTGCCGAGGGCTCATCGGGACAGGTATCTGGGCACTCGGCCTCCCAATGTGGGACCTGAGCTCTCAACATTTCTGAGCATGAAGATTTCATGTGGTGCCCGTGGGTTCTTTGCCAAACCAGAGGGGTATTTAATGTGTGAGTCCTTCGGTAGGGTGACCAATTTGTCCCAGTTTGCCTGGGACTTTCTCCCTTTAGCACTGAAAGTCCTGCATTCTGGGAACCCCCTCAGTGCTGGGCAAACTGGGACAGTTGGCAGATGCTCCCTCTGCCAGCCCTCTAGACCCGGTTTGCGTTTCTCTGTGTTGCTTAAATCACGGGGAACATTTCTTCCAGCCATTCAGCTTCTGTGGGCTGACCCTAGAGATCTGAACCCACAGATAGCTGGGCAGAGATGTGGCTGACCCAGGGTGCATGAGGCACGTCTCCCCTCTCTCTCAGGAGCTCCAAGACAATGAAAATAATTGCTTCTCTCTGCCTGCAGTTGGGGCGGCTGAAACAGCCTAGAGAGGGCCCCTGCCTGTCTACCACTGCGAGCTCTGACCAGATCTTGCATTTCTGCATGTCCTCCCCTCGGTAACTCCTAGCATCATCTGCTCTCTGTGATTCTTTACCCTAATGTGGTCCCTGTGCCAAAGGGTGACGACACATACGGGTGACACAATATGCTTTTCATAAGTGGAGAAAACGAAGTCTATGGAGAGTTTAGTAAGCTGCTGGCTCAAGATCATCAAGAAGTGCTAAGATCAAGAATCCATTTCCAGGGCCGGCCCCGTGGCTTAGCAGTTAAGTGCACACGCTCCACTGCTGGCGGCCCGGGTTCGAATCCCAGGCGTGCACCGACGCACTGCTTCTCCGGCCATGCTGAGGCCGTGTCCCACATACAGCAACTAGAAGGATGTGCAGCTATGACATACAACTATCTACTGGGGCTTTGGGGGGAAAAAAAAAAAAGAATCCATTTCCAATTCAGCATCTTTAGGCACAAAACCTTCAGCTTTTCTGATTTCTGGGATAGTCTCTCCTGCTCCAAATCACTTCTTCTGAATCTTTTCCCTCCCAGTTCAGATTTTGTCAGAGAAACCCAGCCTCAGAGATTATTCCTATGTTTTCTTTGGCCCTTGTGCCTGTCTTTTGGAGGTGAGACTTTTCTGTCTAAGTGTCAGCCTCTTTTCTGACGGGGCCCAAAATAACCAGAGCTGGGGTTGCCCAGCCGCATCCTTCCCATTCCAGGCCCTCTCTTCATGCTATTTATAAATCTTTTTGGCATGTCTTTGTCCCAGTGACAAGCACTACTCTACCCTCCTTAACCCTGTCCTTTTCTTCAGCCTTGGTTGAGATACTAGAAATTTCCTTCCATCCTCTGCCCTTCACAACGCATAGCCCTGGCTCTTACCAGGTCTGTTTGGCAATCACAGTCAGAGAGAGGAGCTGCTCTTTGGGGGACAGGCCCGTGGGTGGCGGCAGGACTCTGGGATGTGGACAGTGGCGAGGACTCATGAAGTCCTCATGCAGCTGAAACACAGCCCCGGCTGGATTTTCATTACACCTCCTTACAGCCAGGGGCGACTCACTAGAACCTTGGGGCCCAGGGCGGCAGTGTGCCTTCAGTCCTCACTCAGCACTCATCGGAACACTCATTCAGTACACTTCTCATGAGAATTGAGTGGTACCGTGGGTGGCGGGAGCACAGGACCTGTGCTTGGCTAAAGTGGTCAGGAGCACAGCTGTAGAGTCCGTCTGCCCAGGTTCCGTCCGGGTCCCACCACTCCAGGTATTGAATTTCATCTTGTCTCGTCTGTAAAAGGGAGATGGGAACAGCCATCTCAAAAGGTTGTGAGGATGAAATGAGCTGCATTTAGAATCATGCCTGACACAATAACTATTATTATTAGCTGGCTCATCCCTCTGCCATTTGCCTCTCTAGGAAGTTGTTCCTTCATTTGATGAATATGTCCTGAGTGCCTATGATATGCCAGGAATACACAGATGAAGTTGTTCAAAGTTTCCTGCTAGACAGCATTTTATAATGCCCTCTATTTTGGCTTCAGCCTTCTTTCTTCCTCAGCATCCATTGGCAGTGATAGAGGGTGAGAAATGGGTTATCACTTAGGTCCCATCTAGCTATTGATGACTTTAGTATGCACAGTGTGGAACATGGTGTGTGCAAAGGCCACTTGCCTTGGGAGTCAGGGGACCTGAATTCTTTCGATAACCTGGCTGGTAACCAGCTGGGGGGCCTTGAACAGGTCACTTAGTCTTTCTGGGTCTCGGTGTCCCCATCTTTCAAATGGAATGATAACCTCTTCCATCCTACCTTGTAGGGATGCTGTGCAGGTAAAATGAGATACCGGATGCAGAAGCACCATGCAAAAGTAAAAGTCCTATGTAAATATCAGGTGCTAGGATGGAACAAAGAGGAGATGGTCCCCGAGGGAACTCCCAATCTAGGTGCAGAGGTGGACCTGCCCCAGGAAGGACCTGAAAGTAATTAACAAGAGTGCAAGCCCCTTGAAGGCATTGAATGGCCAGGGCAGAGCACAGTGCTTGGCACCCAGGAGACGCACAATGAATGCCTGGCACATTCAGTTGTTGTAGACCCTTAATAAATGTTTGTCAAATGAACGAATATAATAGATGGCTCCAACCAACAGAAATGCCGAGAGGATATTAAGTTCTGAGGAAATGCCAAGCAAAGGCAAGATCAGGGTTGGGTATGGTCTATCAGGGAGGGCATCCTGGAAGAGATGATTTTAGATTTAGGATGGGAAGAAGGAGAAGAACTTGCATGGGTAAAACGACACTCCATGGGACAGGAAGGGCATTTGCAAAATCCCCGGGGCCAGTTAGCTTGGTTGCAGAAGAAAGGAGTGAAGGACTCAGGGATGCTGGGAAAGAGCCCAGGCAGAGGAGTTTGCAACTGAGTCTTGAGAGAGCCAGTGACTTGGCAGGGGAATGTGGAGGAGCACGTCTGAGAAGTACGATTGTGGTTGGTAGAGGAGTCGACCACGGGAGGCCCATCATCCACTGTCTCCCCATCCAGGCAGAATCCCAGTGATTGACAGCTCTGGATAATAGGGACAGTGGTTGAGGCTGCAGGGGCCTGGGACCACCTGCCAAGCAGCCACTGATGACACTTTGAAAGTGGCAAAGCTGGCTGGCAGCACTGGACGTGCAGTCCCACTGGCTTCACCAGGCAGAGGGGGCGGGGAGGCTGGCCTGGCTCGTTAGAGTTCCAGGAACTGCTGTTGCAATGGGAAAGGAAGAGGATGGAGAATTTCCAGAAGACTGCCTGGGCAGCTAGGACTGAAGTCATATAGTTTAGAGCCTTGAGGTTAATAGATCGTTATTTCCTCCTTTTTAAAAAAGAAGTCTAGGCACAGACAGGTGCTCATTTCTTAGTGTATTTAAACTGGGCAGCATGAGACCAAGGGCAGGCGGTGGTCATGCAGACCTGAGGTCCTATCCAAGCTCTGCCACCTGCTATGTGACCTTGAGCAAGTTTCTCAACCTCTCTGGGCATGACTTTTCTCATCTACAAAGGCCTTTGTCAGAGAGTTAATTTGAGGATTAAGAAAAATCGTGCGTCTAAAGTACTGACAACAGTGCCTACGAAGTTTGTAGTAAAGTGCTCAGGAAGTGGTCATGGTTTGTGTTTTTAGTTTCTCCTTCCTGATATCCTTTAGTCTCCTGCTAAAGGGGGAGGAGGCAGAGTATGCACAGCAGAGCCCCTGGTGTGGCTCCCGGCGCCTGCCTCTCCTGACTCTGCAGCAGGCTGGGCTCCGCTGGCCCACACTGTCCTAAGCACTGGGGACACCAGACTGTGACACTGCCTATCTCTGCTTTGTGTCTGGCACCTAACAGTGCCTGGGACAGAGCAGACATTTGCTCAATGTTTGTTGAGTGAAGGGTGAATTTGACATGGTCCTTTAAAATTCACAGTCTAGCAGGGGACACAGACTTGAAATGAGGAATTAAAAATAAGATTAGGTGCACAGAGTGCTTTGCAGGCACAGAGGGAGGAAGACCATCTGGGTGGAAGTCGGGAATTGCTGCAGGGGGCAGGTGTGGGCTGAACCTTCAGGTGCGGGTGAGGGGTGGGAGGGTGCAGTTCACGCAGAAGGAGCAGTGCGCCCTGAGGCTGAAATGCACGAGGCAGTGTGGGAACTGGAAATTTGTCAGCACGGTCAGGGGCTGAAGCACAGAGAATGCTCCAGGAGTCTCAGGGGAGGTGGCTGAAGATGGGCTGGCTGGCAAAGAGCCTTGACAGTCCTACGCAGGAGATTGGATTTAATCCTTTAAGGGTTCAAGCACGCATAGGGCGCAGTTTGCTTCCTCTCTTTGCCCTCATCCTTACGGCTCTGTGCAGACGAGTTACCTGAGGATCAGAGAGGCTTGTGGCCAGCCTGAGGGCACACAGTGCATTAGCTGTAGGGTCAGAATGAGAGCTCAGCGCCCTTGGCTTCCACTCAGTGGTGCTTTATATAGTGAACTGTCCTGTCACTATCGCTTGACTCCTTGTGCTGTCCTTTGTGGATGCTCCCAGGGGTCATCAGGGCAGCTGAGGCCTCTGGCTAACACTATCCCACATTCTGTCTTGCCACAACAGTCTTGTCCATTCCGAGAGCCCGGTGTGACTGAGCCTAGACCCCCCCCCCCCCGCCAGTTCTTTGGCACAAAGGAGAAGCCACAAGATCCCCTGGAATTGCTTCCTGCTTCATCTCCAGGTGCCTGGCTGCCTGGCATGTACCAGATTTGGCTTGAGGACTCGTTTTTCAAAAGAGATTGGGCAGGATTTGCAGAGCGTAATGGCATTATTCTGGATTTTTTGGAGAAGGCCAAGAACCCCGTCTGCACCCCATCCTACTCCCATCTACGCTAGACATCTAGTTCCTAGAGTTTGCCCCCAGGGCCAGCATGCCTTGCATATAGTAGGTCTCCACAAACACGCGTCGGGCGACTGATGTATGAGCAATGGACCATATGGGGAGAGGTAGGGGTCCCGGTACTTTCCAGAAAAGAGGAGGAGCCGGGACCTCAGAGGGGTTCAGTCTGATCAGAGAGTCTCCCTGTCTCCTCACCCCAGGGAAATTCGAGAGAGAAGCCAACTAGTTATGTTATGGTTTCCAGTTGTTTCCCTGAGTCCTGCGGGGATCAAGCCTGCTCGGGCCCCTTCCTGTAGAAGCCACTCCTCCCTCCCTCCTCACAGCCTCCCCAGGAGGCAGAGCTTGTGTTTGTCATGAATCCAGATGGAGGAACTTAGCTTCTTCCTCAGGTTCCTGCTGGCACCAGCTCCTCACCCGAGAAGCACCCCGAAAGCTCTGGGGTTGGGGGTCCAGTGGAGGGGTCTCCCCAGCCTATATTGCAGTCCCCCATTCTCCTAAATCGTTTCCCATCATCAAGGCCGGCAATGAGCTTCCATTTAACAGTGGGAACACCAGGCATGAGGAGCTGTGGAACATACCTGAGAAGAGGCAGCTGGCTCCACTCACTTTCTGGAGGGGGAAAGGAGAGGAGGAGGGACGATGGAGCAGCCGTGTCTAGAGTCCTGGGAAGCTGCCTGGCCTCTTGGGCAGCTGAAGGCCACCCCCTGACAAGTGTTCCTTGTTGATGTCCTTGATGGGCTCCGGAGGGCAGCCTGTTTCCACACGTCCCAGGTAGACTTAGAGCAGCGGAGGGCCATGTGCCTCCAATTCCATGGCTTGAGGTGACCATTATCTCCCGGTACCCTCTCACCTTCCCTCCTTCCCGCCTGCCTTCCTGCTCACCCCTCCTCCCTCCCTCCCCCTTCCACTTCTCTCCTCTCTCTCCTCCCTCTTTATCCATCCACTTTTCCTCCCTTCCAGCCCTTTCTTCCCCAAACGTTTATTGAGAAATCACTATATGCCAGAAACCAGGAATGCAAAGACGGATAAGACCTGGGCACTGCCTGAGGGACTCAGAGTGAGGTGGGGGAGACAGACATGTAAACAGATCACTGCAGTACTGACGATAGCATGGCTTGGAAATACCCCTGTAAGACTTACAGGGAAGGAACAAGTGAGGGAGGGGGCCCCACTTTTGTGGGGCTGGGGAATGAGGGATTTATGGGGGAGTGGAAGTTCCTACCAGCTCCAAAAAGAGTCTGGCCTTACTGGGACCCACACTCACTCACTTATATTCACAAAGTTTGTGACCAGGAGCAAGTCCCTTACCTCTCTGGATCTCAGTTTCCCCATTTGCTTTTTTTTTTTTTTTTAAAGTGAGGCTTACCACAGAATGAAAAGGTATAAACAAAAGGCCTGGGTTTTGCCTAGTATGAGGGGATGTGACCCAGCTCTCATTGGAGAGGACAGTAAACAGGGATGCTGGGAATTTCGGAGGAAATGGTCCATAAAGCTGATGGGCTAGAAACACCTGCTTCTGCTCTGCCGCAAGTGTTAGGAATTTCCTGTAGCAAGGTGGAGGACTGGGGAAGCTCTGGGGGAACGAAGATTTCATCCACAACTACTGTCCTGGTTGTCTTCTTCTCTCCTTTTTCTTCCCATCAGAAGTACCAGGTTTGATGAAATGGGTGGTTGGTTCCAGAGATAAACCAAGTGCCTTGTGTTGGGGGGAACTTGCATTGATGTCAAGGTGGGAAGAAAACAGGGTGGACTGGGAGAGCCAGGTGCCACTAGGAACTTTGAGATGGAGGCACCCTCCCCATTTTCCCATTCATCAGAAAGCTTCCCACTTGTCACGGAGCACTTACAGAGTGACCTCCGGCAGGTCATGGGCACCCCAGGACTGTAAGATGGGAGAATCTTGCCCCTTCTGGCATCTCTGGACCGTGAGCAATCAGAAAGAACCTGAGTCTTCCAGAATAAAGGGTGTGGGAGAATTTAATCTCGTCCAGTCACATTTATACTGCTCAAGTTATTCTAGTACTTGATGCATCATATTGCTATGAGCTCTATTAACCAAGTTTATACCTCCAGCTGCTGCAGCAGAACTCTGCATTTGATCATGGGACGTGGAGGTGCTGTTTCCTGAATTTAAGCCGTTAGAAAATTAAGTTGCTTGGTTTTGAGGGTGAGTGCATATGAAGCCATCCCTGTCACAAACGGGACCACCTCCTCAGTGGTAGAACTTTCTGAGGTCTGGCTTCCTCATCCCACGCCAGAAGGTGGCATCAAAGTGAACAGACAGTGTAGTGTAATGGTTAAAGGTCTAGAATTGGGAGGCAGAACTCAACTCCTGCTCCGCTACTCATTAGCTGTGTGCCAACGTCACCCTCTGTGTCAAGTGGGAGTAATAACACCTGCCCTCAGGGTTGTGTGTGTCTTAAACGAGTTAATTTGGAAAGCGCTCAGCATAGTGCTCTCTGACACTCCAACCCACTCTGCCCAGCCCCGTGCTCCTCAAATCCCCTAGGCCTCTTTCCCTAACGGCAGGAGTACAGACACCCGTGAAACCTCTGAGACTGGGCGTTTGACTCTGAGCGTGTATTGTTCTTGGGGAGACACTTCTTAGCTTCTCCCACAGCAGCTGCTTTCAGATTTTTTCCACACTACAGAAAGATATTTACCTTGTAAGCAAGGATACACACATGTGCTTGCACACGTACACACACACACATGAACTTATGTGTATATAAATATATGAAATTACACTTTCATGTAGCACTTGTGTCTACGGTTTTTCCAAATGCTTAACGTATATTAACTAATCTTCACAACAGCCTTATGAGGTGGACACTGTCAGTGTAGCCATTTTAAAGAAGAAACTGAAGCAGAGAAAGATTAAGTGGCTGAGTCAAGATTCTAAGACTGTGTGTGTGTTATGTGTTTTAAAAGTATCACAAAATAACACTCTTACCAAGTACAGTGCACACTGATATTTTCTGTTCCGTTAAATTAAAAAAATGCAATCTTGCTTTACTAAATTGATTTCCCAACCCACTGAAACATTCAGTGTGAAAGTCACTGTCTTCCAGAATCGACTCAGAAAGCGAGGAGGGTAGCCAGGAGAAGACTCTTGAGGGGAAGGAGGGAGAAGATGCGGTGGGCTTCTGTCGGCCTTTTTTCCAAAACATGTGGAGCTCTGGCTGGGCGTGCCAGGGCTGAGATGGTGAGGAGGTACCTGGTGCTCCCCAGAGGTGGGCTCCGAAGACCCTCAGAGACGGCTGCAGCCGAGCTCCGGCGTTTGTTCCTAGAGCCCTGGCTGTGGGGATCTTGCTGGTCGTTACCCTGACCCTTCCCAGACCCAAATCAGGGAAGGCATGCCCAGCTGGAGCCCCCGCCTGGTGTGCAGCACATGGGGCTGGTTGCCGAGGGCGTGAGTGTCCTGTCAAGAGTACCCTAGGTTTTGCTGTTGGGTTTAACTTTTGAGACGTTGTTATATTTATCAGTTATTTTACACTCAGGAGAGCTGCATTAAGTGAGCACAGGCTCCCTTCCATTCCACAGGCGAAGGAAGAGGGACACAGAGATGCCCAGTGATTTGGCCAGGGCTCAGAGTGGACTGGATGCAGGTCTCTGGGCTTCCTGTCCTGGGGCTTCAGCTGCAAGTTACGCGATCGGTTGTGTGATTCCGTATTAACCTTGGAGATGGCTAAGGCAGGGGTACGAAGAGGCCACTTCACCTCTCAGGGGCTTGTCATTTGGCTCTTCTGTCCTTCAGCCCCAGCTGCCCCTGGTGAAATACAGTAGAGTCGTCCCCACCCTGGGCTGTCCTGACGCACAGGCCAGAGGGATGCGGGATGCGCTGCAGCTTCCGTCTGCCTTGTGGTATCATTCTTGTCTGAGTAAGTTTGTTATCTGTATCGACTTCCTCAGCAGGGAATGGGTTTAAATTTCAGCCAGGAAAAGGTTAGCCCCAAGACTGGGAGGCTAGAGAAAGTGGAAACCAAGGGAGGTTATGACCTTTTAGAAGAACCTCCATCTCTCTGGAATGGGTCAGCGGAGGTGCTGCACCCCTGGAGCAGGAGGAAGGAAAGGTCAGCCAGGAGGCTCTCCCAGTTGTGGGGCGTGCTGAGGGAACCCTGCCCCTACAGGTCCTGCACCGGCGTTTGGTACAAGGGACTGCTGGGGAGGTTGTGTACCACTAGGCTGGCCCATTGAGAACATTCTCCTGTGTCCCTATTCTGAGGCACCTGCAGCTGTCTTTCAGGGCAGGTGTCTCCCCAGACCTCACTTTGGTTTCTTATGGGAACAGTGAGTACTCTACTGCCCACTCCTACATCCTGTATCAGGAAAGCCAGGCTCTCACCCAGCTAGCACCTCTCCTCCCCTCGGCAGTCCTGGCGTGGCTTTTAATAGTTTAAAAAGTTAGGAAAATATTTTTCAGAGCCGTAGTTACTCCTGAAGGATCTCGGCTTCCTCCCGCTGGAGTGAGCCTTCAAGGTCATTTTATCTATCGATCAGTGAGAAAATATTTATTGAGCAGGAGCCACTTTGTGCATGGTGGGACTCCACAGCCTGGCCCCCAAATACCCTTCCAGCTTCGGGGAGTTACAAGGGATGAACAAGATCACAGAGAGCAGTTCCAGCAGTAGGCACACAGTACGTGTTAGTTCCCATTAGTATTCTCATTTCCCAGCATGACCCCTGACCTCGTCAAGGGGCCCCAATATTCCCTCACCTCTTTGCTGTGGCTCCCTTTCTGGAATGCCCACTCTCCTCTGCTGAGAAGCTGCTGCCTCCCCTGATCATCCCCTGACTCTCCATTCATTCCAGCCATATCACGGGCTGCCTTTGAGGGGAGGGTGGATTTGGTTTTGTCTGTGTCCAGCCAGGAGACTGGGGTTCCTCAAGTTCAAGGACCACTTATCTCAGTCTCTGGACTGTGGATGGTTAGGACATGTCTATGGAAGGCAGGACTAAGACATGCCCATACCTTCTCGGGGGAGGGGCTTTCTATGGGGAGGGGTTCACAGAGGCTTTCTGGAAGAGGTGGTATTTGAGCTCAGCCTATAAGCAGTGTCCACCTGCCTCCCCCCGGGAGATCTGGATCCAACAGGCATCTAGGATGGAATCTGGGACTCTGTTTTTAGAGAAGTTCCTTTGGTTATCAGATAGTTTGGCTGAGATCTGCTGTCTTGAAGGTTGGCTTCTCTGGTGGCTGGAGAGGAGGGGGACATCCTGGGGGAGAGAGAAGGGGGATGGCATGGCCAAACGCAGGGAAACCTAATGGGACATATTGAGATGCTCAGTCTGGCTGAACTAGAAGATTTTACACATGGAGCAGTGGAATATGACGATTGGAAGATGAATGGGGATGCACTGCTGTGGGTCTTGGATGTGAAGATGAGGAGTTAAGCCTTTATGTAGCAGGCAGGGGAGGGGCAACCACTGAAATTTTCTGAGCAGGAGAGTAACGTGATGAAAACAGGCGTTAAACTACACACTACAGAGAGGAAATTAGCTGTATTTTTAAAGCCCAAAGGCAGAGTCCTAAACTTCCTCTTATCACCCATTCAAAGTGCTTCTTGGTGTCTAACTTGTTTCCTGCTGTAATTAAAGTCCAGTTTGTCACACAGGAGTTGGAAGACAGCTGGACAGGCCCTAGTGACAGGAAAGCGAAGTCATTCTCCCATTCCTGTCAGAGAGAACCCACATATCTTGGTGGAACAAGCGTGTGTGCCAGGGTTCTGGGTCGAGCTGGCAGAGCACTGGGGCATATGAGGGCAACGAGCCTGCATTGATACAGGTGCCGACGTCCAGGTAATCAGAGCCCCGGTGGAATTAGAAGCCCTGGATTTGTTCCTGAGGTGCTCTTCCCCCTCTCCACCCCCCAATACTGGCGTTCGTTCTGTTCCTTTGAAAAGCTTATGGGCATCGATACAGGCATCTCTGCCCTCCTGCTCCATTGTGAAGGTAAAAGAGAGGAAGCTGATAAAGGTCTCTGAGCCAGGAGATAAGGGCCTGGAAGAAGAAAGACAGATGTGATCCAGGGAGGGCACAGGAGAAGAGGTTAAGGGGGCCTCACTGTTTCTCCCTCCAGCTTGTTGGGGTGCCAGTGACACCTGAGAGTGGGATCTGCCAGGAGCAAGGGAGGCAGCAGGTGTCTGTCCCCTTCTAGTCTCCTGCTTCGACCATCCCCAGGCTAGGGGGAGTGGGCGCGAGTTCCAGTCTGTCTTGTCCTCCAAGGCCCTCTCTGCTGTGGCCCTGTCCCATTTCCTCCACCTGTCATCTGCAGGAGTATCTGAGAGAATCCCAGACTGCAGTCTCTGAAAAAGAAAGCTTTTCTTGAATAGGGAATTTCTTCCCCCCCCGGGCTCGCAGGGCAAGTGGAACATTCCATTGAAAGGCGGGGAAACAGGAACAGGTGAGTGCACAGTGCAGCAAAGAGAGCGGACTCAGAGACACAGGTGGGAGGAGTGTGGCTGAGCCACTCACGCTGCCCACCTGCGCCTCTGCCACTTGCCTACCAACTGCTCGGGGGCACCTTGCTTCCTGCGCCCTGAACCCAAAATGCCAGCATGGCAGGATATGGCTCTGGGCCACCTAAAGAGGCCAGGTAGGCGGACATCCCCTCAGAAGACGCTGTCGCTCCCATCTGGGGACCTGCACTTTCCCACTTACCTGGGGCTGCTGTGTCCCACAATTCTGGGGGCACCATCCATACTCTGTCTATGTGAATGGCACCCTGTGGGGTTTTGCAGAGGCCAGGGAGTCAGTGCCAGCAGGTAAGTAGGAGGGCAGAATTGGACACTTTTCTGTGTTCTAGACAAACAATAGGGACCTTTCCAGGAAGCTGGAGGGAAGGAGTTACCTGTAAGAGGATCCCCGGATGGATGCTCTGTGGGGTGGGTGGAACAGGGTTTTGCATTTGCTGCTGATTGCTTAATTAGACACCTACGTAGTGCTCTCTGGTAATGACCACATCTCCCAGGGCAGATAAAAGGGCAGGTAGCTTCAGAGCGCCAGGGGAAGGTCTCAAGGACAGCACCGTGAGTGGGGGCAGTGGGTAGAGGGTCATGGGCTGTCCTTGGCCAGTACAGACTGTAGACAATCAAAGGGGGCACGTGTTTTCTCTCCAGGGACTGAGTGGAGAGGCAGCAGGCTCAGGCCTGTTTCTGTCTCCAGTATTACCATCCTGTGTGGGCTTCCAATTTCTGGTGTGGTTGGTCCTCTTGAGAAATGGGAGGGCCATCCCCTGTGTCGAGGTAGTGACCAAGGCCAGATGAGCCCAGGAATGTAGTACCCTGATGTGGAGAGCCACCAGGTGCTCTGCCAGGCACCTGTAGTTCGGTTGGAAAGAGCCAGGCGGGAGCTCCCGCCAGACGATCAAGAACCACCGTGGGATGTGAGGCTGAGTTTTGATACTGGGCTGAGAGCCCCACTACAAATGTTTCAGAGCTGCTCAGAGAGTGTGCTAGAGGCAAACCGATGCTAGTGATTTTCTCTGATGCCTGGGGGAGTGGCTGTGTTTAAGTGTGTGTGGTTCTTCTGTGCCTGTCCCCAGTACTCTTCAGCTCACCTTCCTAGGACTGGGGTTGTTGGGGCAAAGAGGCCCCAGCTCTCTCTTGGGTGAGCCAGCTAAATATTTACCAAAAGCAAGGCTGCAGAGGAAAGGTGCCAGGCCAGGTAAATGTAGTGTTTGTGCCATCCAAACAATGCCATGCTTCATGGGCTCCCAACACCGCAGCTCTGTTGGGAGGCCTGAGCCAGGCCCCTGCGAAGGCTGGCTGCAGGAAAGCCCAGGGCCATGCACCATGCATGAGCCAGGCAGATGCCACTCTGCCGCTTGGGTGTCTCTGGGACGCTGGCATCTTGGCTTTGGATCGTCTTTGGTCTCGTTTCCTCCATCCCAGGAAGGGCTGAATGCCTCAAGAGGATGGAATCTGGTGAGGGCCTGTAGGACTGCTGCCTGCTGTTGATCTCTTCCATGCTTCTGATGCAAATGATGGAAATAATTATTTCTGCCCATTGCAGAGACAGAGTGAGGTTGGCAGAGATGACCTACTGTAATGGAAACTTTGGACTATAGGAAAAAGACTGTGAATTTTGAAGCTGGGCAGACCTAGCTTTATCACTTACTAGCTGTGTGACTTTGGGCAAGTTAGCTGACTCCTCTAATCATGAGTTCCCTGTGGTATAAAATGGGTTTTTAGGACCCACATTGCCATTGGTGATTGCGAAGTTTCCTCCTAGAAAGAAACAAAACAATTCCCTTTACAGCATAACCTGAGTGCTTTCATGTTGAGAAGCAGGAAACGGGACTGTGTTCAATTTCATTCAATAAACATTTTTGAGCAAAGGTATTTCCAGTTCCAAAGACTCAATGATTTTGTATCTTTAGAAACCCTTTGAACATCTTAGAAGGAAGAAATATTTGAAAACTCTATTATATTTGGCAGTTATCATTAGTTTTTTGTTACTCAGGAAGTCTTGATCTGTTTAGTTCTAGAACTAGAAACAATGGGGGAAGCAGAAAAACTGTCTAACAGCACTCTTCAACAGTGCAACAGGCTGCCTTCAAAAGTAGTGAGCACCCTGTGCCTGCAGGAGTTCAAGTGCGTGTCCGTCTTTCCTCCGTGGTAGAGAGGGCGTTTCCTGCACTGGGTGGGAGCACAGACTGCTTAGTGCTGAGACCCCTCCTTGCTGTGGGAGGCCTGATTCTGGGATCTCCAAAATTCCCAGCTGAGAGTCAGGAGTTTCCCTACCCTACGAGGCTGATGCAGCTGAGACAGAACTGCAAGGGAAATTCCCCCCTGGCTTCCTGACTTCTCCAAAGCACAGCCCTTCTGTTTGGACCAGGTCTCGACTCACACATCTTTCCTCTCCCTAAATGTTCTTCCACCATCAGAGGCTTGGAGCTTGTGTGACTCTCGCCCTGCTGCATGTCTCAGAACCAGCTTCTATTCTGGGTGGATCTTTTCCCTGTATTTCAAACCATCTCTAGCAGGACATGAGATTAACCATCAAGCAACTACTTATGGCATTCCTACTAGGTGTAAGGCACAGGTGTAGGAATTGAGGGGGAATGCAAGGAATTGTAGTAAATAGTCCCAGTCCTTAAAAAGCTTCAGTTTCTCTTTTGGAAATAAGTTTTATACAGGTGAAAAATCAGTTGAAGTCCAAGGCTGTGTGTAAATGACAGGTCAGTGGTGAAGACCACAGTTGGAGTGTGTGGGAGAGTGATAGATAGCTATTTGTGGGCTGAGGCACTTTGATGGACTGGGCCAGTGGATTTGGACACTGATTACCATTGGGTAGGGACTGGGGTGGGAGAGGGAGAGTCAAAGTTGACCTGGTGGTTATAAGCCTGTTTGACTGGGACGGCTAATGTCGACATTGATAGATGTGAGAGAACTTAAATTGAGAGCCCATTATAACTGACTGGTTTTAACATGTGTGGGTTACAGTACTCAAATGGTACAGAGAAGTGTTCTGGGAGTAGTTTCCCTCCTGCCCGTCTCTGGTCTACACCCAGTTCCCTCCTTGGAGGTGATTGCTGTTACCAGTGTCTGGTGGACCCTCCCCGAGAAGCTCTAAGCCAGTCTAGGCCATGATCTGGGGGCCCAGTCTGGCCCACCACCTAATTTTGTATAACCCAGGAGCCAAGAACAATGTTTATATTTTAATTGGCTGAAAAAAATCAAAAGGAGAATGATGTTTTGTGACGCATTAAAATTATATGAATTTCACATTTTAGTGTTCACTAGCAGAGTTTTATTGAAACCCAGCCATGCTCATTCGATTGTGCTCATTCATTCATGCTCATTTGTTTACGTCTTGTCTGTGGCTGCCTTTGAACTAAAAGGGCAGATTGGAGTAGTTCCAAGAGAGACTGTATGGCCCACGAAGCTGAAGATGTTTACTGTCTGAATCTTTACATAAAAAGTTTGCTGACCCCTGCTCTAGGCAGATATCATCGTATAAGTAGTTTCTTAACCCAGATGGTAGCATGCTAAGTTAATTGTTCTGCCCCTCACTATTTTCACTTACTCTATCTTGGAGACTGTTCCGTATCAATACTATAATATAATTAGTCTGTGGGTGGTGAATCTTAATTTGATTTTAGACAAAGACTAGTTACCCTGAGGAAAAGCTCAGTGGGTGGTTGGGCTTCTGGGACTGAAGCGTGGAGCCTGGAGGTGGAGATGTGAGAGACATCTGCAGGAGGTCTTCAGTCCAGTCTGTCTGTGACCTTGGCCCGTGGATCAAAGATTTCCCTTTATAGAAATGAAGGCTTGCATTCTGAGCACTGTCCGAAGTAAACTGTGAATGTTAATAGATTGATGTAAAGACAATGAATGAGAAACGTTAAACCAGCACCTGAAGGAAAGTAAATACTAACGTCACTTGAGAGTTACCTTCTGGAGTCAGAAGTGAGCTAGTAAAGGTGGTGTGGAGTAGCAAGGGGGCGTAGGTCTTGACTGATGCCGACTGTGTGCCTACTGCTTTTACTTGTTACCTTATTCAGTTGTTTCTCTCTAGGTGGTATCATGTGCCTCATTTTACAAACAAGGAAATTGGGGCCCAGAGAGGTTAAGTGATTTTTCTCACAATCAGTGATTCAAGTGGCTTGACTACAACTACCTAGTTGTAGTCAAGTGTGATTCCATCTGACTTTTAAAGACTTCTCTTTCCATTCTATCACCCAAGATGCCAAATCAGGCTGGGAGTCACTCGCCAGCTCTGAGGTGCCGTTTCATCTTCCTGGTCTCAGCTCCCTCATCTACAAAATGAGGCACTGCCACCAGGATTTCCCTTCCCGCTTTTCCCTGGCTTGATTCTGTTATGGGTGAAACATAGAGGAAAAGGGTGGCTCTGTACAAGTCAGATGCAGAAAACTGGCAGAGAAGAGGAGAGGAAGGTGAGTTTAGCAATTAGTACGTGCCAGACCAGTTATCTGGAATCCAATCCTTAGAAGAATATTATTGCTTGATGTGGAGGAAGAGTCTAGACAGCTCTGCTCATAAACTGGGGACCTGCACGTCAGCCTTACCGCCAGGCCCCTGATTGCCACTTCGGCACCAGGGCTTGCGCTGCTGAGGGGGTGGGGCCGGAGGGACGGTGGGGGGGGGGGCAGCGCCTGACAGGTCTCTGGCTGTACCTGCCGGCTCTGCTGCTCTCTGGGTTTCTGGAGAGCTGCCGCTAGAGGGCCGTCTGACGTTACCAAGCAGCAGGCGGGGTGGGGAGTGAGAGGAACGCGAGGGCGGGTGAGCCGTCAGACCCGAGGCGCGGAGAGAGGAGCAGGGGTGTGTGTGTTTATATAGGACTCGCCAACCTGCAGTTTCGGATTTCAGACCCCGGTTTATCAGGAGACTTTCCCCTGGTTTTCAGTCAATGCTGGAGCAGGGAGAGAGCTGACACCAGAGCTTTCCTGGAAGGCTGGGGAAATTCTGGATCCCCGGGCTCCCTGTCTCCTTCCTTCTCATGGGAGCTGCAGCAGCCACCCTTGGCAATTTTCTTGGATCTGGAGTATTGCTTCATTCCTTCCCAATCAGCAGTCTGCGTCTTCCGGCTGGGTCCTGACTTCCAGCATGGAAGGTAAGTTCTGGGGATCTGGGCTGGGAAGAACTGGGGCTATCCAGACTTACAATGGAGAGGACTGGTAGAAGGATGCATGCACATGTTGGGCAAAGAGGAATAATTCACAGCAAGAGGGATTTGAGTGACAGAGAGGGAGGGAGAGGGTGTGTGTGTGTGTGTGTGTGTTGGGGGCACTTCTATTACATTTGGAAAGCAAATCTTCTTCCACTTCCTCTTCCTTTCGTTTATCCCCTCTTTCTCTCATAACAAATAAGAATGTCCATCTTCCTTGGGGGTTGCCCATTAAAAAGTTAAAGAAAGTTTCTGACTTCTAGAATGTGAACATTTCCTCACTTGGAGGTGGGGCTGCAGAGGGAACTTGGGGACATGTGTCTGTACTAGAGATATGTGTCCAGAGCACTGATGCCCCTAGAGCCAGCCCTGCTTTTGAAGGCACTTGGAAACATTCCTGATAAAGCTAACTGTAAATCCTGTAGCTGTTTGCATGGTGGGAAGGTATAACCAGTATGGATTCCAGCATGGTCTCCATGTGGAATTAGCGTGAACCAGCATAAAGGGATCAAAGCTGTGAGAGATAAGTGCCAGGAGCACTTTCTTCTCAGTGCCTCAGAATTGAGCAGGATGGAGGCCAATGCCTGGGCGTGGGGCTGGGACTTGGCACTCTGTCTGAAAGCAGAAATATGGGTGGGGAGGTGATTGGTGGGTGGTGAGTAAGGCTGGCTGAATGTGGCTCCGTCTTTCCAGGGTTTGCGTAGTGTTTCTTAGTGGCTAGGAGCAGAGATCAGAGAACTACCTCATACAGGGACTGGTGGGCTGGCAGCCTGGCCTAGCGGCCAAGACCTGTTTGCACAGCATGCCCAGTGGGCAGCACATGCTGTGAGGCTGCGTCCTGCAGGAATGGTGGGTGGGCCAGGCCAGTGGGGCTCTGCAAGAGGCTGGAGGTGGCTTTTGGAAAGCAGATTTGGGGTGGTGAGATGAGCATTGGAAAAGGAGTCTGGTGGAGTGAGCTGGAGGCAGAACCTGGAGTGGATGGAAGGGAATCATGAGAGGGGACCCGGGAATCTTAAGCTCTGATACATTCCAAAGCTGCAGCCAGCGAAGGGATCTCAGCTCTCAATATAGATGTAACCTGGAATAGAGAGAGAGCCAGGGTTTGCCTACTGACTTCTGAATATAACAAGATAGATGGATGAGAGGCGATGTGGGCTGGGCAAAGTAAAGTAAAAACACATTTTCAGCACAAGAAATTGTATAGTGCAGTTGAATCTGGGAGGCAATCACACCAGTATTTGTTAGGCAATATAATTAACAGGTTGTTCAGTCTGGTTATTTTTGAAACTATGTGCATTTAAAAAAATTATTTTTTGTATCACCAGCTACTTCCAATAGAATTCCAGTGTCTTTGTATATTTGATGGATGGTGCGATGGATAATTTTGGCCAACAGATAATAACCCCTTCCTTTTCTTCAGTCGTGCAGTACTTTCCAGCTCAGAGTACATGTTCATAGACATGCTCTCAGTCTAGCTCAATTCAGCAGATGTTTACCAATCTCTGTTCTCTCATAGGCACTGTGTTAGATATTGAGTACATAGACATGGATGAGCCTGGTTCTGCCCTCAAGGCCCTCATGGTCTAACTGCAGTCCTATAAGGAAGACAGAGAGAATATTATTCCTACAATGTAGATGAGGAAACTGGAGCCAAAAGATGCTAACGGACTTGTGGTTAGTCAGCAGAAGGGCAGGGATTGGGATCAAGATCCAACTCCTAACCCAGTGCTTTTTTTTGTGTTTCTTCCCTTTACACTACAGTACTGTATCTACCTCCCTCTACCCATGCATCCCCCATACTTTCTCCATCAGAATAATGAGCAAGAAGCAGTCATCTGTGGAAGGAGATAGAAAAACTACTCCCTGGAATGGAGTCAGTCCTCTCTGGGCACCTGAAATGGCATCTGTGGGTCTGTGTCTATGTTTTGTTCATGCTCTCCACCACTGACCAGAGGCCGCCTTTATCTCTCAGATAATTCTTGACTTGGGACAGATGGTCTTCCTCCCCTTTCCCTGGATTATCTGAACAGGCAAGGGGACTGTAAAATTTGGGGCTCACAGAAACTTGGGAGGCTCCTCATGGAGGTAGAGACTCACTGAACACTTGATTTATAAAATAACAACTGACATTTGTTCAGTTCTTTGTAACTTACAGAGTGCATTCACCTAAGCAAAGAATAGTATGCTTGTTGATTTCCCTCTCCCTTCCACATTTGTCCAGCTCAGATTTTCTGGAAAAGTCCAAATCCCCAAAGCTTAGGGTTTTTCTCTTAATTTTTAGGCTTAAGCTAAAAGGGACATAGGAGGTCATCTGGCCCAGTGATGCTCAAAGTTTGGTCTGTGACACAGCTTTCATCAGTCTTAGGTACAATGAGAAAAATAGGGAAAACATATTGAATTTTTTCAGAAAGCAAAATGTATTCAGTTTAAAGGATTTATTTTGGGGGCAGGAAATGTGCTAAAATATTTATTCTGAGATTATGGCTTTCTTATTCTTTTCATGAGCTGATGGTGAGAGTAGATGGTAGTTGGGCTTTTAAAATGTCCTTATTTGGCAGAATAAAAAGTTGGCAACCTTAGAGTGGTTCCTTAAATTCCACTTTTTGAAATTTAACTGGTCCACGAAATCCAAAAATCTTGCCTCCAGGCAGGACCTTCTCCAAACAGATGAGAATCTTCCTGATAAGGGCTCTTTGGGCAGATTCCTGAAAACTTGGATTCTGATCTTCGTGCCACTGTTCTTTCCCTGTGGGTCCTCGACCGTGATAAACTCACATTGAGTCTTGGTTTCCTCATTTTTGAGTTGTGAGAGGTTCCTACCTCCAGGACAAGGCCATGGGCAAATGAATGTGCCCTCATTTCCTCTGCTCCTTTGTCAGAGAATCAGAGACTCTGTTCTCTGAGGGGCTCTGGGATTAGGCCTTGCCAGTTCCCATTCCTATAGTCATCTTTTGGAAATGATGGAAGTCATCTTCTATCCTTAGAAAAGACAGACGGAATTTGTAGATTGGATTATGGGAGCAGCATAAGGTATGTTTTACATTTGGGGTCTTGATGTCCAGTGTTAATCATTCAGAAACACCTTTTTAGCTAGATAGTCAAGAGTCAAGGGCATTTAAAAATCCTGCTATCAGTTTTTCAAATGGTGGATCTTCTTGAGCTCTCAAGAATATCAGCTGGGGCTTTTCTAAATCTGGAGTCTCCTGGAGGCATTAGAGTGTCTGAGTCTTCTACCTTCTGAGGAGTCAGGCCTGGAATAGCAACAAATATGTGGGAATCCCCAGGCAGCCCCAGCTGCCAGACTGAGACACGTGATTTGGTGTGCACATGTATGCAGACTTGTAGGAGAGAATGTGTTTAGGGGAAAATCAGTTTGAAATCACCCTGGAAATGGAACTAGATGCTCTTTTTGAGTTTCATTCTAGGACCCCTTTTCTGAAAGTTGATTCCCAGGAGCTTCTTTGTAGGAGAGAATTTTCTGATTTTTCACCCCATTTTCATGTTCTGAAACAAGAGCCCTCCTAGCCTAGGAAAGCAGTTGAGGTTCGGCTTAGGTTGTTAAATTTGGGGGAGTGGGTAGCAGACCCTCAAGCGTTCCTGGGGAAGAGAGAGAAGCAGAACAAACTACTAAAGAAAACAGGGGACCCTGAGGCTCTGACTTGGAAGACCAAGCCCAGTGCATGAGTGTCTCCTCCCCAAAAGGTTTCTGGAGAGTGATGGTTAGTTTAGCAGCACAGCCTGCAAGAAGGGTGCTATGGAAAAGCCTACACCTGTGACTGATGACAGACACCATGGGCCTGTTCAAACTAGCTGAGGGGGAAAGACAAAATGAAAAAGGATCCAAGAAGTGCAAGTTAAGGATCTCTGCCACCTGAGGAACTTCTGCATGGTAGACCCCTCCACAGTCCATCTGATGGCTCCACCTAGGTTTGGGGCAGGTGAATGATGGTGACAAAGAAGTGGTTCTCTTAGCCTATCTCTGGTTACCTCTGATGGTGGCTTTTCCCAAGGAGACTTTAATGAGGATTTTGTCCTAACTTTGGATAGATTTGGGACAGGGTCAGGGAGAAGAGCTGAAATCTTGGAGATGAGGATCTCTTCTGAGATGTTCAACCCAAAGGGCAGAAGGTGTTCACCATTCAGCATGGCCTTTTCTGATTGTAAAGGTCAACAAGGACATGACTGGGACCTTAAAGATGTCCCCATCCTTGTCATGGTGAGAGTATGGAAAGCAGTACCTGGACTCCAGGGCCACCTTTGTCTTCAACTGACTATGTGGTCTTGGGCAACTCAGTCTCACCTGGGCCTCAGATTTCTCATCTGTAAAATGAATGTGAGGGCCACCATCCTATTTGTTTAACTCTACTTGCCACAGTTCTCCATTTGACAGACAGTGGGGGCTTTCCTAGAACTTCAGGTAGACCTTACCACTCCCAGAGAAGGAGAGTCTATACTTCTTTCAGAATTGCAGGTCTACTGTACAACAATTGCATGTGTTAGAAAAGTGGCTCAAGGTGGCAGGATAAGAGAGGTATTCCCAAGACAGCAGATCCAGGGTCAGAACTGAGAGCCCACTTGGGTGACTGCGTGTTGGTAGGAGTCGAGTCTCAAACAATCATCAGTATGTCCCTAAAATGTACTGCAAGAGCTGAGAGATCTGAGAATAGTGATTGCCCAGTATTGCTCACAGTTATTGGCCAGGGCTCGTTTCCCATTTTAAAAGCCTCCTGGGGCGATGAAACAGTGTCAGGAAGAAACACAGCAAACCTGTCCCAGCGTGTGTTGTGTGTATTTGCTTCTCACCCCGGAGCACCCATCTTCGTTATCTCCCTCACACTCAGCATCTTTTCCTTCCTTCAGTCCAATTTCCCACAGACTTTGGCCTCCTCCACCCCTTAGTTTTCCCTGAAGTTCAGTCATTTATTCCCCCTGTAAATGCCTCTAGGGAGTAGGTAGCACAGATGAAGCTGTGGGGTGGTGGTAGTGGGGAGAGAGGGCTGGAAGCCCAAGAGGTGGGGAGTTGGGAGGCACGTTGGAATCTTCAGGCGTGTCTATACCTGAAGTCCAACCAAATAACACCACACTGCCTCTGCCAGCTGCGTTCAGGTGGAAAAGCAGCAGATTCTTATGGGCCCATGGGCTGGTGTTTGAATCCTCTCCTCTGCCCCAGGCCAACTTGCATTCCAGGGAAACGGCTCCAGGCTGCAGGAACCCAGGGACCCAGGAGACATCCAGATCGTGATGAGACAAGTGCTTGGAAGGGCTGTCGACATCATTAGCTTAAATAACTCTGGTGGCTTTCCTGAAAGCCCTGTCTTCAGGGTCTGGTGGAGCGGCGTATGCAGCTCCACAACTTGTCGTCTGAAACCCTCGTGGCCTGTGGATTTTACAACAGTGACATGGGCACATAATGTGTATTACATACAACCTTCAGCAGGGTCGGGAGCAGCTCCAGAATCAACTGTGTTAATATTTCTGCAGCGAGACTTATCTAAGGAGTCACATAAGTGGGATAAATAAAGGCTACAAAGAGTCTCATGCCAGTCAGGTCATGCTTTGCTGCTAACTGGGGTCAAGTCAGGTTGGAATTCGGCCACCAGTTGAGTTAAGGAAAAACTTCAACTTTCAGATGTCTATGGATTTGGGAATGCTGTTAAGGCATTGCGGTTCTGTGCCGCCTCCTACAAGCCTGTCAGGTGGGAATTAGCACTCCCGCTATACAGATGTGGAAACTTGGGCTCAGAGACCATCAGCAACTTGCCTGGTGCCAGGCAGCCGAAGAGCTGCTGAGCTCTGGTCCCAATCCAGGTCTGTCTGCCTCTGGAGCCAGGTGTTTTCCTCCAAGGTACCCTACAGGACGCTTTACTTCTCCAGCAGTGAGTGAAGGAGCTGTGAGGGTGGGGGTGGGCAGCTCTGACTTGGCCATTTTTCCAGGTTAGGGAGGCTCTCTCTGCACATCTGATAGGGATCATTTATTGACTTGTTCTTATTTATACATTGACTTCTGGGATCCCGGGAGGCTAAAGGCTCAGAAGAGAGGAAGCTAAAGTTCAGTCAACTTTGTGGCTTACAAGAAGAATCCAGCTGGCTCTGTGGGGGCTGTGAGAGCCAAGAACAAATGGGGTCAAGTTGAGTTTAGTGAGAGAAGCATCATCTGCAGTCAAAACAACCCCCATGCAGAACCGATGGAATGCACAGTGCTTCCTGCTTCCCCACCCATCGCCTGGCTGTAGAAGTCTTGCCTTGAGTAGGGACCAGTCTTGAGAGAAGGACTATCTGGAAGGATCACAAACCCCAGATAAGGATGAGAGTGATGTTCAGCTTGAAATAAGAATTCAATTAGGGAGTCTCACTGGTCTTCATTAGTGACATGAAAAAAGGTCAAAGGAAGTGCTAATTCAATCTGCTGAGGATACACCATGTGCTTTTAACACTTCATTGGAAGGATGGACGTTGGTCTGTTGTCTGGGCAATGGCATAGATAACCTCCTTCCCCTGCCTTCTACGTGCTATCAGATGACAACTGCCATTCCAGAGTCATCTCTAGGTCAGGAAGATTTGAACTCTTACTGTCCAGACACGCAGGTGTCCATGGTGTGGTGAGGAGCCTGCTGTCAGTGATCTCAGAGCAGTGTAAGGGCCAGCTGCTCCGCAGGTGAGTGGCCTGCGCTGTGTCCTTTGCTAGGAAGAGACCCGTTAGGAAAGGTGGTAGATTAGTTGCCATAGGAACAAGGAACATCTGCTCCAGCCAACTGTGGAACAGATGCAGGAAAAAAATTCTTAAAGGGACCATTAGCTCATGGAATTGGTACCAAGGCCATAGGTTTTTCTCAAGGAGACATGAGGGGCAGAGAAGACCCTTAGCCTGAGAGAACTGTGGGGCTCTAAAGCAGCAAAGGACCCACATTTGTTTTGGAAAGTGCAAGAGAGAGAAGACAAGATTTTTTCTCCCCTGAATAATGGCTGTCCTCTGGGAACATGTCTCCGAGCTGTGTCAGAGCTCCCAAGCCCCTCTGTCAGCTGCGCCTGCCACCTTCCATAGGGATCCTAGCTCGCCTGTACGGCCCCCACTTCTGTGGCCGGCTCCCTCCTACGCATCCTAGGAGCTTTTCTAACCTGGGAGTAGTAAATGAATCTGCTATCTCTGACCCTTACGTCCGTCCTGTCCTCAGACGGCCTGATCTCCAGGCCAGCCGAGGTCGCCCCCACCCTTTCCTTGGGCGCGCCTCCAGTCCTTCTCCTTCTTCCTCTTCTTCCCTTCTTTTTTTCCCTCTTGCCAACCATGTATGCAGAGTCGATGAGACATTGGGTCCTCCAGAAGTATTAGTTAGGACTTCTGAGTATGTATTACTGACACTGCTCAAAGCAGCTTAAGCCCTAAAGGAGATTTTATTATAAGGATCAAGAAATGGTAGGGCCGGCCCCGTGGCTTAGCGGTTAAGTGCGCGCGCTCCGCTGCTGGCGGCCCGGGTTCGGATCCCGGGCGCGCACCGACGCGTGGCTTCTCCGGCCAAGCTGAGGCCGCGTCCCACATACAGCAACTAGAAGGATGTGCAGCTATGACATACAACTATCTACTGGGGCTTTTGGGGGGAAAAATAAATAAATAAAAATCTTTAAAAAAAAAAAAAAAAGAAATGGCTGGACCACGGGAACAAGCTAAGACCAAGAAGCCAGATGCCACAAGTATGGTCTTGCTCCTCTCCTTGTGCTGGCTTCAGTCTTTCCTCTCACTGCAGAGAGGGCTCTTGGCTTGGTGGTCAGTCTACAGGGTAGAAAGGTGGCCTCGAGCGGCTTCCTCATGTCCATGTCACCTGGAGGAGGACTGATCTCTTTCTCTCTCAATCCAAGTTCCCATCCCTGCGGAGGGGTTTTGGCTGAGCTGGGATCAGGTAGCTGCCCTGTAACCAAGAGAGTGGTGCCAGGTTTAGGAACATGGCTAGTACCACTGTACTGTGCAGGTATCGGGGTGGGTGCTGTCTGTCATGTTAGCCCTTCTTGGACCTCCAAGCCTAGAGGAGTTTGGCTTGGAGAGTTTCTGCACCCCTGACCTCTCTCGCAGCTCTTTTCCCGCCTGACCAAGGGGCCTGGCAGGGCCTAGAGGTGGCACGGCAGTGTGACTGAAGGAGCCGGGATGGCCGTGGTGTCATTGCCTCCCGTGTGGGTGGAGAAGGCGTGGAACCTGAAGCCTGATGGCCAGTCAGGCCCTCACCCTACCCACAGGTAAAACTTTATCATAAGAGATTTTATTGTTTGTCAGACATGAGGGAGTCAACATCCAAAGCTTCAAATCTAAAAGCGCATCACTGTTTCCACTTTCAGTTGTTTACAATGTCCCTCATTCCATCCTGGGCTCATGAGGAGGTCTGGTGCCCACCATCTTGTTTAGGTTGGGATTGATCAGTGACTATGAAATCGCCCCTGCATGAGAAGACAGGGATTGGGCCAGGGTATATGGGAATTGGAACCATTTCTGGCTGGTTGCTGCCTTTCATCCAAATGACCCCAGAGAAGAGGAGACAAACTGAGGGGTCAAATTGTATAGTCTTTTCATGTGCTGTACCCATTTTTCTGTATGCCCTCCTTCACGCCTTACTCCTCCAGACTCCTCCCTCCACCCACTGTGATGGCAGACGTGGAGCAGAGTGCTGGGCTGGAAGGGGGAAGAGGGAGGCAGGCCCCACTGGGCTCTGCTCTGTGAGGGGGTGGGAGGGGATGGAGAGCGGAGCCCTTCCCTCTGGTCTTGCCTGGTTCCCCTGGAGCCTGGGAGGTGGAGTCCCTGAATGGAGGGGAGGGAGGGCCTGCAGGGCCCAGGAGCTGGGCTATTTCTGGAACACAGGACACATGGGCAGCCGCAGAGAAGGTCAGACTCTGGGCACAGGCTGGAATGCAAGGGGTCAGGCAGCGGGGGAGCTGCAGTCTCACCCCTTCTGGCAGCTTGGGGGACCCTGCAGTGCCCTTTGGGGAAGGTGGGGCCCTCAGCAGAGTAGGTGGGGGCGGGGGGCTGGGCCCTGGTGGTGATGGTGTGGTGCCTTGGAGGGGTGGGTGTGGCACAGAATCCAAGTGCCCACTGCACTGAGGTGGGGAGGGGCTCTGATTCGTGCTCTCAGCCATGAAAAAAATTTAGGTCAGACAAAGCCCCGTGTGAAGCGACGGAGAAACAGTGCTGAGGTGGGGCAAGGAGGCCCAGCGCACACAGATGTGTGAGTGTGCGCCAGTGTTCGGGGACACGCACAGGCATCGGGGCGAGTTTACTGTGAAGCCACGCAGCTTAGCTTCAGGCTCCCTCGCGCACTGGCCCTTCCAGGCACTACGGAATTTGTGTTTGTAGGCTTTCTCTTCATGAGGACCCCCAAACTGTGTAAGCCTCAGGCCCCACAAAACCTGGCTCTGCCCTGCATCCATATGCACAGCATGCACTCAGGCCTCCCTCCCTGCGTCCTCTTCACAGAGCCCTGTCCACACACACTCCCCGTGTCTTCTGTGCTTCACCCTCATCCTCACACTTGCCTGCGTGTGGTTTGGGGCTTCTTGAGTTTCTGTTTATAGTTAGAAAATTGCCCTGCTCCAGCTCTGCCTTTGTCACAGATGGACCATCTTGGCTACGTCTGACTGCTGCTTGACCCTCGGGCACCCTGCTCTGGGCCGGCCCCCGTCAGTACCCTGGATGCATAATCTGTGGGTTTGTTTTCCTTCTCGTGCTCTGGGTCCTCCCAGTTGAACCCAAACCTCTAAAATGGAGAGAGGGCTCTAGATGGGAAATTAGCCTTAGAGAGGGGCTTTCCAGAAGAACCTGAAGCGCCCAGGACTCAATGGCCTCTTCTGTCCTCGCGTTGGCACTAGGAGCATGGTGATTCCCTGTCTGTCTGGGGCGGTGCGACCGGCCCTTGCCCACATCCTACAGGTGGATGGGTGCAGTGTAAGCACTGGCACTTGGGTCTTCTCAGTCAGCTCCTTCTGCCCAGTGACGTAGCCCTGGGAATTGACTTGCTTTTTAACTTCCAAGTGTGAAAAGGATGCAGGAAAAAACTCCACCTCCCAGTTCAAAGTATGCCAGGGCAGACCTCCCTCCCATTTGAGATTCTCAGGTGTTGACTATTCTGGCTTCTAAGGATAGGGGGACAGGGACTGCCTCAGAGAGTCTCTTGATCTGAGGTGGGTGGTATCTTAAAGGCCTTACAAGCTGGGTGTAGGAATCTCTAGGTGCCATCTTGATGGGTAACTTCTTTAGGAGCAATTATTAAGCATCCATCCTTATGTGTCGAAGTGCTGAGGGGTTTTATCGTCAAAATGGGGACCATGAGTGAACAGTCCCAGGGAGAGGCAGACAGATAATAATGATCACTGGCTTTTATTGAACATTCACTAGGGGCCAAGATCTCTCTTACATTGTCTACTTATATAATCTCATTTAATCCTGTGACAAATCAATGAGGTAGGTGCTTATATTACCCTTTTTACAGATGGGAGAATGAAAGCACAGAGAGGTTAAGTCACTCATCAAAGTCTTTAGGTAGTAACAGTGGAGCCAGGATTGAAACTGGGGCAGTCTGACTCCAGAGCCAAAAATCTCAAGGCCAATGCAGATTCAACTCAATAAAAATAAACTAAAGGATTAGCTTGTAGGATGATGCATGAGAAGGGAATTTCAAGTTGCACAACTAACATGAAGTGGGAAGAGAGCTGGCTTTGGACTGTGTCCTGGGCTCTGATCCCAGCTCTCCCACTTCCTAACTGTGTAGCCCTGGGCTACTTACCTGACCTCTCAGGTTCCTCCTCTGTAAGTGCAGGACAGCAATACCTATCTCGGGAGGTTAAGCAGAGAATTTGCTAGTGTTCTGTTTTGGGTAGGTGTTCATTTCCTTTTCTTTTCTGTGCCAATTGTCACATCTTCCTGGGGAGGGTGAAGAGTGATTTGGGAATTCAAGGTTAATCCTTGTTTCAAGACGAAAATGTCTAACCAGCTCTCCAATAGTTGGTCTCCTGGACCAGACTGCCTGCCATCACCATTTCTTACTGTCCCCTCTTGAGACTGCCTGGAATTGGAGGAGAGATGGGCTGGAGAGAGAGGGTGGTGGCTTAATGCAGCTCTCAGGCAGCTGTCACCTTCTGCCCCTCTTGCTTGTCATCTTTTTTTTTCCCTTTTAAAAATAAGGATAGTCTCTTGCATAGCTGCACTACAATTAGCAAATTCAATTAACATTGATACAATGCTATTATCTAACATAAAATCCATATTCAAATCTCACCAGTTGCCCTAATAATGTCATTAGACTCTAATCCAGGACCATGTCTCTACTCCCCTTTAATCTGGAACAATTCCTCGCCTTTCTTTGTTATTCATGCATTTTTGAAGAGTGCAGGACCCACCCTGGCCCTTTCTGGGCGTTGGTTGTCCAGCCTTCCCATCTCCCTCCCACTCCCCCAGCCTCATGCCTGAGCAGGGCTGACAAGGGTGAGGCAGTTGAGGAACAAAATTTAAGAGGGCACCAAAACACTCAGTAATCAAGATAAATAACATTTTAATGCAACATTTTTAAAAATCAAAATCAGTGCAAAAATTTCATGGAAAACAGAATATCACCATTTTTGATCAAGACGGCCTCAGTAACAGGCCGCTCCAAGCCTCAGGCGAAGGGGATTCAGTAATACTGACCTGGTCTTTATGGAAAATGATATTTCATTCATCATGGATTTTTTGCATCCATTTTTATTTCAAAAAATATTGCATTAAAATGTTATTCCTCTTGATTGCTGAGTGTTGGGACACCCCTTACATTTATGCCCCCGTGCCCGGCAGGGGGGGCGTTTCCCTCTTCCCATCACCCTGTCCTCAGAATAAGGGAGAGGGCGAGGTGGGGCTCCCAGCCAGACACTGTCCCTGTGCCCTGGCCAGAGTGGAGGAGGAGGGAGGGTGGGGGACAGAGAAGAGGCTGGGGAGGAGGGTGCAGAGGCCTGGAGCCCTCTAACAGCTTCCAGCTGTTTCCACACCCACCAGACTTCCTGCCTTGGGAGTGGTGTTCAGTAGGATTTCCCCCTTTTCTCATCAATTATGTGATCTAATCAGATCCTTGGGCCCCCTCCTCTTTACCAGTCTCCCTGTCTTAACACTGCCTGTTTCCACTTAGTTGATCCTATTCTGACCCTAGATCTGCCCCTGCTTTCATCTGTCCTGGGAGACCCTTCCAGGTCTGTCACTGGCCGCTGGCCTGAGCATCTACCCAGTGCAGGGTGAGCACCATGATGCTGGGCCACGTCCCCACGGCTCTGGGAGTGGAGCCAGGGCTGAGAGGCCAGGGCCGAGCACACAGGCTGGTGTCAGCCAGGCTGGGGGCAGGTCATGTAGTAACAGGAGAGAGCTCTGACTGAGGTTGAGAGACTCCAGGTTAGCCTTGCCGCCGTGAAAGAGGTGGGTTATCTTAGCCAAGGCTCTTTACAAAGCTCTTTGAGCTTCAGGTTTTTTTGGTAAAATGAGAGTGTTAATATATTTCTGCCTACCTCATAGGACCATAAAAGAATCAAATGAAAAAAAAAACAATCAAATGAGATACCTTTACAATTGTAAAGGGTTTTACTTGATATTTTCCCTTCTGTCATAAGACAAATAATCCTTTATTTTTGTAAAGATCATATTCAGGTCTGCCACATTGTTTGACCTTAATGCGTGACAGGAGAACAGGCCGACTCAGGGCCCGGGTCCATCCCTGTCTTTAACCAGCATTTCTGTCAGACTGACGCAGGTGGCTAGGAAAAGCTAGAATCCCTGTCTGTTCCTCACCCACTCACCCACATTCCATTGCAGTGTAAAACATGGTGGGGCCAGGAGTGGGTGGGGCCAGGAGTACTTGTTGGGTTTGTTTTTTTTTAATGTCTTAACTGAAGGCTTTTGTTTTCTTTTTTATAGCTTAATAAACTACATATATTTAAAGGGTAAAATTTGATGAGTTTTGTGACACTAGAACCACAGTTAAGATAATGCACATATATCTGTCACTCCCCAAAGTTTCTTCCTGCCTTTTTGAAATCCCTGCATTTACCCCATCCCCACGCAGCTTCTGGTCTGCTTTCTGCTATTATGGATTAGTTTGCATTGTTTAGAATTTTATATAAGGGAATCATACAGTATACATTTTTTATTTGGGGGGGGTCTGGGTTTTTTCACTCAGCATAATTTGAGATGCATCGTGCTGTTGTATGCATCAATAATTCATCTCTTTTTACTGCTGAGTCGTATTCTGTTGTATGGTGTCACATGTGTATTGTACTCACCTATTCCTGGACATTTGGGCCTTGTACAAACAAGCTGCTGTGGACATTTGTGTGCAAGTCTTTGTGTGGACAAATGCTTTCATTTCTTTCAGGTAAATACCTAGGAATCAGTGGGGTTGTATGGTAACTGTATGTTTCACTTTTTAAGAAACTGACAAACTTTTCCAAAGTGGCTGTGCCACTTACATTCTCATCAGCAGTGTGTGAGTTCCAGTTCATCAACATTCTTGACAACACTTGGTATGATTAGCCTTAATTTTAGCTATTCTAGTGGGTGCGTGTAGTGTTATCTTACTGTGGAGTCAATTTGCATTTCCCTCATGACTAATGATGTTGAGCATCTTGTCATGTACTTTGACATGGGATATCTTCTTTGGCGGAGTGTCTGTTTAAATCTTTTGCCCGTGTTTTCTTTTCTTTTTTTTATTTTTTTAAAGATTTTATTTATTTATTTATTTTACCCCCAAAGCCCCAGTAGATAGTTGTATGTCATAGCTGCACATCCTTCTAGTTGCTGTATGTGGGACGCAGC